>NW_022681471.1:65758314-66168191 GCF_009764315.1 Trachypithecus francoisi | reverse complement strand
CCTGGACACTTACACTCTTCCAAGACTAAACAGGAGAAGTTGAATCCCTGAATAGACAAAAACAGGCTCTGAAATTGAGGCTATTTTCATAGCCTACCCACCAAAAAAAGTCCAGGACCAGATGGATTCACAGCTGAATTCTACCAGAGGTACAAGGAGGAGCTGGTACCATTCCTTCTGAAACTATTCCAATCAATAGAAAAAGAGGGAATCCTCCCTAACTCATTTTATGAGGCCAACATCATCCTGATACCAAAGCCTGGCAGAGACACAGCAAAAAAAGAGAATTTTAGACCAATATCCCTGATGAACATCGATGCAGAAATCCTCAATAAAAGACTGGCAAACCGGATTCAGCAGCACATCAAAAAGCTTATCCACCATGATCAAGTGGGCTTCATCCCTGGGATGCAAGGCTGGTTCAACATTCGCAAATCAATAAACGTAATCCAGCATATAAACAGAACCAAAGTCAAGAACCACATCATTATCTCAATAGATGCAGAAAAGGCTTTTGACAAAATTCAACAGCCCATCATGCCAAAAATGCTCAATAAATTCGGTATTGATGGAACGTATTCAAAATAAAAGAGCTATTTAATACAAACCTACAGCTAATATCATACTGAAAGGGCAAAAAATGGAAAAATTCCCTTTGAAAACTGGCACAAGACAGGGATGCCCTCTCTCACCACTCCTATTCAACATAGTGTTGGAAGTTCTGGCTAGGGCAATCAGGCAAGAGAAAGAAATCAAGGGTATCCAGAGTGAACAGGCAACCTACAGAATGGGAGAAAATTTTTGCAATCTACTCATCTGACAAAGGGCTGATATCCAGAACCTACAAAGAACTCAAACAAATTTACAAGAAAAAAACAAACAACCCCATCAAAAAGTGGGCAAAGGATATGAACAGACATTTCTCAAAGGAAGACATTCATACAGCCAACAGTCATATGAAAAATGCTCATCATCACTGGCCATCAGAGAAATGCAAATCAAACCACAATGAGATACCATCTCATACCAGTTAGAATGGCAATCATTAAGAAGTAAGGAAACAACAGGTGTTGGAGAGGATGTGGAGAAATAGGAACACTTTTACACTGTTGGTGGGATTGTAAACTAGTTCAACCATTATGGAAAACAGTATGGGAATTCCTCAAGGATCTAGAACTAGATGTACCATATGACCCAGCCATCCCACTACTGGGTATATACCAAAGGATTATAAATTACTCTACTACAAACACATGCACACGTATGTTTATTGCGTCACTATTCACAATAGCAAAGACTTGGAATCAACCAAATGTCCATCTGTGACAGACTGGATTAAGAAAATGTGGCACATATACACCATCGAATACTATGCAGCCGTAAAAAAGGATGAGTTTGCATCCTTTGTAGGGACATGGATGCAGCTGGAAACCATCATTCTTAGCAAACTATCACAAGAAGAGAAAACAAAACACCGCATGTTCTCACTCATAGGTGGGAACTGAACAATGAGATCACTTGGACTCGGGAAGGGGAACATCACACACTGGGCCTATCGTGGGGAGGGGGGAGGAGGGAGGGATTGCATTGGGAGTTATACCTGATATAAATGATGAATTGATGGTGCTGATGAGTTGTTGGGTGCAGCACACCAACATGGCACAAGTATACATATGTAACAACCTGCACGTTATGCACATGTAGCCTAGAACTTAAAGTATAATGAAAATAAAAAAATAAAAATAGAGAAATTTTAAAATTTAAAAATAAAAACCCTTCAAAAAATGAATTCTGGAGCTGTTCTTTTTTAATGATCAACAAAATAGACCACTAGCGAGACTAATAAAGAAAAAGAAAGAAGAATCAAATAGACACAAGAAAAAGTGATGAAAGGATATCACCACTGATCACACAGAAATACAAACTACCATCAGTGAATACTTAAAAACCTCTAAGCAAATAAACTAGAAAACTAGACAAATGGATAAATTCCTGGACACACATATCCTCCCAAGACAAAACCAGGAAGAAGTCAAATCCCTGAATAGACCAATAACAAGTTCTGAAAATGAGGCAGTAATTAATAGCCTACCAACCAAAAGAAGTCCAGGACAAGATGGATTCACAGCTGCATTATACCAGAGGTGCAAAGACGAGTTGGCACCATTTCTTCTGAAACTATTCCAAACCATAGAAAAAGAGGTACTCGTCTCTAACTCATTCTATGAGGCCAGCATTACCCTGATACCAAAACCTGGAAGAGACACAACAAAGAAAGAAAATTTCAGGCCAATATCCCAGATGAACATCGATTCAAAAATTCTCAGTTAAATACTAGCAAACTGAATCCAGCAGCACATCAAAAGCTTATCCACCACGATCAAGTCAGCTTCATCCCTATGAAGCAAGACTGGTTCAACATATGCAAATCTACAAGCATAATCCATCACATAAACAGAACCAAAGACAAAAACCACATGATTATCTAAATAGATGCAGAAAAGGCCTTTGATAAAATTCAGCATCCCTTTATGTTAAAAACTCTCAATAAACTAGGTATTCTTGGAACATATCTCAAAATAATAAGAGCTATTTATGACAAACCACAGCCAATATCATATTGAATGAACAAAAGCTGGAAGCATTCCCTATGGGAACCGGCACAAGACAAGGATACCCTCCTTCACCACTCCTATTCAACACAGTATTTGACGTTCTGGCCTGGGCAGTCAGGCAAGAGAAAGAAATAAAGGACATTCACATAGAAAAAAGGAAGTCAAATTGTCTCTGTTGGCAGATGACATGATTGTATATTTTGAAAACGCCATCATCTCAGCCCAAAAACTTCTTAAGCTAATAAGAAATTCAGCGAAGTCTCAGTATACAAAATTAATGTGCAAAAATCACAAGCATTCCTTTACAACAACAATAGGCAAGCAGAGAACCAAATCATGAATGAACTCCCATTCACAATCACTACAAAAAGAATAAAATGCCTAGGAATACAGCTAACAGGGATGTGAAGGACTTCATCAAGACTACAAACTACTGCTCAAGGAAATAAGAGAGGAGACAAACAAATGGAAAAACATTTCATCCTTATGGATAGGAAAAATCAATGTCATGAAAATAGCCACACTGCCCAAAGTAATTCATAAATTCAATGCTGTTCCCATCAAACCACCATTGACATTCTTCACAGAATTGGAAAAAAAAAAAAAAAAAAACTACTTTAAATTTCATATGGATCAAAGAAAACCTCGTATAGCCAAGACAATCCTCAGCAAAAAGAACGAAGCTGGAGGCATCATGCTACATGACTTCAAACTATATTACAAGATTACACACAGATCAATGGAACAAAACAGAGACTTCAGAAATAACACCATATCTACACCATCTCATCTTTGACAAATCTGACAAAAACAAACAATGGGGAAATGATCTCCTGTTCGATAAATGGTGCTGGTAAAATTGGCTAGCCATATGCAGAAAACTGTAACTGGACCCCTTCCTTACACCTTATACAAAAATTAACTCCAGATGGATTAAAGACTTAAATATAAAATCCAAAACCATAAAACCCTAAAAGAAAACCTAGACAATACCGTTCAGGACATAGGCATGGGCAAAGACTTCATGACTAAAACACCAAAGCAATGACAACAAAAGCCAAAATTGACAAATGGGATCTAATTAAACTAAAGAGCTTCTGGACAGCAAAAGAAACTCATCACAGTGAACACGTAACCTACAGAATGGGAGAAAATTTTTGCAAGCTACCCATCTAACAAAGGTCTAATATCTAGAATTTATAAGGAACTTAAACATATTTACAAGAAAAAAAAACCCCATTAAAAAGTGGCAAAGGATGTTCAAAGACACTTTTCAAAAGAAGACATTTACGTGGTCTACAAACATATGAAAAAAAAGTTCAACATCACTGATCATCAGAGATATGCAAATAAAAACCACAATGGGCTACCATCTCACACCAGTCAAAATGGTGATTATTAAAAAGTCAGGAAACAATAGATGCTGGTGAGGCGGTGGAGAAATAAGAACATTTTTACACTGTTGGTGGGAATGTAAATTAGTGCAAACATTGTGTAAGACTGTGTGGCAATTCCTCAAGGATCTAGAACCAGAAATAACATTTGACCCAGCAATTCCATTAACGTATGTTTATTCCAATAAACTTATGTTTATTGCAGCACTATTTACAATAGCAAAGACATGGAACCAACCCAAATGCCCACCAGTAATAGACTGGATTAAAAAAAATGTGGTACATATACACCATGGAATACTATGTAGCCATAAAAAGGAATGAGTTTATGTCCTTTGCAGGGACATGGATGAAGCTGGAAGCCATCATCCTCAGGAGACAGGAAACAGGAAACTAAATGCCGCATGTTCTCACTCACAAGTGGGAGTTGAACATTGAGAACTCATCAACAGAGAAAGGGGAACAACACACACCAGGGTCTGTTGTGAGGTAGAGGGTGAGGGGAGGGAACTTGGAGGATGGGTAAATAGGTGCAGCAAACCACCATGACATATGTATACCTATGCAACAAACTTGACGTTTTGCACATGTATCCAGTTTTTTCTTTAGAATAAATTAAGAAAAAACCAGAAAATATATATATATATATGGCCAGAATAAACATCTCATCTGAATTTTGCTCCTAAAAAAAAATGGGCAAAGGACATGAACAGACACTTTTTAAAAGAAGACACACACGTGGCCAACAAGCCTATGAAAATAATACTGAACATCACTAATCATTAGAGAAATGCAAATTGAAATCCCAATGAAATACCATCTCACACCAGTCAAGATAGCTATTATTAAAAAGTCAAAAAATAACAGATGCCAGCAAGGTTGCTGAGAAAAGGGAGTGCTTATCTACTGCTGCTGGGAATGTAAATTTGTTCAGCCATTGTGAAAAGCAGTGTGGTAATTTCTCAGAAAACTTAAAACAGAATTCCCATTTGACCCAGCAATATACCCAAAGGAATACAAACCATTCTACCATAAGGACACATACATGCATATGTTCATTGCAGCACTATTCACAATAGCAAACACATGGAAGCAACCTAAAAGTCCATCAGTGGTAGACTGGATTAAAAACGAAAAGGTACACATACACCATGGAATTCTACACAGCAATAAAAATAAATGAAATCATGTCATTTGCAGTAACATAGATGGAGCTGGAGGCCATTATCCTTAACAAACTAATGCAGGAACAGAAAACCAAATACCACATGTTCTCACCTATAAATGGGAGCTAAGCATTGAGTACACATGATCAATAAAGTAAACATATGACCTATAGGATGGGAGAAAATATTCCCACACTACGCATATGACAAAAGTGTAACATCCAGAATCTATGAACAACTTAACCAATTCAACAAGCAAAAACCAAGCACCACATTAGAAAATCGGCAGATAATATGAATAGCCAATTTTCAAAAGAAGACATACATGTGGAAACAAATATATATGAAAAAATGTTCAACATTACTAAACTCTAGAGAAATGCAAATCAAAACAACAATGAGATACCATCTCATACCAGTCAGAGCGGCTACTGTTAAAAAGTCAAAAAATAACAGGTATTGGTGAGGTTACAGGGAAAATGAAATGCTTGTATTGAGAGAGGAGATCGCTCCTTGTATTGTCTTATACTTAAATTTTTGTTTACTGAAAAAGTAAAAGTTAAAAAAACAGGCAGAAGTGAAAATCACAGTCAGACAACTGGGAGTCATCTTTCAGATCTGGTTGAAAAATTCAACCCCTGACCTCACCACTTGTGCTATCTATAGATTCCAGACATTGTATGAAAAAGTATTATGAAACTCCTGTTCTGTTTCATTCTGATTACTGGTGCATCCATTACTGGTATGTGATATACACCTCACTTGCTCATTTGATCACAACCTCCCCATCACACAGCCCCTTTAGAGTTGTGAGCCCTTAAAATGGACAGGAATTACTTATTTGGGGAGCTTGGTTTCTAGGATGTGAGCCTGCTGATGCTCCCAACTGAATAAAGTTGTTTCCTTCCACAATCAGGTGTCTGAGGTATTTTGTCTACAACTCCACCTGCTACGTTTCTTGGTTCCCTGACTGGGAAGGGAGATAATTGGCAGAGCATTGAGGCTGTCCCTTAGGTGGCTTTGCCCTGCCCTGTGGAAAATTACTGTGGGGGACTCTGACCAGCCTGAGCGGTGCAGACGCAAAGAGTGCTCCCAGGTAGGCAATTACCCCAGTGGTACACCTCGCCAGAGCAGCATGTGGCAGGCCCCCCACAGAGGACCCATACAGTGACTGAACACTGGGAGGGAACTGGCATGTGGGGTCCAGAAGTCTGAAACTTGGTTAAGACTAGTCTTTGGAATTTGCCCACTCCATTTGAGTGCAAGCACGGCCTGATCACCCACGATGTGCCCATGTCAGTACTTTGCTTTTGGTTTAACTTAAATTGCTTGGTATTTGGTTCTGGTTTTGGTTTTGACTTGGCTCAGATTTATTGATACTCAGATTTCAGTTTTAATTATTAGTTGTGTGTGTATGTCCTCTTTCTCGTTCTTTGCTGTGTGAGGTGTGTGTGTGTGTGGAGTGACAGTGTGAGAAAAAAATGTGGGTCAGGCACAAAGCCCACCCCATTAGGAACTATGCTAAATAATTTTAGAAAGGGATTTAAAGGAGATTATGGAGTCACTATGACACCAGGGAAACTTAAAACTTTATGTGAGATAGACTGGCCAGCCTTAGAGGTGAGTTGGTCATCAGAAGAAAGTTTGGACAGGTCCCTTGCCTCAAAGGTATGGCACAAGGTAACCCATAAGCCAGGGCACCCAGACCAGTTCCCCTATATAGATTCCTGGTTACAGCTAGTTTTAGATCCCCTTCAGTGGTTAAAAGGGCAGGCAGTAGCAGTACTAGTAGCAAAGGGACAGTCAGTTAAGGAAGGTTCTCGCTCCACCTGCAAAGGGAAGTCGGCACCTAAAGTCCTATCTGACTCAATGCCCAATGACTCCTGGCAGGACATGGCACTGACAGTCCCCTCTTACCAAGGAGAAAGGCTCCCCACTCCTTAGCCCACAGCACCTACACCCTCACAAGACATCCACACCCCTACACCACCCAGAGTAGACAAAAAGGAAAGTGACACTACAGGAGAAAATCCTCCCTTGGCAGCCCATTTATGACCTAAGACTGGAATCCAAATACCCCTGAGGGAGCAACAAAATACTGGGGTAGATGAGGACAGGTACGTGGTGGAAAGATGTGCCTTGTGTATCAGCCTTTCACTTCTGCCAATCTCCTAACTTGGAAAATCAATACACCCTCTTATACTGAGAAACCTCAGGCTTTAATTGATCTGCTCCAAACAATTATACAGACTCACAATCCCACTTGGGCTGATTATCACCAGCTGCTCATGTACCTCTTTAATACTGATGAGACGCAAAGAGTACTCCAGGCAGCAACCAAGTGGCTGGAAGAAAATGTCCCAGCTGATTTCCAAAACCCTCAAAAATATGTAAAAATTCAGCTGCCAGGAACAGACCCCCAGTGGGACCCAAACGATGGGCCAGATATAGAAAGGCTGAAGTAGTACAGAGAGACATTATTAGAAGGTCTAAAGAAAGGGGTTCAAAAGGCTACAAATGTGAATAAAGTTTCTAAAGTTATCCAGGGAAAAGAGAAAAGTCTGGCACAATTCTATGAGAGACTGTGTGAGACTTACCATATGTACATCCCCTTTGACCCAGCCAGCCCTAAAAATCAGCTCATGATTAACAAGGCCTTAGTTAGCCAAAGTGCAGAAGATATTAGGAGAAAATTACAGAAACAGGCTGTATTTGTGGGTATGAATACATCACAGTTACTGGAAATAATTAATCAAGTGTTTGTGAACAGAGATGCAACCAGCCACAGGAGAAGCCATAAAGAAGGCAAATACCAGGCCTGGTGAAACACCAACTTGCTAGCCACAGCCATTAGAGGAATGCCATCAAAAGGGCAGGAAAAGGGCAATCCCGGGAAAAACAACCAGCCTGACCGCCCACAGTTAAAACGTAACCAGTGTGCCTATTGTAAGAAAATAGGGCATTGGAAAGATAAGTGCCCCCAGTTAAGGAAAAAAAAAAAAAAAAAGCAAGGAGGTTTGGAGCAAAAACCCTCAGATAAGGATGAAGGAGCCTTGTTCAATTTAGCTGAAAGGTTGGACTTAAGGGGACTGGGCTCAAGTGCCCCCAAGGAGCCCATGATCAGAATGACAGTGGGGAACAAGGACATTAAGTTCTGATCAATACCAAGCACTCAGTGGTAACCACCCTGGTCGCCCCTTTATCCAAGAAAACTATTGATATCATTGGAGCAACAGGAGTCTCCACCAAGCAGGCTTTCTCTCTGCCATGAACCTGCTCAGTGGGAGGACATAAAATAATTAACCAGTTTCTGTATATGCCTGACTGCTCCTTGCCTTTGCTGGGAGGAGACTTGCTTAGCAAGCTAACAGCCACTATTTCCTTTACGAAGAGGGACTCTCTACAGCTAGAGTTGCCAGAAACAGGAGTTATCATGGCCGGTACTGTCCCCCGAGAAGAAAAATGGAGACTTTTTCTAACTGAATCAGGCAAGGAAATAGGACCGGCTTTAGCTCAACAGTGGCCAAAAGTCTGGGCAGAAGACAATACTCCCAGATTGGCAATAAATCAAGCCCCAGTATTCATAGAAGTTAAGCCAGAAGCCCATCCAGTCAGACGGAAGCAGCATCCAGTCCCAAGAAAAGCCCTGGAAGGTATCCAGGTCCATCTTGAGCACCTAAAGACTTTTAAAATTATAGTGCCCTGTCAGTCTCCATTGGAACACCCCCACTCCTGCCTGTCCCTAAACCAGGAACTAAGAATACCAGCCAGTACAGAACTTGTGCTTGGTCAACCAAGCCTCAGTGACTCTGCACCCAACAGTTCCTAACCCTTACACATTGGTAGGGTTGCTGCCAGCTGAGGACAGCTGGTTACCTGCCTGGACTTAAAAGAGGCCTGTTTTAACATCCGACTAGCTCCTGAGAGCCAGAAGTTTTTTACCTTTCAATGGGAAGATCTGGGGTCAGGTGTCACTACTCAGTACACTTGGACCTGGCTTCCCCAGAGATTCAAGAACTCCCCCACTATCTTTGGGAAAGCATTGGCTCGAGACCTTCAAAAGTTTCCTGCTAAAGGCCTAGGCTGCATCTTGCTCCAGTACATTGATGACCTCCTGCTGGGATACCCTGTGACAGCCAGGCGCACAAAAGAAATGGACACCCTGCTTCAGCACCTGGAGGACTATGGGTAAAAGGTATCCAAGAAGAAGGCCCAGATATGCAGACAGGAGGTACGCTACCTGGGATTCACTATTTGACAGGGGGAGCATAGCCTAGGGCTGGAAAGAAAGCAAATCATCTGCAGCCTACCAGAACCTAAAACTAGAAGACAGGTAAGGGAATTCTTGGGAGCTATAGGGTTCTGCAGACTATGGATCCCCAACTTTGCAGTACTGGCCAAGCCTCTATACCAAGTTACGCAGGGGGGGACATGGAGACTTTTGAATAGGGGACACAGCAGCAGCAAGCCTTCCATAAGTTAAAGAAAAAGCTTGTGTGGCCCTGGCATTAGGGCTACCTGATCCAACAAAACCCTTCACACTGTATGCATCAGAAAAAAGAAAATGGCAGAGTTTTAGCTCAGACTGTGGGGCTCTGGCCAACGCCAGTGGCCTATCCCTCAAAACAACCAGATGGGGTTTCCAAAGGCTGGCCCCCATGTCTACGGGCCTTGGCAGCAACTGCTCTGTTAGTACAAGAGGCAGATAAACTAACACTAGGACAAAACCTGAACACAAAGGCCCCTCATACTGTAGTAACCTTAATAAATACCAAGGGACATCACTGGCTAACAAATGCCAGATTGACTAAGTACCAAAGCTTCCTCTGTGAAAATCCCTGCATAACCATTAAAGTTCGTAACACCCTGAATCCAGCAAACTTGCTCCCAGCACCAGAAAGCCCCATCGAGCATAACTGTATAAAAGTGTTAGACTTGATATATTCTAGCAGACCTGATCTCCGGGACCAGTCATGGACATTGGCGGACTAGGAATTATATGTGAACAGGAACAGCTACGTAAACCCACAAGGAAAAAGGCAAGCAGGGTATGCAGTGGTAACCCTGGACACAGTCGTTGCAGCCAGGCCTCTGCCACAGGGCACCTCGGCCCAAAAAGCTGAGCTCATTGCTTTAATCTGAGCTTTAGAGCTCAGTAAAGGTAAGACCATGAGCATTTACGCTGACTCACAATACACCTTCCTAACCCTCCAAGTGCATGGAGCACTCTACAAAGAAAAGGGTTTATTAAACTCTGGGGAAAAGGACATAAAGTATCAACAAGAAATTTTACAACTATTAGAGACAGTATAAAAACCCCAGAGGGTGAGAGTCATACACTGCAGAGGACACCGGCCATCCTCCACCATGGTCACTTTAGGAAGTTCCCAAGCTGACTCAAAGTCTAAGAAAGCAGTATCCACTCCTTACTGGGCATCAAACAGCCCCTTACTCCCTTAAGTACCTGACCTAGTTTCTACTTATTCCAGGGGAGAAAAAGCCTTTTTCCACGCAGAAGGGGGACGAACAATAAAAGAGGGATGGATCAGGTTACCAGATGGGCGGGTGGCTGTGCCACAGTTACTGGGAGCTGCAGTTGTGCTGGCTGTACATGACACCACTCATTTAGGTCAAGAGTCACTTGAAAATTGTTAGGCTGGTACTTCTACATCTCGCACTTGCCAGCCCTTGCCAAAGTGGTAACACAACCATGCGTTTCCTGCTGACAACATAATGTAAGGCAAGGCCCCACAGTTTTGCCTGGCATACAAGCCTATGGAGCCACCCCCTTTGAAGATCTTCAGGTGAACTTCACAGAAATGCCCAAATGTGGAGTTAACAAGTATTTGCTCGTTCTTGTGTGTACTTACTCTGGGTGGATAAAAGTTTATCCAACACGAACTAAAAAGGCTCGTGAAGTAACCTGTGTGCCCCTTCAAGATCTCATTCCTAGGTTTGGACTGCCCTTATGGATCGGCTTGGACAATGGACCAGCATTTGTGGCTTACTTGATGCAGAAAACAGCAAAGATATTGGGGATAACACGGAAGCTGCATGCCACCTACCGACTACAGAGTTCAGTAAAGGTGAAGCAAATAAATCAGACTGTCAAAAATGGTTTAGAAAAAGTATGTCAGAAAACAGGATTAAAGTGGATACAGGTCCTCCCCTGGTACTGTTCAAAATTAAATACACCCTTCAAAGTAAACAGGATATTCTCCTTATAAAATATTATATCATAGGCCTCCTCCCATACTCCGGGGACTTCCAGATACACCCCCACCCCCCCGAGAGTTAGGTAAAATTAAGTTACAGTGACAGCTACGGGCCTTAGAAAAACTTGCATAGACAATTTCAGCTTGGGTAAATAAAAGGTGCCCTGTCAGCTTATTCTCCCCAGTTCAACCTTTCTCTCCAGGTGATCATGTGTGGATCAAGGACTACAACGTAGTCCCTTTGTGGCCATGGTGGAAGGGATCCCAGACCATCATACTAAGCATTCCTACTGCTGCCATAAAGGTAGAGAGAATCCCAGCTTAGATCCACCACAGCCATGTAAAACCTGCGGCCAGTGAGACCTGGGAGACAAAACCGAACCCGGACAACCCCTGCAAAGTAACTCTGAGGAGGATGACAAGCCCTGCTCCAGTCACACCCGGAAACTGACTGCTTTACATATGGCCGAAGCGTGAATAAACTCATCGTGGGACTCATTTTACTAAAGATTTGGACTTGTATAATAAAATCCTCAACTGATTTTCCCCAAATGGAAAATTGCTCCCAATGCCTCCATCAAGTTACAGAGGTAGGGCAACAAACTAAACTATCTTTCTCTTCTATAGCTATTATAAATGCTTGAGAACCTTAAAAGAACATGTTTGTATAACAACACTGAGTACAAAGTGCATAGCCCAGGAAATGACCAGCCAGACATGTGCTATAACCCCTCTGAGCCTCCCTTGACCACAGTTTCTAAAATAAGGTTAAGAACTGGTCCCTTCCTAAGAGATATAAGTAAAGAACTAACTAAAGTGAAAAAAGGAGAAGTTCCCAAAAAGATTATTTTAAAGTTTGATGCTTGTGCACTCATTAATAACAATAGGCTAAGAATGGGATGTGGATCTCTCAAATGGAAAAAAAGCTATACACCAGAAAATAAGTAATATGTCATGAACTAAAAAATTGTGGAGGTTGCTTCTACTGACCTTATTTAATTTGGGCCACTTGGAAAAAAATGACAAAGACCCCATCAGTCTCCAGAGAGGAAAAAGTAACTCTTCTTGCCCTAGTCAAAATTACAACCCATTAGAACTGATAATTACTAACCCACAAGATCCCTGCTGAAAAAGAGAAAAACATGTAACCCTAGGAACTGATGGGACCAGTCTTAATCCTGGAGTCCATATCTTAATATGAGGAGAAGTCCAAAAATGCTCTCCCCAACCAGTATTTCAAACTTTCTATGATGAACTAAATGTACCGGTACCAGAAATCCCAGGAAAAGCTAGGAACTTGTTTTTGCAATTAGCCGAGCATGTAGTTCAGTCTGTTAATGTCACTTCATGTAATGTTTGTAAAGGAACTGTGAAAGGAGATCTGTGGCCATGGGAAGCCTGATAATTAGTGCCTACAGACCCAGTTCCCGATGAATTCCTGGCCCAAAAGAATCGTCCCAACAACGTCTAGGTCCTAAAAACCTCAATTATTGGGCAGTATTACATAGCTAAAAAAGAAAAAAAAAAAATTACCCACCCTGTAGAATGGCTCAGCTGTCTTGGACAGAAACCATATAATAGTACTACCAAAACAGCCATTTGGTGGAGTTCAAACTACGCTAAAAAAAAAAATCCATTTGGTAAATTTCCAAAGTTACTGACCATGTGGACCCACCTGGAGTCCCATTGGAATTGGATGGCTCCCACTAGATTATACTGGATATGTGGGCATAGAGCCTATGCTAAGCTGCCTCACCAATGGACGTGTTATTGGTACTATTAAATCATCTTTCTTCCTACTGCCCATAGAAACAGGCAAACTTATAGGCTTCCTTGTCTATGCTTCCTGTGAAAGAAAAAAACATAGCCATAGGTAATTAAAAAGATAATAAATGACCCCCTAAAAAAATTATATAGTACCGTGGGCCTGCTACTTGGACACAAGATGCTTCATGGGGATACCGGGCCTCCATTTACATGCTCAACCAAATCATATCATTGCAAGCTGTCTTAAAAATCATCACCAATAAAATCAGCCAAGCCTTGACTTTACTGGCCCAACAAAAAACTCAGATGAAAAACGTTATCTACCAAAATAAATTGATTCTCGACTACTTGCTGGCAGGTGAAGAAGGAGTCTGTAAAAAATTTAACCTTACTAATTGCTGCCTACACATAGATGATCAAGGGCAAGTAGTCAAAGACACAGTTGGAGACATAACAAAGCTGGCACATGTGCCCGTGTAAGTGTAGTACGGATTCAATCCTGGGACTATGTTTGAAAAATGGTTCCCAGCAATAAGAGAATTTCAAATTCTTATAATAAAAATTATAGTAGTAATAAAAACCTCCCTACTACTCCCTTGTTTGCTACCTGTACTCCTTCAAATGATAAAAAAGCTTTATTGCTACTTTAGTTCACCAAAATGCTGTAACACAAGTATACTATATGAATCACTATCCATCTGTCTTGCAGGAAAATATAGGTAGTAAGAATAAAAGTAAGAACTCCCACTAAAGAGTGAAGTTCTCAAAGTGGGGAATGACAGACCACTCCTCGTATTGTCTTATACTTAATTTCTTGTTTACTGAAAAAGTAAAGTTTAAAAAATAGGCAGAAGTGAAAATCATAGTCAGACAACCGGGCGCCACATTTTGGGCCTGACAGTTAAAATTCAACCCCTGGGGGAGCGGAGCAAGATGGCCGAATAGGAACAGCTCCAGTCTCCAACTCCCAGCGGGAGTGACACAGAAGACCGGTGATTTCTGCATTTTCAACTGAGGTACTGGGGTCATCTCTCTAGGAGTGCCGGACAATCGGGCTGGTCAGCTGCTGCAGCCTGACCAGCGTGAGCTGAAGCAGGCGAGGCATCACCTCACTGGAAGTGCAAGGGGAAGGGGAAATCCGTTTTCCTAGCCAGGGGAACTGAGACACAGAACACCTGGAAAATCGGGTAACTCCCACCCCAATACTGTGCTTTAAGGAAACAGGCACACCAGGAGAATATATCCCACACCTGGCCGGGAGACTCCCATACAATAATAATGGCAGATTTCAACACTCCACTGTCAACATTAGACAGATCAACGAGACAGAAAGTTAACAAGGATATCCAGGAATTGAACTCATCTCTGCACCAAGCGGACCTAATAGACATCTATAGAACTCTCCACCCAAATCAACAGATATACATTCTTCTCAGCACCACATCGCACTTATTCCAAAATTGACCACATAATGGAAGTAAAGCACTCCTCAGCAAATGTACAAGAACAGAAATTATAACAAACTGTCTCTCAGACCACAGTGCAATCAAACTAGAACTCAGGACTAAGAAACTCAATCCAAACCGCTCAACTACATGGAAACTGAACAACCTGCTCCTGAATGACTACTGGGTACATAACGAAATGAAAGCAGAAAGAAAGATGTTCTTTCAAACCAATGAGAACAAAGATACAACATACCAAACTCTGGGACACCTTTAAAGCAGTGGGTAGAGGGAAATTTATAGCACTAAATGCCCACAAGAGAAGCAGGAAAGATCTAAAATGGACACTCTAACATCACAATTAAAAGAACTAGAGAGGCAAGAGCAAACACATTCAAAAGCTAGCAGAAGGCAAGAAATACTAAGATCAGAGCAGAACTGAAGGAGATAGAGACACAAAAAACCCTCCAAAAAATCAATGAATCCAGGAGTTGGTTTTTGAAAAGATCAACAAAATTGACAGACCGCTAGGAAGACTAATAAAGAAGAAAAGAGAGAGGAATCAAATAGATGCCATAAAAAATGATAAGGGGATATCACCACCGACCCCACAGAAATACAAACTACCACAGAGAATACTATAAATGCCTCTACGCAAATCAACTAGAAATCTAGAAGAAATGGATAATTTCCTGGACACTTACACTCTTCCAAGACTGAACCAGGAAGAAGTTGAATCCCTGAATAGACCAATAACAGGCTCTGAAATTGAGGCAACAATTATAGCCTACCCACGAAAAAGTCCAGGACCAGATCGATTCACAGCTGAATTCTACCAGAGGTACAAGGAGGAGCTGGTACCATTCCTTCTGAAACTATTCCAACCAATAGAAAAAGAGGAATCCTCCCTAACTCATTTTATGAGGCCAACATCATCCTGATACCAAAGCCTGGCAGAGACACAACAAACAAGAGAATTTTAGACCAATATCCCTGATGAACAGATGCAAAAATCCTCAATAAAATACTGGCAAACCGTTCAGCACACATCAAAAAGCTTATCCACCATGATCAAGTGGGCTTCATCCCTGGGATGCAAGGCTGGTTCAACATTTGCAAATCAATAACGTAATCCAGCATATAAACAGAACCAAACACAAGAACCACATGATTACTCAATAGATGCAGAAAAGGCTTTTGACAAAATTCAACAGCCCTTTATGCTAAAAACGCTCAATAAATTCGGTATTGATGGAACGTACCTCAAAATAATAAGAGCTATTTACGACAAACCCACAGCTAATATCATACTGAATGGGCAAAAACTGGAAAAATTCCCTTTGAAAACTGGCACAAGACAGGGATGCCCTCTCTCACCACTCCTATTCAACATAGTGTTGGAAGTTCTGGCTAGGGCAATCAGGCAAGAGAAAGAAATCAAGGGTATCCAGTTAGGAAAAGAAGAGTCAAATTGTCCCTGTTTGCAGATGACATGATGGTATATTTAGAAAACCCCATCGTCTCAGCCCAAAATCTCCTTAAGCTGATAAGCAACTTCAGCAAAGTCTCAGGATACAAAATTATGTGCAAAAATCACAAGCATTCTTATACACCAGTAACAGACAAGCAGAGAGCCAAATCAGGAATCAACTTCCATTCACAATTGCTTCAAAGAGAATAAAATACCCAGGAATCCAGCTTACAAGGGATGTAAAGGACCTCTTCAAGGAGAACTACAAACCACTGCTCAGTGAAATCAAAGAGGACACAAACAAATGGAAGAACATACCATGCTCATGGATAGGAAGAATCAATATCGTGAAAATGGCCATACGCCCAAGGTGATTTATAGATTCAATGCCATCCCCATCAAGCTACCAATGACTTTCTTCACAGAATTGGAAAAATCGGCTTTAAAGTTCATATGGAACCAAAAAAGAGCCCGCATTGCCAAGACAATCCTAGGTCAAAAGGACAAAGCGGAGGCGGAGCAAGATGGCCGAATAGGAACAGCTCCAGTCTTCAACTCCCAGCGCGAGCGACACAGAAGACCGTGATTTCTGCATTTTCAACTGAGGTACTGGGGTCATCTCTCTAGGGAGTGCCGGACAATCGGTGCTGGTCAGCTGCTGCAGCCTGACCAGCGTGAGCTGAAGCAGGGCGAGGCATCGCCTCACCTGGAAGCGCAAGGGGGAAGGAAATCCCTTTTCCTAGCGAGGGGAACTGAGACACACAACACCTGGAAAATCGGGTACTCCCACCCCAATACTGCGCTTTAAGGAAACAGGCACACCAGGAGAATATATCCCATACCTGGCCGGGAGGGTCCCACGCCCACGGAGCTCCCTCACTGCTAACACAGCCGTCTGTGGCGATCTATCCGCAAGGCAGCAGCGAGGCTGGGGGAGGGGCGCCCGCCATTGCTAAGGCTTAAGTAGGTGAACAAAGACGCTGGGAAGCTCGAACTGGGTGGAGCTCACAGCAGCTCAAGGAAGCCTGCCTGTTTCTGTAGACTCTACATCTGCGGACAGCGCACAGCTGCAGTCCATTAGGGGAAAGAGCGGGGCCGTGGCAGACGCGAACGACTCTGTGTGACAGCTTTGGGAGAGCCGTGGATCTCCTAACGCGGAGGTTGAGATCTGAGAACGGACAGACTGCCTGCTCGGTGGGTCCCTGACCCCTGAGTAGCCTAGCTGGGAGACATCCCCCACTAGGGGCAGTCTGACACCCCACCTCACAGGGTGGAGTCACCCCTGAGAGGAAACTTCCAAAGAAAGAATCAGACAGGTACACTCGCTGTTCAGCAATATTCTATCTTCGGCAACCTCTGCTGCTGACACCCAGGCAAACAGGGTCTGGAGTGGACCTCAAGCAATCTCCAACAGACCAACAGACAGTCCTTCTGACTGTCAGAAGGAAAACTATCAAACAGGAAGGACACCTATACCAAACCCCATCAGTACGTCACCATCATCAAAGACCAGAGACAGATAAAACCACAAAGATGGGGAAGAAGCAGGGCACAAAAGCTGGAAATTCAAAAAATAAGAGCGCATCTCCTCCTGCAAAGGAGCGCAGCCCATCGCCAGCAACGGATCAAAGCTGGTCAGAGAATGACTTTGACGAGATGAAGAAGAAGGCTTGAGTCCATCAAACCTCTCAGAGCTAAAGGAGGAATTACGTACCCAGCGCAAAGAAACTAAAAATCTTGAAAAAAAAGTGGAAGAATTGACAGCTAGACTAATTAATGCAGAGAAGATCATAAACGAAATGACAGAGATGAAAACCATGACACGAGAAATACGTGACAAATGCACAAGCTTCAGTAACCGACTCGATCAACTGGAAGAAAGAGTATCAGCGATTGAGGATCAAATGAATGAATGAAGCGAGAAGAGAAAACCAAAAGAAAAAGAAGAAAAAGAAATGAACAAAGCCTGCAAGAAGTAGGGATTATGTAAAAAACCAAATCTACGTCTGATTGGGGTGCCTGAAAATGAGGGGAAAATGGAACCAAGTTGGAAAACACTCTTCAGGATATCATCCAGGAGAACTTCCCCAACCTAGTAGGGCAGGCCAAATTCAATTCAGGAAATACAGAGAACGCCACAAAGATACTCCTCCAGAAGAGCAACTCCAAGACACATAATTGCCAGATTCACCAAAGTTGAAATGAAGGAAAAAATCTTAAGGGCAGCCAGAGAGAAAGTCGGTTACCCACAAAGGAAGCCCATCAGAATAACAGCAGACCTCTCGGCAGAAACTCTACAAGCCAGAAGAGAGTGGGGCCAATATTCAACGTTCTTAAAGAAAAGAATTTTCAACCCAGATTTCATATCCAGCCAAACTAAGCTTCATCAGTGAAGGAGAAATAAAATCCTTTACAGATAAGCAAATGCTTAGAGATTTTGTCACCACCAGGCCTGCCTTACAAGAGACCCTGAAGGAAGCCCTAAACATGCCAAAGAACAACCGGTACCAGCCATTGCAGAAACATGCCAAAATGTAAAGAACTCGAGGCTAGGAAAAATTGCATCAACTAACGAGCAAAATAACCAGTTAATATCATAATGACAGGATCAAGTTCACACATAACAATATTAACCTTAATGTCAATGGACTAAATGCTCCAATTAAAAGACACAGACTGGCAAACTGGATCAAGAGTCAAGACCCATCAGTCTGCTGTATTCAGGAGACCCATCTCACATGCAGAGACATACATAGGCTCAAAATAAAGGGATGGAGGAAGATCTACCAAGCAAATGGAGAACAAAAAAAAGCAGGGGTTGCAATCCTAGTCTCTGATAAAACAGACTTTAAACATCAAAGATCAAAAGAGACAAAGAAGGCCATTACATAATGGTAAAGGATCATTCAACAGGAAGAGCTAACTCTCCTAAATATCTATGCACCCAATACAGGAGCACCCAGATTCATAAAGCAAGTCCTTAGAGACCTACAAGAGACTTAGACTCCCATACAATAATAATGGAGACTTCAACACTCCACTGTCAATATTAGACAGATCAACGAGACAGAAAGTTAACAAGGATATCCAGGAATTGAACTCATCTCTGCACCAAGCGGACCTAATAGACATCTATAGAACTCTCCACCCCAAATCAACAGAATATACATTCTTCTCAGCACCACATCGCACTTATTCCAAATTGACCACATAATTGGAAGTAAAGCACTCCTCAGCAAATGTACAAGAACAGAAATTATAACAAACTGTCTCTCCAGACCACAGTGCAATCAACTAGAACTCAGGACTAAGAAACTCAATCCAAACCGCTCAACTACATGGAAACTGAACACCTGCTCCTGAATGACTACTGGTACATAACGAAATGAAAGCAGAATAAAGATGTTCTTCGAAACCATGAGAACAAAGATACAACATACCAGAATCTCTGGGACACATTTAAAGCAGTGTGTAGAGGAATTTATAGCACTAAATGCCCAAAGAGAAAGCAGGAGAGATCTAAAATTGACACTCTAACATCACAATTAAAAGAATTAGAGAGGCAAGAGCAAACACATTCAAAAGCTAGCAGAAGGCAAGAAATAACTAAGATCAGAGCAGAACTGAAGGAGATAGAGACACAAAAAACCCTCCAAAAAATCAATGAATCCAGGAGTTGGTTTTTTGAAAAGATCAACAAAATTGACAGACCGCTAGCAAGACTAATAAGAAGAAAAGAGAGAGGAATCAAATACACGCAATAAAAAATGATAAAGGGGATATCACCACCGACCCCACAGAAATACAAACAACCATCAGAGAATACTATAAATGCCTCTACGCAAATCAACTAGAAAATCTAGAAGAAATGGATAATTTCCTGGACACTTACACTCTCCCAAGACTAAACCAGGAAGAAGTTGAATCCCTGAATAGACCAATAGCAGGCTCTGAAATTGAGGCAACAATTAATAGCCTACCCACCAAGAAAGTCCAGGACCAGATGGATTCACAGCTGAATTCTACCAGAGGTACAAGGAGGAACTGGTACCATTCCTTCTGAAACTATTCCAATCAATAGAAAAAGAGGAATCCTCCCCCCCAACTCTTTTTATGAGGCCAACATGATCCTGATACCAAAGCCTGGCAGAGACACAACAAAAAAAGAGAATTTTAGACCAATATCCCTGATGAACATCGATGCAAAAATTCTCAATAAAATATGGCAAACCGGATTCAGCAGCACATCAAAAAGCTTATCCACCATGATCAAGTGGGCTTCATCCCTGGGATGCAAGGCTGGTTCAACATTCGCAAATCAATAAACGAATCCAGCATATAAACAGAACCAAAGACAAGAACCATGATATCTCAATAGATGCAGAAAAGGCTTTTGACAAAATTCAACAGCCCTTTATGCTAAAAACGCTCAATAAATTCGGTATTGATGGAACGTACCTCAAAATAATAGAGCTATTTATGACAAACCCACAGCTAATATCATACTGAATGGGCAAAAACTGGAAAAATTCCCTTTGAAAACTGGCACAAGACAGGGATGCCCTCTCTCACCACTCCTTTCAACATCGTGTTGGAAGTTCTGGCTAGGGCAATCAGGCAAGGAAAGAAAAGAAATCAAGGGTATCCAGTTAGGAAAAGAAGAAGTCAAATTGTCCCTGTTTGCAGATGACATGATTGTATATTTAGAAAACCCCATTGTCTCAGCCCAAAATCTCCTTAAGCTGATAAGCAACTTCAGCAAAGTCTCAGGTATCAAATTAATGTGCAAAAATCACAAGCATTCTTATACACCAGTAACAGACAAGCAGAGAGCCAAATCAGGAATGAACTTCCATTCACATTGCTTCAAAGAGAATAAAATACCTAGGAATCCAGCTTACAAGGGATGGAAAGGACCCTTCAAGGAGAACTACAAACCACTGCTCAGTGAAATCAAAGAGGACACAAACAAATGGAAGAACATACCATGCTCATGGATAGGAAGAATCAATATCGTGAAAATGGCCATACTGCCCAAGGTTATTTAGATTCAATGCCATCCCCATCAAGCCACCAATGAGTTTCTTCACAGAATTGGAAAAACCGGCTTTAAAGTTCATATGGAACCAAAAAGAGCCCGCATTGCCAAGACAATCCTAAGTCAAAAGGACAAAGCTGGAGGCGTCACGCTACCTGACTTCAAACTATACTACAAGGCTACAGTAACCAAAACAGCATGGTACTGGTACCACACAACAGAGATATAGACCAATGGAACAGAACAGAGTCCTCAGAAATAATACCACACATCTACAGGCATCTGATCTTTGACAAACCTGAGAGAAACAAGAATGGGGAAAGGATTCCCTATTTAATAAATGGTGCTGGGAAAATTGGCTAGCCAAGTAGAAAGCTGAAACTGGATCCTTTCCTTACCCCTTATACGAAAATTAATTCAAGATGGATTCGAGACTTAAATGTTAGACCTAATACCATAAAAACCCTAGAAGAAAATCTAGGTAGTACCATTCAGGACATAGGCATGGGCAAGGACTTCATGTCTAAAACACCAAAAGCAACGGCAGCAAAAGCAAAAATTGACACATGGGATCTAATTAAACTAAAGAGCTTTTGCACAGCAAAAGAAACTACCATCAGAGTGAACAGGCAACCTACAGAATGGAGAGAAATTTTTGCAACCTACTCATCTGACAAAGGGCTAATATCCAGAATCTACAAAGAACTCAAACAAATATACAAGAAAAAACAACAACCCCATCAAAAAGTGGGAAAGGATATGACAGACATTTCTCAAAAGAAGACATCCATACAGCCAACAGACACATGAAAAAATGCTCATCATCACTGGCCATCAGAGAAATGCAAATCAAAACCACAATGAGATACCATCTCACACCAGTTAGAATGGCAATCATTAAGAAGTCAGAAACAACAGGTGTTGGAGAGGATGTGGAGAAATAGGAACACTTTTACACTGTTGGTGGGATTGTAAACTAGTTCAACATTATGGAAAACAGTATGGCGATTCCTCAAGGATCTAGAACTAGATGTACCATATGACCCAGCCATCCCACTACTGGGTATATACCCAAAGGATTATAAATTACTCTACTACAAAGACACATGCACACGTATGTTTATTGCGGCACTATTCACAATAGCAAAGACTTGAATCAACCCAAATGTCCATCTGTGACAGACTGGATTAAGAAAATGTGGCACATATACACCATGGAATACTATGCAGCCATAAAAAGGATGAGTTTGCGTCCTTTGTAGGGACATGGATGCAGCTGGAATCCATCATTCTTAGCAAACTATCACAAGAAGAGAAAACCAAACACCGCATTTTCTCACTCATAGGTGGGAACTGAACAATGAGATCACTTGACTCGGAAGGGAACATCACACACTGGGGCCTATCATGGGGAGGGGGGAGGAGGAGGGATTGCATTGGGGAGTTATACATGATATAAACGTCATGCACATGTACCCTAGAACTTAAAGTATAATAAAAAAAAAAAAAAAAAAAACAAAAGGACAAAGCTGGAGGCGTCACGCTACCTGACTTCAAACTATACTACAAGGCTACAGTACCCAAAACCATGGTACTGGTACCGCAACAGAGAAATAGACCAATGGAACAGAACAGTCCTCAGAAATAATACCACACATCTACAGCCATCTGATCTTTGACAACCTGAGAGAAACAAGAAATGGGGAAGGTTCCCTATTTAATAAATGGTGCTGGGAAAATTGGCTACCATAAGTAGAAAGCTGAAACTGGATCCTTTCCTTACCCCTTATACGAAAATTAATTCAAGATGGATTAGAGACTTAAATGTTAGACCTAATACCATAAAAACCCTAGAAGAAAATCTAGGTAGTACCATTCAGGACATAGGCATGGGCAAGGACTTCATGTCTAAAACAACCAAAAGCAACGGCAGCAAAAGCCAAAATTGACAAATGGATCTCATTAAACTAAAGAGCTTTTGCACAGCTAAAGAAACTACCATCAGAGTGAACAGGCAACCTACAGAATGGGAGAACATTTTTGCAACCTACTCATCTGACAAAAGGCTAATATCCAGATCTACAAAGAACTCAAACAAATATCCAAGAAAAAAACAAACAACCCCATCCAAAAGTGAGGAAAGGATATGAACAGACATTTCTCAAAGAAGATATCCATACAGCCAACAGACCATGAAAAATGCTCATCATCACTGGCCATCAGAGAAATGCAAATCAAAACCACAATGAGATACCATCTCACACCAGTTAGAATGGCAATCATTAAGAAGTCAGGAAACAATAGATGTTGGAGAAGATGTGGAGAAATAGGAACACTTTTACACTGTTGGTGGGATTGTAAACTAGTTCAACCATTATGGAAAACAGTATGGCGATTCCTCAAGGATCTAGAACTAGATGTACCATATGACCCAGCCATCCCACTACTGGTATATACCCAAAGGATTATAATTACTCTACTACAAAGACACATGCACACGTATGTTTATTGCGGCACTATTCACAATAGCAAAGACTTGGAATCAACCCAATGTCCATCTGTGACAGACTGGATTAAGAAAATTGGCACATATACACCATGGAATACTATGCACCATAAAAAAGGATGAGTTTGCGTCCTTTGTAGGGACATGGATGCAGCTGGAAACCATCATTCTTACAAACTAGCAAACAACACATCACAATAAGAGAAAACCAAACACCGCATGTTCTCACTCATAGTGGGACTGAACAATGAGATCACTTGGACTCGAGAAGGAACATCACACACTGGGGCCTATCATGGGGAGGGGGGAGGAGGGAGGATTGTATTGGGGAGTTATACATGATATAAACATCATGCACATGTACCCTAGAACTTAAAGTATAATAAAGAAATTAAAAAAATAAAAAATTTTTTTAAAAAATAACATTTAAAAAAAAAAAAAAATTCAACCCCTGACCTCACTACTTGTGGTATCTATAGATTCCAAACATTGTATGAAAAAGCATTATGAAACTCCCTTTTCTGTTCTGCTTCATTCTGATTACTGGTTCCTGCAGCCCCCAGTCCATACCCCACACTTGCTCAGTTGATCATGACACCACACACACAGCCCCTTCAGAGTTGTGAGCCCTTAAAAGGACAGAAATTATTTATCCTGGAGCTTAGTTTCTGGGACGTAAGTCTGCCAATGCCGCCAGCTAAATAAAACTCTTTCCTTCCACAATCCAGGGTCTGAGGGATTTTGTCTATGACTCCTCCTGCTACAATATGCTGCTGGTGAGAATGTAAATTAGTTCAGCCACTGTGGAAAGCAGTTTCAAGATGTGTGAAAGCATGTATAACTATGTAACAACCTGCACATTCTGCACATATATTCCAGAACTTAAGTATAATGAAAAAAAAAAAAAAGATGTGTGAAAGAAACTAAAACAGAACTACCATTCAACTTAGCAACCCCACTACTGGGTGCATACTCAAGGAAATAAATCTTTCTACCAAAAACACTTGCACTCATATCTTCATCACAACGCTGTTCACAATGGAAAAGACATGGAATCAACTTAGATGCCAATCAGTGGTGAATTGGATAAGGAAAATATCGGGCATACATGCCATGGAATACTACACAGTCACAAAAATGAACAAAATTGTATCTTTTGCAGCGACATGGATGCAGCTGAAAGCCATTATCCTGGGCAAATTAATGCAGGTACAGAAAAGCAAATTCTGCATGAGGTCATTTATAAGGCTAGCTAAACATTGGGTGCACATGGACGTAATAATGGCAACAATAGACAATGGGGACTACTAGATGGGGGAGGGTGAGATAGTAGAATGGGCTGAAAAACTACTTATTGGGCACTATTCTCACTATTTGGATGATGGGATCATTTATATGCCAAACCTCAGTGACATGCAATCTACCCATGTAACAAACCTGTACATGTACCCCTGAACCTAAAATGAAAGTCAAAATAGAAAGCAATAATAAAAATTAAAAATAAATAAATAAAACACAAGATTGTCAAAGGAGGATCAAAAAAAAGATACAATTATATGTTCTCTATAACAAACCCACTCTAAATATAAAGACAAATACAATGTAAGAAAATGAAGTTGTCATCCAGGACCCTGGGAAATGAGCCACTCCACCTACCATGACTGGCACCCACAAACACCCTCATGAGGCCTGAGGAGAGGCCCACCCCACCTGCCACCACCAACACCAGTGACCACATATGTCATCTAGGGTCCTAGGGATTTACTTGCCCCACCCATTTCCCTGGTGCCCATGCACACCACTGAAGAGCCTAAGGAGAGTTCTGTCCCACGTGCTGCTGCTGCTGGTGCTCACACATGTCCAGAGGCCTGGACGACCACCACCAAAGCCCATGTGTGCCATCCAGGGGATGAAGGACAGGCCCGCCCTCCCACCACCACCATTACTGGTGCCCACATAAGTTGTCTAGTGACCTGAGGACATATTCTCCTCATCAACTGCCACTGTCAAGGGGCCCAAGTGTACCATTTGGAGGCTTAGGGATTGACCTGCCCCACCGGTCATCACTGGCACCCATTCACACCTGCAGGGACCTAAGGACAGGCCCACTCTGCTTGCCACTGCCATTACTGGTACACATGGACTGGCCTGCCTGGTGTCTCCATCCACAGCAAAGCATTGCCACAGCCCCTAGTTGTTAAGCCACTGAGGAGCTCACAGACACCACTGACACTGTTTCCAGCTAGAGAAATCATATGGGGCCTACACTACTGTGCCCACCTTGGATCAAAACCAAAGTACTCTATGGAACTAACACTACAGCTATATCTATAGGAAAAGGCTTTCCCTACAAAAGTCAATCCATAAACCTAGAAGAAGCAACTGTCACACCAAATACACAGATATCAATTTAAGAACATAAGCAACATGAGAAAAGAAGGAAACATGGCATTTCTAAAGAAACACAGTAATTCTCAAGTAACAGATCCAAAAAACATTTATAAAATATTTGAAAGAAATTCAAAATAGTAACATTAAAGGAATTCAATGAGGTATAAGAGAACACAGATAAACTACACAAATAAATCAGGAAAACAATTCAGGATCCAAATGAGAAATTAAACAAAGAGATAGATGTAATAAAAACCAAACAGAAATCATGGAAGTAAAAAATTCAATGAAAGAAATAAAAAATATAATTGAGAGCTTTCACAGTAGACTGGATCATGCAGAAGAATTTGAACATGATAACAGATCTTTTGAAATAATTATATCAGAAAAAATTAATAAATAATAAAAATAATGAAGAAATGCTATTTGACAAATGGGACACCATAAAATGGCCAAATATTTGAATTATGGGAATTCAAAAATGAAAAGATATGAGCAAATGAAAATGAATTGTTTAATAAAATAATAGCTGACAACTTCAAAGTCTTGCAAGAGATACAGATCCAGATACAGGAAGCTCAAAAATCCCCAAATAGATTAAATTTAAAAATGTTTTCATCAAAGCAAAATATAGCCAAACTATCAAAAGTCAAAGACAAAGAGAGAATTCCAAAAAAATAAAACAGAAAACCATCAGGTCACAAATAATCCTCATCAGGGCCAGGCATGGTGGCTCAGGCCTGTCATCCCAGTACTTTAGGAGGCCAAGGTGGGCGGATCACTTGGGGTCTGGAGTTCAAAACCAGCCTTGACTTCTTCTCGGGGCGGAGCAAGATGGCCGAATAGGAACAGCTCCAGTCTCCAACTCCCAGCGCGAGTAACACAGAAGACCGGTGATTTCTGCATTTTCAACTGAGGTACTGGGGTCATCTCTCTAGGAGTGCCGGACAATCGGTGCTGGTCAGCTGCTGGCAGCCTGACCAGCGTGAGCTGAAGCAGGGCGAGGCATCGCCTCACCTGGAAGCGCAAGGGGAAGGAATCCGTTTTCCTAGCCAGGGGAACTGAGACACATAACACCTGAAAATCGCGTAACTCCACCACAATACTGCGCTTTAAGGAAACAGGCACACCAGGAGAATATATCCCACACCTGGCCGGAGGGTCCCACGCCCACGGAGCCTCCCTCACTGCTAACACAGCAGTCTGTGGTGATCTATCCCCAAGGCAGCAGCGAGGTGGGGGAGGGGCGCCCGCCATTGCTGAGGCTTAAGTAGGTAAACAAGCCTCTGGGAAGCTCGAACTGGGTGGAGCTCACAGCAGCTCAAGGAAACCTGCCTGTCTCTGTAGACTCCACCTCTGGGGACAGCCCACAGCTGAGGTCCACTAGGGAAAGCAGCGGGGGCGGTGCAGAGGCGAACGACTCTGTCTGACAGCTTTGGGGAGAGCCGTGGATCTCCCAACGCGGAGGTTGAGATCCGAGAACGGACAGACTGCCTGCTCAGGTGGGTCCCTGACCCCTGAGTAGCCTAGCTGGGAGACATCCCCCACTAGGGGCAGTCTGACACCCCACACCTCACAGGGTGGAGTCATCCCTGAGAGGAAACTTCCAAAGGAAATCAGACAGGTACACTCGCTGCTCAGCAATATTCTATCTTTGACAACCTCTGCTGCTGATACCCAGGCAAACAGGGTCTGGAGTGGACCTCAGCAATCTCCAACAGACCAACAGACAGTCCTTCTGACTGTCAGACGGAAAACTATCAAACGGAAGGACACCTAACCAAAACCCCATCAGTACGTCACCATCATCAAAGACCAGAGACAGATAAAACCACAAAGATGGGGAAAAAGCAGGGCAGAAAAGCTGGAAATTCAAAAATAAGAGCGCATCTCCCCCTGCAAAGGAGCGCAGCCCATCGCCAGCAACGGATCAAAGCTGGTCAGAGAATGACTTTGACGAGATGAGAGAAGAAGGCTTCAGTCCAACAACTTCTCAGAGCTAAAGGAGGAATTACGTACCCAGCGCAAAGAAACTAAAAATCTTGAAAAAAAAGTGGAAGAATTGACAGCTAGACTAATTAATGCAGAGAAGATCATAAACGAAATGACAGAGATGAAAACCATGACACAGAAATACGTGACAAATGCACAAGCTTCAGTAACCGACTCGATCAACTGGAAGAAAGAGTATCAGCGATTGAGGATCAAATGAATGAAATGAAGCGAGAAGAGAAACCAAAAGAAAAAAGAAGAAAAGAAATGAACAAAGCTGCAAGAAGTATGGGATTATGTAAAAAGACCAAATCTACGTCTGATTGGGGTGCCTGAAAGTGAGGGGGAAAATGAACCAAGTTGGAAACACTCTTCAGGATATCATCCAGGAGAACTTCCCCAACCTAGTAGGGCAGGCCAACATTCAATTCAGGAAAACAGAGAACGCCACAAAGATACTCCTCCAGAAGAGCAACTCCAAGACCATAATTGCCAGATTCACCAAGTTGAAATGAAGAAAAAATCTTAGGGCAGCCAGAGAGAAAGGTCGGGTTACCCACAAAGGAAGCCCATCAGACTAACAGCAGATCTCGGCGGCAGAACTCTACAGCCAGAAGAGAGGGGGGACAATATTCAACATTCTTAAAGAAAAGAATTTTCAACCCAGAATTTCATATCCAGCCAAACTAAGTTTCATCAGTGAAGGAGAATAAATCCTTTACAGATAAGCAAATGCTTAGAGATTTTGTCACCACCAGGCCTGCCTTACAAGAGACCCTGAAGGAAGCCCTAAACATGGAAAGGAACAACCGGTACCAGCCATTGCAAAAACATGCCAAAATGTAAACACCATCGAGGCTAGGAAGAAACTGCATCAACTAATGAGCAAAATAACCAGTTAATATCATAAGACAGGATCAAGTTCACACATAACAATATTAACCTTAAAGTAAATGGACTAAATGCTCCAATTAAAAGACACAGACTGGCAAACTGGATAAGAGTCAGACCCATCAGTCTGCGGTATTCAGGAGACCCATCTCACAGGCAGAGACATACATAGGCTCAAAATAAAGGGATGGAGAAAGATCTACCAAGCAATGGAGAACAAAAAAAAGCAGGGGTTGCAATCCTAGTCTCTGATAAAACAGACTTTAAACCATCAAAGATCAAAAGAGACAAAGAAGGCCATTACATAATGGTAAAGGGATCAATTCAACAGGAAGAGCTAACTCTCCTAATATATATGCACCCAATACAGGAGCACCCAGATTCATAAAGCAAGTCCTTAGAGACCTACAAGAGACTTAGACTCCCATACAATAATAATGGAGATTTCAACACTCCGCTGTCAACATAGACAGATCAACGAGACAGAAAGTTAACAAGGATATCCAGGAATTGAACTCATCTCTGCACCAAGCGGACCTATAGACATCTATAGAACTCTCCACCCCAAATCAACAGAATATACATTCTTCTCAGCACCACATCGCACTTATTCCAAATTGACCACATAATTGGAAGTAAAGCACTCCTCAGGAATGTACAAGAACAGAAATTATAACAAACTGTCTCTCAGACCACAGTGCAATCAAACTAGAACTCAGGACTAAGAACTCAATCAAAACCGCTCAACTACATGGAAACTGAATAACCTGCTCCTGAATGACTACTGGTACATAACGAAATGAAAGCAGAAAGAAAGATGTTCTTTGAAACCAATGAGAACAAAGATACAACATACCAGAATCTCTGGGACACATTTAAAGCAGTGTGTAGAGGGAAATTTATAGCACTAAATGCCCACAAGAGAACAGCAGGAAAGATCTAAAATTGACACTTTAACATCACAATTAAAAGAACGAGAGAGGCAAGAGCAAACACATTCAAAAGCTAGCAGAAGGCAAGAAATAACTAAGATCAGAGCAGAACTGAAGGAGATAGAGTCACAAAAAACCCTCCAAAAAATCAATGAATCCAGGAGTTGGTTTTTTGAAAAGATCAACAAAATTGACAGACCGCTAGCAAGACTAATAAAGAAGAAAAGAGAGAGGAATCAAATAGACCGCAATAAAAAATGATAAAGGGATATCACCACCGACCCACAGAAATACAAAAAACCATCAGAGAATACTATAAATGCCTCTACGCAAATCGACTAGAAAATCTAGAAGAAATGGATAATTTCCTGGACACTTACACTCTTCCAAGACTGAACCAGGAAGAAGTTGAATCCCTGAATAGACCAATAACAGGCTCTGAAATTGAGGCAACAATTAATAGCCTACCCACGAAAAAAAGTCCAGGACCAGATGGATTCACAGCTGAATTCTACCAGAGGTACAAGGAGGAGCTGGTACCATTCCTTCTGAAACTATTCCAATCAATAGAAAAAGAGGGAATCCTCCCTAACTCATTTTATGAGGCCAACATCATCCTGATACCAAAGCCTGGCAGAGACACAACAAAAAAAGAGAATTTTAGACCAATATCCCTGATGAACATCGATGCAAAAATTCTCAATAAATACTGGCAAACCGGATTCAGCAGCACATCAAAAAGCTTATCCACCATGATCAAGTGGGCTTCATCCCTGGGATGCAAGGCTGGTTCAACATTCGCAATCAATAAACGTAATCCAGCATATAAACAGAACCAAAGACAAGAACCACATGATTATCTCAATAGATGCAGAAAAGGCTTTTGACAAAATTCAACAGCCCTTTATGCTAAAAACGCTCAATAAATTCGGTATTGATGGAACGTACCTCAAAATAATAAGAGCTATTACGACAAACCCACAGCTAATCATAATGAATGGGCAAAAACTGGAAAAATTCCCTTTGAAAACTGGCACAAGACAGGGATGCCCTCTCTCACCACTCCTATTCAACATAGTGTTGGAAGTTCTGGCTAGGGCAATCAGGCAAGAGAAAAAAATCAAGGGTATCCAGTTAGGAAAAGAAGAAGTCAATTGTCCCTGTTTGCAGATGACATGATTGTATATTTAGAAAACCCATCGTCTCAGCCCAAAATCTCCTTAAGCTGATAAGCAACTTCAGCAAAGTCTCAGGATACAAAATTAATGTGCAAAAATCACAAGCATTCTTATACACCAGGTAACAGACAAGCAGAGAGCCAAGTCAGGAATGAACTTCCATTCACAATTGCTTCAAAGAGAATAAAATACCTAGGAATCCAGCTTACAAGGGATGTAAAGGACCTCTTCAAGGAGAACTACAAACCACTGCTCAGTGAAATCAAAGAGGACACAAACAAATGGAAGAACATACCATGCTCATGGATAGGAAGAATCAATATCGTGAAAATGGCCATACTGCCCAAGGTGATTTATAGATTCAATGCCATCCCCATCAAGCTACCAATGAGTTTCTTCACAGAATTGGAAAAAACTGCTTTAAAGTTCATATGGAACCAAAAAGAGCCCGCATTGCCAAGACAATCCTAGGTCAAAAGGACAAAGCTGGAGGCGTCACGCTACCTGACTTCAAACTATACTACAAGGCTACAGTAACAAAACAGCATGGTACTGGTACCACAACAGAGAAATAGACCAGTGGAACAGAACAGAGTCCTCAGAAATAATACCACACATCTACAGCCATCTGATCTTTGACAAACCTGACAAAAACAAGAAATGGGAAAGGATTCCCTATTTAATAATGGTGCTGGGAAAATGGCTAGCCACAAGTAGAAAGCTGAAACTGGATCCTTTCCTTACCCCTTATACGAAAATTAATTCAAGATGGATTAGAGACTTAAATGTTAGACCTAATACCATAAAACCCTAGAAGAAATCTAGGTAGTACCATTCAGGACATGGCATGGGCAAGGACTTCATGTCTAAAACACCAAAAGCAACGGCAGCAAAAGCCAAAATGACAAATGGGATCTCATAAACTAAAGAGCTTTGCACAGCAAAAGAAACTACCATCAGAGTGAACAGGCAACCTACAGAATGGGAAAAAATTTTTGCAACCTACTCATCTGACAAAGGGCTAATATCCAGAATCTACAAAGAACTCAAACAAATATACAAGAAAAAAACAAACAACCCCATCAAAAAGTGGGCAAAGGATATGACAGACATTTCTCAAAAGAAGACATCCATACAGCCAACAGACACATGAAAAAATGCTCGTCATCACTCGCCATCAGAGAAATGCAAATCAAAACCACAATGAGATACCATCTCACACCAGTTAGAATGGCAATCATAAGAAGTCAGGAAACAATAGATGTTGGAGAGGATGTGGAGAAAAGGAACACTTTTACACTGTTGGTGGGATTGTAAACTAGTTCAACCATTATGGAAAACAGTATGGCGATTCCTCAAGGATCTAGAACTAGATGTACCATATGACCCAGCCATCCCTACTGGGTATATACCCAAAGGATTATAAATTACTCTACTACAAAGACACATGCACACGTATGTTTATTGCGGCACTATTCACAATAGCAAAGACTTGGAATCAACCCAAATGTCCATCTGTGACAGACTGGATTAGAAAATGTGGCACATATACACCATGGAATACTATGCAGCCATCAAAAAGGATGAGTTTGCGTCCTTTGTAGGACATGGATGCAGCTGGAACCATCATTCTTAGCAAACTATCACAAGAAGAGAAAACCAAACACCGCATGTTCTCACTCATAGGTGGGAACTGAACAATGAGATCACTTGGACTCGGAAAGGGAACATCACACACTGGGGCCTATCATGGGGAGGGGGGAGGAGGGAGGGATTGCATTGGGGAGTTATACATGATATAAACGTTATGCACATGTACCCTAGAACGTAGTATAATTAAAATAAAAAAAAAAAAAAAAAAAAAAAAAGTGAAAAAAAAAAATAAAGAGTATTACAGAGAAAAAAAAAACAAACAAAACAAAACAAAAAAAAAAAAAAAAAAAAAAAAAAAAAACAAAACCAGCCTTGCCAACATGGTGAAACCCCATCTTTACTAAAAATACAAAAATTAGCTGGCATGGTGGTGGGCACCTGTGATCCCAGCTACTCGAGAGGCTGAGGCAGGAGAATCTCTCGAACACAGGAGGCAGAGGTTGCAGTGAGCTGACATCATGCCAGTGCACTCCAGGCTGGGCAAAAGAGTGAAATTCCATCTCAAAAAAAAAAAAAAAAGAGAGAGAGAGAGAACCCTCATCAGACTACCTAGGTTTCTTTGCAGAAACCCTATAAGCCAGAGGATAATGTATGATATATTAGAAGTGCTAAAAGAAAAAAACTGTCAGCCAGGAATACATAGCAATGTTGCCTTTCAATAATGAAGGAGAGATAAAGTCTTTCCCAGAAAACCAAAAACTGAGGAAATTCATCAACATTAGACTAGTCCTACAAAAAGTGCTTAAGGGAGGCCTACATCTAAAAGTGAAAGCATGCCATCTGCCATCATTAAAATTTATGAAACTGTAAAACTCATTGATAAAGCAGATACACACATAAGAAAGAGAAAGCAGTCAAATGTTATCATTACAAAAATAAACAGCAAATTATAAGGTAAACAATAAAGGAGAAGAAAGGAACAAATGATGAAATAATCAACTAAATTACAAGAGTAAGTCCTCACCTATCAATAACAACTTGGAATGTGAATGATTTAAATTCTCCAATTAAAAGATATATGCTAGCTGAATGCATTTCTTTTAAAAAGAACCAATTGTACGCCTCCCACAAGGAACTCACTTTACCTGTAAAGACACACATAGACTGAAAATGAAGCAATGGGGGAAAAAGTTCCCTGCCAACAGAAACCAAAAGCATGAAGAAGTATCTATACCTATATCAGGTAAAATAGACTTTAAGTTTTAAAAAACATAAAAAGAGACAAAGAAGATTACAATATCATGAGAAAGGGACCAATTAGGCAAGAGGATACAACAACTGTAAATATATATGCACCCAATATCAGAGCACACAGGAATAAAAAGTAAATATTATTAGAGCTAAAGAGAGAAATAGACTCTAATACAGTAATAGTTGGGGATTTAAACACCCCACTTTCAGCATTGGACAGATCATCTACACAGAAAATCAATAAAGAAACATTATACTTCATCTGCAATATAGAACAAATGGACCTAATAGATATTTACAGAACACTTTATCCAACAGCTACAGAATATACAGTCTTCTCATTAGCACATGCAATATTCTCCAGGATAGACCATATGTCAGGTCACAAAACACGTCTCAACAAATTTTTAAAAATTGAAATTACATCAACTTCTTCTTATACAACAATGGAATACAATTAGTAAAACAAGAGGGAGGTCGAGTGCGGTGGCTCATGTCTCTAATCCCAGAACTTTGGGAGGCCAAGACAGGCAGATCGTGTGAGGTCAGGAGTTCGAGATCAGCCTGACCAACATGAAGAAACCCCATCTCTACTAAAAGTACAAAATTAGCCAGGCATGGTGGCACATGCCTATAATCCCAGCTACTCTGGAGGCTGAGGCAGAAGAATCACTTGAACCCAGGAGGCAGAGGTTGCAGTGAGCTGAGATCACGCCATTGCACTCCAGCCTGGGCAACAGGAGTGAAATTCTATCTCAAAAAAAAAAAAAAAAAAAAAAAAGGAAAGTAAAACAAGAGGAACTTTGGAAACTAAAAATACATGAAAATTAAACAACATGTTCTTAAATGACCATTGGTGAATGAAAAATTTAAGAAAATAAATTTTTAAATTTTTTGAAACAAAGGAAAATAAAAATGCTACATACCAAAATATACAAAATACAGCAAAAGTAGTGCTAAGAGGAAAGTTTATTGCAATAAGCACCTACATCAGGCTGGGCACAATGGCTCACATTTATAATCCCAGCACTTTGGGAGGCCAAGGCAGGAGGATCGTTTGATCTCGGAAGTTAAAAACCTGCCTGGGCAACATAGCAAGACCCTGTCTCAAAAAAAAAAGCTAATATCCAGGTGTGGTGGCATGTGCCTGTAGTCCCAGCTACTCAGGAGGCTAAGGTGGGAGAATGGCTTGAACCTGGGTGACTGAGACTGCAGTGAGCCACGATAGCACCACTGCACTCTAGCCTGGGAGACAGAGCAAGACCCTATCTCAAAAAATAAAAAAATAAAAATAAACAAATGCTTGCATCAAAAAAGTAGACAAACTTCAAATAAAAAGCAAAGATGTACATCAAAAAATAGAAAAACAAGAACAAACTAAACCCAAAATTAGTAGAAAAAAATAATGAAGATTAGGGCAGAACTAAAAAAAATGGAGACTATAAAACAATAAAAGGATCAATGAACTGAGCTGCCTTTTTGAAAAGATAAACAAAATAGATTAACAATTAGATAGACTAACCAAGAAAAAAGACCCAAATAAAATCTTAAATGAAAAAGGAGATATTACAGCTGATATCACAGAAATAAGTAAAAAAGTCATTCGACTAATATGAACAACTATACACTAATAAGTTGGAGAACATGAGAAAATGGATAAATTCTTAGACACACACAACTTACCATGATTAATTCAGGAACAAATAGAAAACCTGGAAAAAAACAGTAATGAGTGATGAGATTGAATCAGGAATAAAAAGTCTTGCAAAAATCAAAAGGCTAAGCCTGGATGACTTTACTACTAAATTTTGCCAAGCTTATTAAAGAGAATTAATATCAATTCTTCTCAAACTATTCAAAAATAATGAAAAACAGAGAATTCTTCCTAACTCATACTATAGGGTCATCATTACCATGACGTCAAAACAAACAAGGACACAACAAAAAAAGGAAAACTGCAGGCCAATATCCCTGATGAACATCAATGCAAACTTCTCCACAAAATAGTAGGAAAGGATATTTACAACACATCAAAATATAATAGACAAAGAGGAAGTGGGATTTATCTAAGAAATACAGGAATGGTTCAACATATACAAATCAATAAATGTGATACATCACATTTACAGAATCAAGTGCAAAAGCAGAATGATAATCTCAATATATGCATTTGTATCAAATATCAAATATATCTGATGCAATTCAACATCACTTCATGATTAAAACTCTCAACAAATTAGGCATGGGAGGAATATACCTCACACAACAAAGGCCATATATAACAAAGCCACCATCATATATAACATCATAATGAATGGGGGAAAAGTTGAAAGCCTTTTCTCAGAACTAAAATAAGGGATGCCCACTCTCACCACTCTTATTCAATATAGTACTAGAAGTACTAGTCGGAGGAATCAAGCAAGGGGAAACAATGAAAAGCCTTTAAATTGTTCCTCTTTGCAGATGACATGACCTTATACAGAGAAAAACCAAAAGACTACTCCAAAAAACTACTAGAAATTATAAACTTATTTGGTAACACTGCAAGAGACAAAATAAATACATAAAAATCAACAGCATTTATATATACTAATAACAAATTTGCTGAAAAAAGAAATCAAGAAAGCAATCCCATTTACCATAGTTACAAAAAATAAGACACCTAGGAAAAATTTAACCAAGGAAGTAAAAGACCTTTACAATAAAAACTATGAAACACTTATAAAAGAAAGATGGCCAAATAGGAACACTCCAGTCTGCGGCTTCCAGCAAGACCAACGCAGAAGGTGAGTGATTTCTGCATCTCCAACGTACCCTTTTCATCTCATTGGGACTGATTAGGCAGTGGGTGCAGCTCGTGGAGAGAAAGCAGAAGCAGTGTGGGGTGTCACCTCGCTGAGGAAGTGCAAGGAGTAGGGAACCCCCTTTCCCAGCCAAGAGAAGCCATGAGGGACTGTGCTATCCAGCCCAGATACTACGCTTTTCTCACAGTTTTTGCAATCTGCAGACCAGGAGATTCCCTCGTGAGCCTACACAACCAGGGCCCTGGGTCTCAAGCACAAAACTGGGCAGCTGTTCGGGCAGACACTGAGCTAGCTGCCAGAGACTTTTTTCATACCCCAGTGGTGCCTGGAACCCCAGTGAGACAGAACCTGTCATTCCCCAGGAAAGGGGGATGAAGCCAGGAAGCCAAACGGTCTCACTCAGAGGGTCCCACACCCAGCAAGCTAAGAACCACTGACTTGAAATTATCGATGCTAGTAAAGCAGTCTGAAGTAGACCTGGGACTATCGAGCTTGGTTGACAGAGGGTCATCCACCATTACCAAGGCTTGAGCAGGCGGTATTCCCGAGAGCATGAAGGAGGCCTGAAAGTTTTGACTGTCTGGAACTCAACACGGTGCAGCAAAGTGACTGTGGCCACACTGCCTCTCTAGGTTCCTCTTCACTGAGCAGAGCATCTCTGAAAGAAAGGCAGCAGCTCCTGTCAGGGGCTTATAGATAAAACTCCCATCTCCCTGCGACAGAGAACCTGGGGGAAGGGGTGGCTGTGGGCTCTGCTTCAGTGGACTTAAACGTTCTTGCCTGCCAGTTCTGAATAGAGCAGAGGTTGCTGACAATGAAGGTCCTCCCAGCACAGCACTCAAGCTCTGATAAGGGACAGACTGCCTCCTCAAGTGGGTCCCTGAACCCGTGTCTACTGACTGGGAGAGAACTCCCAACAGGGGTTGACAGACACCTCATACAGGAGAGCTCCAGCGGGCATCAGTCCAGTGCCCCTCTAGGACAAAGATTCCAGAGGAAGGAGCAGACAGCAACATTTGCTGTTCTGCAGCCACCGCTGGTGATACCCAGGAAATAGGGTCTGAAACCAATGAGCCAAAGAGAAAAAGTACCAGAATCACTGGGACACATCTAAAGCAGCATTTAGAGGGAAATTTATGACACTAAATGCCCATATCAGAAAGCAGGCAATATCTAAAATTGACACTCTCATATCAAAATTAAAAGAACTAGAGAAGCAAGAGTAAACAAATTCAAAAGCTAGCAGGAGACAAAAAATAACTAAGATCAGAGCAGAACTGAAGGAGATAGAGACAGAAAACATCCTTGAAAATAATCAATGAATCCAGGAGCTGGTTTTTTGAAAAGATCAACAAAATAGATAGACTGCTAGCCAGACTAATAAAAAAGAAAAAAGAGAAGAATCAAACAGACACAATAAAAAATGATAAAGGGGATATCATTACTAATCTTGCAGAAATACAAACTGCCATCAGAGAATGCCATATACACCTCTCTGCAAATAAACTAAAAAATCTAGAAGAAATGGATAAATTCCTGGACACATACACCCTCCCAAGACTAAACCAAATCCCTGAAGTCAAATCCCTGCAGAGACTAATAACAAGTTCTGAAATTGAGGCAGTAATTAATAGCCTGCCAACCAAAAAAAGCCCAGGGCCAGACCGATTCACAGCCAAATTTTACCAGAGGTACAAAGGGAGTTGGTACCATTCCTTCTGAAACAATAGAAAAAGAGGAGTATCTCTGTGAAAATCCTCAGTAAAATACCGCCAAACTGAATCCACACCACATCAAAAAGCTTATTCCCCACAATCATGGCCACTCCATCCCTGGGATGCAAGGCTGGTTCAACATAGGCAAAACACTAAAGGTAACCCATCAGAACCAATGACAATAAAAGAAACCACATGATTATCTCAGTAGATGCAGAAAGGACATTTGATAAAATTTAACATGGCTTCATGCTAGAAACTCTTAATAAACTAGGTATTGATAGAACATATCACAAAATACTAAGAGCTATTTATGACAAACCCATAGCCAATATCATACCGAGTGGACAAAAGCTGGAAGCATTCCCTATGAAAAACCGACACGAGACAAAAATCCCCTCTCTCACCACTCCTATTCAACATAGTGTGGGAAGTTCTGGCCAGAGCAATCAGGCAAGAGAAAAATGAAGGGTATTCAAATAGGAAGAGAAGAAGTCAAATTGTCTCTCCTTGCAGGCGACGTAATTGTATATTTAGAAAACCCCATCATCTCAGCCCAAAAATCCCTACAGGTGACAAATAACTTCAGCAAAGTCTCAGGATACAAAATCAATGTGCAGAAATCACAAGCATCCTATACACCAACAATAGACAAGTAGAGAGCCAAATCATGAGCAAACTCCCACTCACAATTGCTACAAAGATAATAAAATACCTAGGAATACAACTTACAAGGGATGTGAAGGACCTCTTCAAGGTGAACTACAAATCACTGCTCAAGGAAATAAGAGAGGACACAAACCAATAGAAGAACATTCATGCCATGGATAGGAAGAATCATTTTGTGAAAATGGCCATACTGCCCAAAGTAATTTATAGATTCAGTCTTATTCCCATCAATGTATTATTGACTCTCTTCACAGAATTCAAAAAAAAAAAGCTACTTTAAATGTTATATGGAACCCAGAAAAGAGTCCATATAGCCAAGTCAATCCTAAGCAAAAAGAACAAAGCTGGAGGCATCACACTACCTAACTTCAAACTATACTACAAGGTAACAGTAACCAAAACAGCATGGTACTGGTACCAAAACAGATACATAGGCCAATGGAACAGAACAGAGACCTCAGAAATGCCACCAGACATCTACAACCATCTGAACATCTACAAACCTGACAAAAGCATGAAGAAAAGATTCCCTATTTAATAAACAGTACTGGAAAACCAGGCTAGCCATACATGGACAACTGAACTGGGCCCCTTCCTTACACTTTATACAAAAATTAACTCAAGATGGATTGAAGACTTAAATATAAATCCTAAAACCATAAAACCCTAGAAGAGAGCCCAGGCAATACCATTCAGGACATAGACATGGGCAAAGACTTCATGACTAAAACACCAAAAGCAATGGTAACAAAAGCCAAAATTGACAATAGGATCTAATTAAACTAAAGAGTTTCTGGACCGCAAAAGTGAACACCAGAGTGAACATGCAACCTACAGAATGGGAGAAAAGATTTGCAATCTATCCATTTGACAAAGATCTAATATCCAGAATCTACAAGGAACTTAAACAAATTTACCAGAGAAATCAAACAACCCCATCAAAAAGTGGGCAAAGGATATGAGCAGACACTTCAAAAAAAGACATTTATGTGGCCAGCAAACATAAAAAAAAGCTCATCATCACTGATCATTAGATAAATGCAAATCAAAATCATAATGAGGTACCATCTCATGCCAGTTAGAATGGCGATCAATAAAAAGTCAGGAAACAACAGATGCTGGAGAGGATGTGGAGAAATAGGAAGGTTTTTACACTGTTGATAGGAGTGTAAATTAGTTCAACCATTGTGGAAGACAGTGTGGTGATTCCTCAAGGATCTAGAACCAGAAATACCATTTGACCCAGCAATCCCATCACTGGGTATTTACCCAAAGGATTATAAATCATCCTACTATGAAGACTCATGCACACGTATGTTTATTGCAGCACTATTTACAATAGCAAAGACTTGGAATCAACCCAAATGCTCATCAATGGTAGACTGGATAAAGAAAATGTGGTACATATACACCATGGAATACTATGCAGCCATAAAAAATAATTAGTTCAAGTCTTTGCAGGGACTTGGATGAAGCTGTTGACTATCATCCTCAGCAAACTAACACCAGAACAGACAACCAAACACTGCAAGTTCTCACTCGTGAATGGGAGATTAACAATGAGAACACATGGACACAGGGAGGAGAACATCACACACCAGGGCCTGTTGAGGGGTGGGGGAAAAGAGGAGAGTGAGCATTAGGACAAATACCTAATGCATGCAGGGTTTAAAACCTAGACAACGGGTTGATACTTGCAGCAAACCACCATGGCACATGTATACTTATGTAACAAACCTGCACATTCAGCACATGTATCCCAGAACGTAAAGTAAAATTAAAAAGGATAGAAATTATACAGGAAGCAAAACAAACGGAAAGACATCTCACGCTCATGGATTAGAATTAATGTTGTTTAAATCCCCATACTACCCAGGGCAATCTCTAGATTCAATACAACCCCTATCAAAATACCAATGGCATTCTTCACAGAAACAAAAAAACAATTTAATCTGTATGGAACCAAGAAAGATCCCAAATAGCCAAAGCAATTCTGAGCAAAAAGAACAAAGCTGGAGGCATCACACTACTGGACTTTAAAATATACTACAAAACACTAGTAATAAAATGGCTTAATGCTGGTACAAAGATAGATTCACAAACTCATGTAACAGAATACAGAACACAGAAATAATGCCACATATTTACAGCCAATTGATTTTCAAAAAAGGTGCCAAGAGCATACACTGGGGAAAGGACATTTTCTTCAATAAGTGGTGCTGAGAAAACTGAATATCCATATACAAAAGAATGAAACAGGACCACCATCTCTCGCCATTTACATAAGTCAACGCAACATAAAGGCTTAAACATAAGGCCCAAAGCTAGAAAACTACTTGAAGAAGAAAATATAAGAGAAATGCTTCAGGTAATTGGTCTAGGCAAAGATCTTATGCTAAGACTATAAAAACACAGGCAACAAAAACAAAATAGACAAATGGGACTATATTAACTGAAAATCTTCTACACAGCAAAGAAAACAATGAAATCAGTAAAGAGACAAGCTTCTGAATGGGAGAAAACATATGTAAACTATTCCTCCAAGAAGGGACTCATATCCAAAATACACAAGGAACTCAAATGACTCAACAGCAAATAAAAAAAAATCCCATTAAAAGTGGGCAAAGAATCTGAATACACATTTGTCAAAAAGAAAATACATAATGGCCAAAAAGCATATGAAAAATGCTCAATGTCACTGATCGTCATGGAAATGCAAACCAAAACCATATTGAGATATCATCTTACCTCAGTTAAAATAACTATTATCAAAAGGCAAAAAAAATCAAATCCTGAAAAGGATGCAGAAAAAGATCAACAGTTGTTCATTGTTAGTGGGAATAGATAGTCGTACAGCCATTACGGAAAACAGCACGGAGGTTTCTCAGAAAACTAAAAATAGAACTAACATAAAACCCAGCAATTCCACTACTGGGTATTTACCCAAGGAAGGCAAATCAGTATAAAAAAGGATACCTGCACCCCTGTGTTTAAAGTAGCATTGTTTATTCAGACATTAAAAAGAATAAAATCATATTAGTCATAGCAACACAGATGGAACTCGAGGTCATTATGTTAAGGGAAATATTCAGGAAAGAAAGACAAACATCACGTAGAGATAGAGAGTAGAATGATGGTTCCCAGAGACATGGAAGGGTGGGGGGGTAATAAGAGAGGTTCTTTTTTTTTTTTTTTTTTTTTTGAGACGGAGTCTCACTCTGTCGCCCAGGCTGGAGTGCAGTGGCTGGATCTCAGCTCACTGCAAGCTCTGCCTCCCGGGTTCACACCGTTCTCCTGCCTCAGCGTCCTGAGTAGCTGGGACTACAGGCGCCCGCCACCTCGCCCGGCTAGTTTTTTGTATTTTTTAGTAGAGACGGGGTTTCACCATGTTAGCCAGGATGGTCTCGATCTCCTGACCTCGTGATCCGCCCGTCTCGGCCTCCCAAAGTGCTGGGATTACAGGCTTGAGCCACCGCGCCCGGCCAATAAAGAGAGGTTTCTTAATGGGTGAAAACATGCAGTTAGGTAGAAGAAATAAGTTCTAGTGTTTGATAGGATAGGGGCATGACTATAGTTAACAATAATTTCTCTTCTTTCCAACTTTTATTTTAAGTTCAGGGGTACATGTGCAGGATGTGCAGGTTTGTTACATAAACATGTGCCAAGGTGGTTTACTGCACAGATCAACCCATCACCCAGGTATTAAGCCCAGCATCCATTAGCTTTTCTTCCTGATGCACATTCCCCCGATCCCCCAAGAAGTCCCCAGTGTGTGTTGTCCCCTCCACCATGTGTCCATGTGCTGTCATTGATCAGCTCCCACTTGTAAGTAAGAACATGCGGTGTTTGGTTTTCTGTTCCTGTTTTACTTTGCTGAGAATAATGGCTTCCTTCTCCATCCATCTCCCTGCAAAGGACAAGATCTCATATCTTTTTATGACTGCATGGTGTATATATATACCATCTTGTATAGGTGCCACATTTTCTTTATCCAGTTTATCATTGATGGGCATGTAGGTTGATTCCATGACTTTGCTATTGTAAATAGTGCTGCAGTGAACATACACATGAATGTATCTTTATAATAGAGTGATTTATATTTCTTTGACTATATACCCAGTAATGGGATTGCTGGGTTAAATGGTATTTCTTCCTTTAGGTCTTTGAGGAATCGCCACCCTGTCTTCCACAATGGTTGAACACCAACAAAGTAAGTGTTCATTTTCCTCCACAACCTTGCTAGTATCTGTTGTTTTTTGACTTTTTAGTAATAACCATTCTGATTGCCATGAGATGATATCTCCCCATGGCTTTGATTTGCATTTATCTAATGATCCATGATGTGGAGCTTTTTTTTCATGTTTGTTGGCCACATATATGTCTTCTTTTGAGAAGTGTCTGTTCATGTTCTTTACCCACTTTTTAATAGGCTTGTTTGTTTTTTTCTTGTAGATTTGTTCAAGCTCCTTCCAGATTTTGGTTATTAGACCTTTGTCAGATGGATAGATTGCAAAAATATTTGTCCTATGTTGTAGGCTGTCTGTTCACTCTGATGATCATTTCTTTTGTTGTGCAGAATCTCTTTAATTAGATCCCATTTGTCCATTTTAGCTTTTGTTTCTGTTGCTTTTGGCATTTTTGTCATGAAATCTTTGCCCATGCCTATATCATGAATGATATTGCCTAGATTTTCTTCTAGGGTTTTTATAGTTTGGGGTTTTATATTTCAGTCTTTAATCCATCTTGAGTTAAATTTTGCATACAGTGTAAGGAAGGGTTCCAGTTTCAGTTTTCTGAATGTGGCTAGCTGGTTCTCCCAGCACCATTTTAAATAGGAAGTACTTTCCTCATTGCTCCTTTTGGTCAGATTTGTCAAAGATCAGATGGTTTTGGTGTGCAGTCTTATTTCTGGGTTCTCACTCTGTTCCATTGGTCTATGTGTCTGTTTTTGTATCAGTACCACTCTATTTTGGTTGCTGTAGCTCTGTAATATAGTTTGAAGTCAGGTGGTGTGATGTCTTCAGCTTGTTCTTTTAGCTTAGAGTTCACGTCATTATTTGGGATCTTTTTTAGTTCCATATAACTTTTAAAATAATTTTTTCTAATTCTGTGAAGAATGCCAATGGTATTTTAATGGGAATAGCATTGAATCAATAAATTACTTTGGGAAGCATGCGCATTTTCATGATACTAATACTTCCCATCCATGAGCATGAAATGTTTCTCCATCTGTTTGTATCCTCTTTGATTTATCTGAGCAGTCAGTGGTTTGTAGTTCTCCTTGAAGAGGTCCTTCACCTCCCTTGTTAGCTATATTCCTAGGTATTTTATTCTTTTTGTAGCAATTGTGAATGGGAATTCATTCATGATTTGGCTCTTTGTTTGCCTGTTGTTGGTGTATAGAAATGCTAGTGATTTTTGCACATTGATTTTATTTATTTATTTATTTACTGAGACAGCGTCTAACTCTGATGCACTGGCTGGAATGCAGTAGGATAATCTTGACTTACTGCAGCCTCTACCTCCTGGGTTCAAGCAATTCTCCTGCATTAGCCTCCTGAGTAGCTGGGATTACAGCCATGATCTACCACACATGGCTAATTTTTGTATTTTTAGTAGAGACGGTGTTTCACCATGTTGAACAGGCTAGTCTTGAACTTCTTTTTTTTTATTATTATACTTAAGTTCTAGGGTACATGTGCATAACGTGCAGGTTTGTTACATATGTATACTTATGCCATATTGGGTGCTGCACCCATCAAATCGTCAGCACCATCAATTCATCATTTATATCATGTATAACTCCCCAATAAATCCCTCCCTCCTCCCTCCTCCCCATGATAGGCCCCAGTGTGTGATGTTCCCCTTCCCCAGTCCAAGTGATCTCATTGTTCGTTCCCACTATGAGTGAGAACATGCGGGGTTTGGTTCTGTTCTTGTGAGAGTTTGCTAAAAATGATGGTTTCCAGCTGCATCCATGTCCCTACAAAGGACGCAAACTCATCCTTTTATATGGCTGCATAGTATTCCATGGTGTATATGTGCCACATTTTCTTAATCCAGTCTGTCACAGATGGACATTTGGTTGATTCCAAGTCTTTGTTGTGAATAGTGCTGCAATAAACATACGTGTGCATGTGTCTTTGTAGTAGAGTAATTTATAATCCTTTGGGTATATACCCAGTAGTGGGATGGCTGGGTCATATGGTACATCTAGTTCTAGATCCTTGAGGAATTGCCATACTGTTTTCCATAACGGTTGAACTAGTTTACAATCCCACCAACAGTGTAAAAGTCTTCCTATTTCTCCACATCCTCTCCAACACCTGTTGTTTCCTGACTTCTTACTGATTCCCATTCTAACTGGTGTGAGATGGTATCTCATTGTGGTTTTGATTTGCATTTATCTGATGGCCAGTGATGATGAGCATTTTTTCATGTGTCTAATGGTTGTATGGATGTCTTCTTTTGAGAAATGTCTGTTCATATCCTTTCCCCACTTTTGGATGGGTTGTTTGTTTTTTTCTTGTAAATTGTTTGAGTTCTTTGTAGATTCTGGATATTAGCCCTTTGTCAGATGAGTAAGTTGCAAAAATGTTCTCCCATTCTGTAGGTTGCCTGTTCACTATGATGGTAGTTTCTTTTGCTGTGCAAAAGCTCTTTAGTTTAATGAGATCCCATGTGCCAATTTGGCTTTTGCTGCCGTTGCTTTTGGTGTTTTAGACATGAAGTCCTGCCCATGCCTATGTCCTGAATGGTACTACCTAGATTTTCTTCTAGGGTTTTTATGGTATTAGGTCTAACATTTAAGTCTCTAATCCATCTTGAATTAATTTTTGTATAAGGAGTAAGGAAAGGATCCAGTCTCAGCTTTCTACTTACGGCTAATAAATCTTCCCAGCACCATTTGTTAAATAGGGAATCGTTTCCCCATTTCTTGTTTCTCTCAGGTTTGTCAAAGATCAGATGGCTGTAGATGTGTGGTATTATTTCTGAGGACTCTGTTCTGTTCCATTGTTCTATATCTCTGTTGTGGTACCAGTACCATGCTGTTTTGGTTACTGTAGCCTTGTAGTATAGTTTGAAGTCAGGTAGCGTGACGCCTCCACCTTTGTCCTTTTGACTTATGATTGTCTTGGCAATGCGGGCTCCTTTTTGGTTCCATATGAACTTTAAAACAGTTTTTTCCAATTCTGTGAAGAAACTCATTGGTAGCTTGATGGGGATGGCATTGAATCTATAAATAACCTTGGGCAGTATGGCCATTTTCACGATATTGATTCTTCCTATCCATGAGCATGGTATGTTCTTCCATTTGTTTGTGTCCTCTTTTACATCACTGAGCAGTGGTTTGTAGTTCTCCTTGAAGAGGTCCTTTACATCCCTTGTAAGCTGGATTCCTAGGTATTTTATTCTCTTTGAAGCAATTGTGAATGGAAGTTCATTCCTGATTTGGCTCTCTGCTTGTCTGTTACTGGTGTATAAAATGCTTGTGATTTTTGCACATAATTTGTATCCTGAGACTTTGCTGAAGTTGCTTATCAGCTTAAGGAGATTTTGGGCTGAGACGTGGGGTTTCTAAATATACAATCATGTCATCTGCAAACAGGGACAATTTGACTTCTTCTTTTCCTAACTGGATACCCTTGATTTCTTTCTCTTGCCTGATTGCCCTAGCCAGAACTTCCAACACTATGTTGAAAGGAGTGTGAGAGAGGGCATCCCTGTCTTGTGCCAGTTCTCAAAGGGAATTTTTCCAGTTTTTGCCCATTCAGTATAATATTAGCTGTGTGTTTGTCATAAATAGCTCTTATTATTTTGAGGTACGTTCCACCAATACCGAATTTATTGAGCGTTTTTAGCATAAAGGGCTGTTGAATTTTGTCAAAAGCCTTTTCTGCATCTATTGAGATAATCATGTGGTTCTTGTCTTTGGTTCTGTTTATATGCTGGATTACGTTTATTGATTTGCAAATGTTGAACCAGCCTTGCATCCCAGGGATGAAGCCCACTTGATCATGGTGGATAAGCCTTTGATATGCTGCTGAATCCGGTTTGCCAGTATTTTATTGAGAATTTTTGCATCGATGTTCATCAGGGATATTGGTCTAAAATTCTCTTTTTTTGTTGTGTCTGCCAGCTTTGGTATCAGGATGATGTTGGCCTCATAAAATGAGTTAGGGAGGATTCCCTCTTTTTCTATTGATTGGAATAGTTTCAGAAGGAATGGTACCAGCTCCTCCTGTACCTCTGGTAGAATTCAGCTGTGAATCCATCTGGTCCTGGACTTTTTTTGTGGGTAGGCTATTAAATATTGCCTCAATTTCAGAGCCTGCTATTGGTCTATTCAGGATTCAACTTCTTCCTGGTTTAGTCTTGGAAGAGTGTAAGTGTCCAGGAAATTATCCATTTCTTCTACATTTTCTAGTTGATTTGCGTAGAGGTGTTTATAGTATTCTCTGATGGTTTTGTATTTCTGTGGGGTCAGTGTGTGATCCCCTTATCATTTTTTATTGCGTCTATTTGATTCCTCTCTCTTTTCTTCTTATTGGTCTTGCTAGCAGTCTGTCAATTTTGTTGATCTTTTCAAAAACCAACTCCTGGATTCATTGATTTTTTCGAGGGTTTTTGTGACTCTATCTCCTTCAGTTCTGCTCTGATCTTAGTTATTTCTTGCCTTCTGCTAGCTTTTGAATGTGTTTGCTCTTGCCTCTCTAGTTCTTTTAATTGTGATGTTAGAGTGTCAATTTTAGATCTTTCCAGCTTCTCTTGTGGGCATTTAGTGCTATAAATTTCCCTCTACACACTGCTTTAAAGGTGTCCCAGAGATTCTGGTATGTTGTATCTTTGTTCTCATTGGTTTGAAAGAACATCTTTATTTCTGCTTTCATTTCGTTATGTACCAGTAGTCATTCAGGAGCAGGTTGTTCAGTTTCCATGTAGTTGAGCGGTTTTGATTGAGTTTCTTAGTCCTGAGTTCTAGTTTGATTGCACTGTGGTCTGAGAGACAGTTTCTTATAATTTCTGTTCTTGTACATTTGCTGAGGAGTGCTTTACTTCCAATTATGTGGTCAATTTTGGATGTGCGATGTGGTGCTGAGAAGAATGTATATTCTGTTGATTTGGGGTGGAGAGTTCTATAGATGTCTATTAGGTCCGCTTGGTGCAGAGATGAGTTCAATTCCTGGATATCCTTGTTAACTTTCTGTCTCGTTGATCTGTCTAATGTTGACAGTGGAGTGTTGAAATCTGCCATTATTATTGTATGGGAGTCTAAGTCTCTTTGTAAGTCTCTAAGGACTTGCTTTATGAATCTGGGTGCTCCTGTATTGGGTGCATATATATTTAGGAGAGTTAGCTCTTCCTGTTGAATTGATCCCTTTACCAGTATGTAATGGCCTTCTTTGTCTCTTTTGATCTTTGATGGTTTAAAGTCTGTTTTATCAGAGACTAGGATTGCAACCCCTGCTTTTTTTTGTTCTCCATTTGCTTGTAGATCTTCCTCCATCCCTTTATTTTGAGCCTATGCATGTCTCTGCATGTGAGATGGGTCTCCTGAATACAGCAGACTGATGGTCTTGACTCTTGATCCAGTTTGCCAGTCTGTGTCTTTTAATTGAGCATTTAGTCCATTTACATTTAAGGTTAATATTGTTATGTGTGAACTTGATCCTGTCATTATGATATTAATTGGTTATATGCTCGTTAGTTGATGGAGTTTGTTCCTAGCCCCGGTGGTCTTTACATTTTGGCATGTTTTTGCAATGGCTGGTACCGTTGTTCCTTTCCATGTTTAGGGCTTCCTTCAGGGTCTCTTGTAAGGCAGGCCTGGTGGTGACAAAATCTCTAAGCATTTGCTTATCTGTAAAGGATTTTATTTCTCCTTCACTGATGAAACTTAGTTTGGCTGGATATGAAATTCTGGGTTGAAAATTCTTTTCTTTAAGAACGTTGAATATTGGCCCCCACTCTCTTCTGGCTTGTAGAGTTTCTGCCGAGAGATCTGCTGTTAGTCTGATGGGCTTCCCTTTGTGGTAACCCGACCTTTCTCTCTGGCTGCCCTTAAGATTTTTCCTTCATTTCAACTTTGGTGAATGTGGCAATTATGTTCTTGGAGTTGCTCTTCTGGAGGAGTATCTTTGTGGCGTTCTCTGTATTTCCTGAATTTGAATGTTGGCTGCCCTACTAGGTTGGGGAAGTTCTCCTGGATGATATCCTGAAGAGTGTTTTCCAACTTGGTTCCATTTTCCCCCTCACTTTCAGGCACCCCAATCAGACGTAGTTTTGGTCTTTTTACATAATCCCATACTTCTTGCAGGCTTTGTTCATTTCTTTCTTTTCTTTTTTCTTTTGGTTTTCTCTTCTCACTTCATTTCATTCATTTGATCCTCAATCGCTGATACTCCTTCCTCCAGTTGATCGAGTCGGTTACTGAAGCTTGTGCATTTGTCATGTATATCTCGTGTCATGGTTTTCATCTCTGTCGTTTCGTTTATGATCTTCTCTGCATTATTAGTCTAGCTGTCAATTCTTCCACTCTTTTTCAAGATTTTTAGTTTCTTTGCACTGGGGGTACGTAATTCCTCCTTAGCTCTGAGAAGTTTGATGGACTGAAGCCTTCTTCTCTCATCTCGTCAAAGTCATTCTCTGACCAGCTTGGATCTGTTGCTGGCGATGGGCTGTGCTCCTTTGCAGGGGGAGATGTGCTCTTATTTTTTGAATTTCCAGCTTGTGTGCCCTGCTTCTTCCCCATCTTTGTGGTTTTATCTGTCTCTGGTCTTTGATGATGGTGACGTACTGTTGGGGTTTTGGTATAGGTGTCCTTCCTGTTGATAGTTTTTCATGTGACAGTCAGAAGGACTGTCTGTTGGTCTGTTGGAGAATGCTTGAGGTCCACTCCAGACCCTGTTTGCCTGGGTATCAGCAGCAGAGGTTGCTGAAGATAGAATATTGCTGAACAGCGAGTGTACCTGTCTTATTCTTCCTTTGGAAGTTTCCTCTCAGGCGTGACTCCACCGTGTGAGGTGTGGGGTGTCAGACTGCCCCTAGTGGGGGATGTCTCCCAGCTAGGCTACTCAGGGGTCAGGGACCCACCTGAGCAGGCAGACTGTCCATTCTCAGATCTCAACCTCCGCGTTGGGAGATCAACGGCTCTCCCCAAAGCTGTCAGTCAGAGTCGTTCGCTTCTGCACCGGCCCCTGCTGCTTCCCCTATTGGACTTCAGCTGTATGCTGTCCCCAGAGGTGGAGTCTACACAGACAGGCAGGCTACCTTGAGCGGCTGTGAGCTCCACCCAGTTCGAGCTTCCCAGCGGCTTTGTTTACCTACTTAAACCTCAGCCATGGCGGGCGCCCCTCCCCCAGCCTCGCTGCTGCCTTGCGGATAGATCGCTGCAGATTGCTCTGTTAGCAGTGAGGCAGGCTCCGTGGGCGTGGGACCCTCCCAGCCAGTGTGGGATATATTCTCCTGTGTGCCTGTTTCCTTAAAGCGCAGTATTGGGGTGGGTTACCCGAATTCCAGGTGTTGTGTGTCTCAGTTCCCCTGGCTAGGAAAACAGATTTCCTTCCCCTTGAGCTTCCAGGTGGGGCGATGTCTCGCCCTGCTTCAGCTCTCGCTGGTCAGGCTGCAGCAGCTGACCAGCACCGATTGTCCGGCACTCCCTAGTGAGATGACCCCAGACCTCAGTTGAAAATGCAGAAATCACCGGTCTTCTGTGTTGCTCGCGCTGGGAGTTGGAGACTGGAGCTGTTCCTATTCGGCCATCTTGCTCCGCCCCTAGTCTTGAACTCCTGACCGAAGGTGATCTGCCTGCTTCAGCCTCCCAAAGTGCTGAGATTACAGGCGTGAGCCACCATGCCCAGCCCACATTGATTTTATATCCTGAGAATTGCTCAAGTTGTTCATCAATTTAAGCTTCTGGGCTAAGATGATGGAGTTTCCTAGATATAGAATCATGTCGTCTGCAAACAAAGATAGTTTGACTTCCTGTCTTCCTATTTGAATACACTTTATTTCTTCCTCTTGCCTGATTTCCCTACCAGTATGTTGAAATAAAGTCTCTTGAATAGGAATGGTTAAAGAGGGCATTCTTGTCTCGTGCCTATTTTCAAGGGAAATGCTTCCAGCTTTTACCCATTCAGTATGATATTGGCTGTAGGTTTGTGGTATATGGCTCTTATTACTTTCAGGTATGTTCCTTCAATACCTAGCTTATTAAGAGTCTTAAACATTAAAGGATGCTAATTTTATCAAAGGTCTTTTCTGCATCTATTGAGATAATCATGTGATATTTTTCTTTAGCTCTGCTTATGTGATGAATCACATTTATTGATTTGCATATATTGAACCAACCTTGCATCCTGGGGATGAAGCCAACTTGATCATGGTGGGTAAGCTTTTTGATGTGCTGCTGGATCCAGTTTTCCAGAATTTTATTGAAGATTTTTGCATTAATGCTCATCAATGATGTTGGTGTGAAGCTTTCTTTTTTTGTTGTATTTCTGTCAGGTTTTGGTACCAGGATAATGCTGGCCTCATAGAATGAGTTAGGGACAAGTTCTTCATCTTCAGTTTTTGGAATAGTTTCAATAGAAGTAGTACCAGCTCCTCTTTGTACCTCTGGTAGAATTGGTTGTGAATCTGTCTGTTTCTGGGCTTTTCTTGTTTGTTAGGCTATTTGTTACTGCCTCAATTTCAGAACACATTATCAGTCTATTCAGGGATTCAATTTCTTCCTGGTTCAGTAGTCCTGGAGGGTGTGTTTGTCCAGGAAATTGTCCATTTCTTATAGATTTTCTAGTTTATGTGCATAAAGGTATTTATAGTATTCTTTGTTGGTTTTTTGTATTTCTGGGGGTGAGTGGTGATATCCCCCTTATCATTTCTGATTGTGTTTGATTCTTCTCTTTTTTCTTATTAGCCCAGCTAGTGGACCATCTATTTTATTAACTTTTTTCAAGAAATCAGAGCCTGGATTTATTCCTTTTTCAAGAGGTTTTTCATGTCTCTATCTCCCTCAGCTCAGTTCAGATCTTGTTATTTCTTGTCTTCTGCTAACTTTGAGGTTTGTTTGCTCTTGGTGCTCTAATTCTCTAGTTGAGATGTTAAGTTGTTAACCTGAGATCTTCCTAGCTTTTTGATGTGGGCATTTATTTCTATAAATTTCCCTCTTAACATTGCTTTAGCTGCATCCCAGAGGCTCTGGTATGTTGTCTCTCCGTTCTCATTTATTTCAAAGAACTTTTTCATTTTTGCCTTAATTGTATTATTTACCCAAAAATTCCTCAGGAAGAGGTTGTTCAATTTCCATGTAGTTGTGTGGGTTTATGTGGATTTCTTAATCTTGAATTCTGGCCGGGCGCGGTGGCTCAAGCCTGTAATCCCAGCACTTTGGGAGGCCAAGATGGGCGGATCACGAGGTCAGGAGATCGAGACCATCCTGGCTAACACAGTGAAACCCCGTCTCTACTAAAAAATACAATAAACTAGCCGGGCGTGGTGGCGGGCACCTGTAGTCCCAGCTACTCGGGAGGCTGAGGCAGGAGAATGGCATAAACCCGGGAGGCGGAGCTTGCAATGAGCTGAGATCCGGCCACTGCACTCCAGCCTGGGCGACACAGTGAGAGTCCGTCTGACAAAAAAAAAAAAAAAAATCTTGAATTCTAATTTGATTGTGTTGTGGTCTGAAAGACAGTTATGATTTCAGTTCTTTTGCATTTGCTGAGGAAAGTTTTACTTCCTATAATGTGATCAACTTTAGAGTAAGTGTTGGGTAATGATGAGAATATATATTTTGTTGTTTTGGGTTGAAGAGGTCTGTAGATATCAATCAGGTCCACTTGATCCAGAGCTGAGTTCAGGTCCTGAATATCCTTGTTAATTTTTTACCTCAATGATCTGTCTGATACTGTCAGAGGGCTGTGAAAGTCTCCCACTATTATTTTATGGCAGTCTAATTCTCTTTGTAGGTCTCTAAGAATTTGCACTATGAATCTGGATGCTCCTGTATTGGGTGCATATATATTTAGGATAGTTAACTCTTGTTGATAAATTGAACACTTACAATTATGTAACGCCCATCTTTGTCTTTTTTTATCTTTGTTGGTTTAAAGTCTGTTTTGTCATATACTAAGATTGCTACCCCCACTTTTTCTGTTTTCCATTTGTTTCATAAATTTTCCCCCACCACTTTATTTTGAACCTATGTTTGCCTTTCATATGAGAAGGGTCTCTTGAAGACACCATATTCATGGGGCTTGATTCTGTGTCCAGCATGCCATTCTGTGTATTTTAATTGAGGCATTTAGACAATTTACATTTAAGGTTAGTACTGCTGTGTGTGAATTGGATCCTGTCATAATTATGCAAGCTAGTTATTTTGCAGACTTGTTTGTGTGGTTGCTTCATAGTGTCACTGGACTGTGTACATCAGTGCATTTTATAGTGCCTGTGATGGTATTTAGTGCTTCCTTCAGGAGCTCTTACAAGGCAGGCCTGCTAAAGACAAATTCCCTCAGTATTGCTTGTCTGAAAAGGATCTTATTTCTCCTTCACTTGTGAAGCTTAGTTTTGTCAGATAAGAAACTCTGGGCTGGAAATACATTTTTTTTTAGTTATACTTTAAGTTCTAGGGTACATGTGGATAACATGCAGGTTTGTTACATATGTATACTTGTGCCATGTTGGTGTGCTGCACCCATCAACTCATCAGCACCCATCAACTCGTCATTACATCAGGTAAAACTCCCAATGCAATCCCTCCCCCTATCCACTTCCCGTGATAGGCCCCGGTGTGTGGTGTTCCCCTTCCTGAGTCCAAGTGATCTCATTGCTCAGTTCCCACCTATGAGTGAGAACATGCGGTGTTTGGTTTTCTCTTCTTGTGATAGTTTGCTAAGAATGATGGTTCCAGCTGCATCCATGTCCCAAAAGGACACAAACTCATCCTTTCTTATGGCTGCATAGTATTCCATGGTGTTATGTGCCACATTTTCTTAATCCAGTCTGTAACTGATGGACATTTGGGTTGATTCCAAGTCTTTGCTATTGTGAATAGTGCTGCAATAAACATATGTGTGCATGTGTCTTTATAGCAGCATGATTATAATCCTTTGGGTATATCCCCAGTAATGGATGGCTGAGTCATATGGTACTTCTAGTTCTAGATCCTTGAGGAATTGCCATACTGTTTTCCATAATGGTTGAACTAGTTTACAATCCCACCAACAGTGTAAAAGTGTTCCTATTTCTCCATATCTTCTACAGCACCTGTTGTTTCCAGACTTTTTAATGATTGCCATTCTAACTGGTGTGAGATGGTATCTCATTGTGGTTTTGATTTGCATTTCTCTGATGGCCAGTGATGATGAGCATTTTTCATATGACTGTTGGCTGTATGAATGTCTTCTTTTGAGAAATGTCTGTTCACATACTTTGCCCACTTTTTGATGGGGTTGTTTGTTTTTTTCTTGTAAATTTGTTTGAGTTCTTTGTAGGTTCTGGATATTAGCCCTTTGTCTGATGAGTAGATTGCAAAAATTTTCTCCCATTCTGTAGGTTACCTGTTAACTCTGATGGTAGTTTCTTTTGCTGTGCAGAAGCTCTTTAGTTTAATTAGATCCCATTTGTCAATTTTTTGGCTTTTGCTGCCATTGCTTTTGGTGTCTTAGACATAAAGTCCTTGTCCATGCCTATGTCCTGAATGGTATTACCTAGGTTTTCTTCTAGGATTTTTATGGTATTAGGTCTAACATTTAAGTCTCTAATTCATCTTGAAATAATTTTCGTATAAGGAGTAAGGAAAGGATCCAGTTTCAGCTTTCTACTTATGGCTAGACAGGTTTTCCAGCACCATTTATTAAATAGGGAATCCTTTCCCCATTTCTTGTTTTTCTCAGGTTTCTCAAGATCAGATGGCTGTAGATGTGTGGTATTATTTCTGAGGACTCTGTTCTGTTCCATTGGTCTATATCTTTGTTTTGGTACCAGTACGATGCTGTTTTGGTTACTGTTGCCTTGTAGTATAGTTTGAAGTCAGGTAGCGTGATGCCTCCAGCTTTGTTCTTTTGACTTAGGATTGTCTTCGAAATGCGGGCTCTCTTTTGGGTCCCTATGAACTTTAAAGCAGTTTTTTCCAATTCTGTGAAGAAAGTCATTGGTAGCTTGATGAGGATGGCATTGAATCTATAATTTACCTTCGGCAGTATGGCCATTTTCATGATATTGATTCTTCCTATCCATGAGCATGGTATGTTCTTCCATTTGTTTGTGTCCTCTTTGATTTCACTGAGCAGTGGTTTGTAGTTCTCCTTGAAGAGGTCCTTTACATCCCTTGTAAGTTGGATTCCTAGATATTCTATTCTCTTTGAAGCAATTGTGAATGGAAGTTCATTCCTGATTTGGCTCTCTGCTTGTCTGTTATGGTGTATAAGAATGCTTGTGATTTTTGCACATTAATTTTGTATCCTGAGACTTTGCTGAAGTTGCTTATCAGCTTAAGGAGATTTTGGGCAGAGACGATGGGGTTTTCTAAATATACAATCATGTCATCTGCAAACAGGGACAATTTGACTTCTTCTTTTCCTAACTGAATACCCTTGATTTCTTCTCTTGCCTGATTGCCCTAGCCAGAACTTCCAACACTATGTTGAATAGGAGCGGTGAGAGAGGGCATCCCTGTCATGTGCCAGTTTTCAAAGGAAATGTTTCCACTTTTTGTCCATTCAGTATGATATTGGCTGTGGATTTGTCATAAATAGCTCTTATTATTTTGAGATACCTTCCATCAATACCGAATTTATTGAGCGTTTTTAGCATGAAGGGCTGTTGAATTTTGTCAAAAGCCTTTCCTGCATCTATTGAGATAATCCTGTGGTTTTTGTGTTTGGTTCTGCTTATATGCTGGATTACGTTTATTGATTTGTGTATGTGGAACCAGCCTTGCATCCCAGGGATGAAGCTCACTTGAAAATGGTGGATAAGCTTTTCGAAGTGCTGCTGGATCCAGTTTCCCAGTATTTTCTTGAGGATTTTTGCATCGATGTTTCAGGATATTGGTCTAAAAATTCTCTTTTTTTCTGTCTCTGCCAGGCTTTGGTATCAGGATGTTTGGCCTCATAAAATGAGTTAGGAAGAATTCCCTCTTTTTCTATTGATTGGAATAGTTTCAGAAGGAATGGTACCAGCTCCTCCTTGTACCTCTGGTAGAATTCAGCTGTGAATCCATCTGGTCCTGGACTTTTGTTGGTTGGTAGGCTATTAATTATTGCCTCAATTTCAGAGCCTGCTATTGGTCTATTCAGGGATTCAGCTTCTTCCTTGTTTAGTCTTGGAAGAGTGTAAGTGTCCAGGAAATTATCCATTTCTTCTACATGTTCTAGTTTATTTGTGTAGAGGTGTTTATAGTATTCTCTGTTGGTAGTTTGTGTTTCTGTGGGGTCAGTGATGATATCCTTTATCACTTTTTATTGCATCTCTTTGATTCTTCTCTCTTTTCTTCTTTATTAGTCTTGCTAGCGGTCTATCATTTTGTTGATCTTTTCAAAAAAACCACCTCCTGGATTCATTGATTTTTGGAGGTTTTTTTTGTGTCTCTATCTCCTTCAGTTCTGCTCTGATCTTAGTTATTTCTTGCCTTTGCTAGCTTTTGAATGTGTTTGCTCTTGCTTCTCTAGTTCTTTTATTGTTGAGTTACAGTGTCCATTTTAGATCTTTCCTGCTTTCTCTTGTGGGCATTTAGTGCTATGATTTCCCTCTACCACTGCTTTAAATGTGTCCCAGAGATTCTGGTATGTTGTATGTTTGTTCTCATCGGTTTCAAAGAACTTCTTTATTTCTGCCTTTATTTCTTATGTACCCAGTAGTCATTCAGGAGCAGGTTATTCAGTCTCCATGTAGTTGAGCGGTTTTGATTGGGTTTCTTAGTCCTGAGTTCTAGTTTGATTGCACTGTGGTCTGAGAGACAGTTTGTTATAAGTTCTGCTCTTGTACATTGCTGAGGAGTGGTTTTACTTCCATTATGTGGTCAATTTTGGAATAAGTGTGATGTGGTGCTGAGAAGAATGTATATTCCGTTGATTTGGGGTGGAGAGTTCTGTAGATGTCTATTAGGTCTGCTTGCTGCATATCCTTGTTAACTTTCTGTCTCATTGATCTGTCTAATGTTGACAGTGGAGTGTTGAAGTCTCCCATTATTATTGTATGGGAGTCTAAGTCTCTTTGTAAGTCTCTAAGGACTTGCTTTATGAATCTGGGTGCTCCTGTATTGGGTGCATATATATTTAGGATAGTTCGCTCTTCCTGTTGAATTGATCCCTTTACCATTATGTAATGGCCTTCTTTGTCTCTTTTGATCTTTGATGGTTTAAAGTCTGTTTTATCAGAGACTAGTATAGCAACCCCTCCTTTTCTTTGTTCTCCATTTGCTTGGTAGATCTTCCTCCCTCCCTTTATTTTGAGCCTATGTATGTCTCTGCATGTGAGATGGGTCTCCTGAATACAGCAGACTGATGCGTCTTGACTCTTTATCCAGTTGCCAGTCTGTTGTCTTTTAATGGAGCATTTAGTCCATTTACATTGAAGGTTAATATTGTTATGTGTGAACTTGATCCTGCCATTATGATATTAACTGGTTATTTTGCTCGTTAGTTGATGCAGTTTCTTGCTAGCCTCGATGGTCTTTACATTTTGGCATGTTTTTGCAATGGCTGGTACCGCTTGTTCCTTTCATGTTTAGGCTTCCTTCAGGGTCTCTTGTAAGGCAGGCCTCGTGGTGACAAAATCTCTAAGCATTTGCTTATCTGTAAAGGATTTTATTTCTCCTTCACTGAGAACTTAGTTTGGCTGGATATGAAATTCTGGGTTGAAATTCTTTTCTTTAAGAATGTTGAATATTGGCCCCCACTCTCTTCTGGCTTGTAGAGTTTCTGCCGAGAGATCTGCTGTTAGTCTGATGGGCTTCCCTTTGTGGATCACCCGACCTTTCTCTCTGGCTGCTCTTAAGATTTTTTCCTTCATTTCAACTTTGGTGAATGTGGCAATTATGTGTCCTGGAGTTGCTCTTCTCTAGGAGTATCTTTGTGGCGTTCTCTGTGTTTCCTGAATTTGAATGTTGGCCTGCCCTACTAGGTTGGGGAAGTTCTCCTGGATGATATCCTGAAGAGTGTTTTCCAACTTGGTTCCATTTTCCCCCTCACTTTCAGGCACCCCAATCAGACGTAGATTTGGTCTTTTCACATAATCCCATACTTCTTGCAGGCTTTGTTCATTTCTTTTTCTTCTTTTTTCTTTAGACTTCTCTTCTCGCTTTATTTCATTCATTTGATCCTCAATCGCTGATACTCTTTCTTCCAGTTGATCGAGTCGGTCACTGAAGCTTGTACATTTGTCATGTGTTTCTCGTGTCATGGTTTTCATCTCTGTCAGTTCGTTTATGGCCTTCTCTGCATTTATTCTGGTTATCAATTCTTCCACTTTTTTCAAGATTTTTAGTTTCTTTGCGCTGGGTATGTAATTCCCCTTTAGCTCTGAGAAGTTTGATGGTCTGAAGCCTTCTTCTCTCATCTCATCAAAGTCATTCTCTGTCCAGCTTTTATCCCTTGTTGGCGATGAGCTGCGTTCCTTTGGACGGGGAGATGCGCTCTTATTTTTTGAATTTCCAGCTTTTCTGCCCTGCTTTTTCCCCATCTTTGTGTTTTATCTGCCTCTGGTCTTTGATGATGGTGATGTACTGATGGGGTTTGGTGTGGGTGTCCTTCCTGTTTGTTAGTTTCCTTCTAACAGTCAGGACCCTCAGCTGTAGGTCTGTTGGAGATTGCTTGAGGTCCACTCCAGACCCTGTTTTCCTGGTGTCAGCAGCAGAGGCTGCAGAAGATAGAATACTGCTGACAGAGAGTGTACCTGTCTGATTCTTGCTTTGGAGCTTCCTCTCGGGGTGTACTCCACCGTGTGAGGTGTGGGGTGTCAGTGTCCCCTAGTGGAGGATGTCTCCCAATTAGGCTACTCAGGGGTCAGGGACCCACTTGAGCAGGCAGTCTGTCCATTCTCAGATCTCAGCCTCCATGTTGGGAGATCCACTGCTCTCTTCAAAGCTGTCAGACAGAGTCGTTTGCATGTGCAGAGGTTCTTTTGCTGCTTTTGTTGTTGTTGTTGTTGTTAGCTGTGCCCTGTCCCCAGAGGTGGAGTCTACAGAGACTGGCAGGCCTCCTTGAGCTGCTGTGAGCTCCACCCAGTTTGATCATCCCAGGGCTTTGTTTACCTACTTAAGCCTCAGCAATGGCGGGTGCCCCTCCCCCAGCCTCGCTGCTGCCTTGCAGTTAAATCGCAGACCGCTGTGCTAGCAATGAGGAAGGCTCCGTGGGCGTGGTACCCTCCTGGCCAGGTGTGGAATATAATATCCTGGTGTGCCCGTTTGCTTAAAGCACAGTATTGGGGTGGGAGTTACCTGATTTTCCAGGTGTTGTGTGTCTCAGTTCCCCTGGCTAGGAAAACGGATTCCTTTTCCCCTTGTGCTTCCCTCGTGAGGCGATGCCTCGCCCTGCTTCAGCTCTTGCTGGTCGGGCTGCAACAGCTGACCAGCACCGATTGTCCAGCACTCCCTAGTGAGATAAACCCAGTACCTCAGTTGAAAATGCAGAAATCACCTGTCTTCTGTGTCGCTCGCGCTGGGAGCTGGAGACTGGAGCTGTTCCTATTCAGCCATCTTGCTCCGCCCCCAGGAGGAGTCTTTTTTCTGGAAATTCTTTAAGAATGCTGAATATTTGTCCCAATCCCTTCTAGCTTGTAGGGTTTCTGCCAAGAGGTCTGCCGTTAGTCTAGCTGGTTTCCCCTTGTAGGTAACCTGGCCTTTCTCTGTAGCTGTCCTTAACATTTTTTCTTTCACTTTGACCTTAAAGAATCTTCTGATTATGTATCTTGGGGTTGATCTTCTCATGGAATAATTTACTGAGGTCCTCAGCATTTCCTGAATTTTAATGTTGGCCTGTCTTGCTGGGTTGGAAAAGTACTCCAGGATCATATCCGAAGTATGTTTTCCAACGTGGTTCCATTCTCCTCATCTGTTTTAAGTACCCCAATCAGTCATAGGTTCAGTCTCTTTACACAGTCCCATAATTCTCGGAGGTTTTGTTCATTCCTCTTTATTGTTTTTTTTTCTCTATTCTTATCTACCTGTCTTATCTCAGAAAGATAGTCTTCCAGCTCTGAAATTCTTTTCTCAACTTCATCTGTTCTGCTAGTGATACTTGTGATTGTATTGTGAAGTTCCCGTGTTGTGTTTTTCAGCTCCATCACGTTGGTGATGTTCCTCTCTAAACTAGCTATTCTGGCCATCAGTTCCTGTGTTGTTTTATCATCATTCTTAGCTTCTTTGCATTGAGTTAAAACATGCTCCTTTAACTCAATTAAGTTCGATATTATCCACCTTCTGAAGCTTATTTCTGTCAATTCATCCATCTCAGCCTCAGCCCAGTACTCTGCTCTTGCTGCAGAGGTGTTGTGGTGATTTGGAAGAGAAGAGGTGCTCTGGCTTTTTAAGTTTTCAGCCTTTGTGCATTGATTCTTTCTCATCTTTGTGGGCTTATCTACCTTCAGTCTCTGTAGTTGTTGGCCTTTGAGTGAGGTTTTTGTGGGGTTCTTTAGTTGATGATGTTGTTTTCTGTTTGTTTGTTTTGCTTTTAAGAGTCAATACCGTAGGGCTGCTGCAGTTTGCTGGGGATCTGCTCCAGAACCCAGTGTCCTTGGCCTCTCCTGCACCTGCAGGATGCAGCTGGGGTCCCCCACTGAAAGATCTCACCCAGTCAGGAGGGACAGGATCAGGAACCCACCCAATGAAGCAGTCTGGTTGTTCTTGATAGAGCAGAAGTGTTGCACTGGTGGGGGTGGGGAACCCTTCTTCATTTGGACCACCTGTATTCTCCACAGCCAGCAGGGTGGAGTGGCTGAGTGTAAGGAACTCAGAGATTGCAGCCACCCCTCGCCCCAGGAGCTCCCTCCCAGGGAGAGATCAATCTCTATCCACAAAACTGAAGACCCCTCCCCCAGTGAGTAGGAGTGGGTCCCCAGTTAAAGAATCAGTCTGGCCATGATCTGGCAAGGCAGCTGCACTGAACACTGGGGGGCCTGTTCTCATCTGAACCATCTACACTTTCCACAGCCAGCAGGCTGGAAAGGCTGAGTCCTCAGTAGCACAGAGATGGCAGCTGTCCCTCCCTCTCCACCAAGCTCTTCTCCCAGGGAGAGGTCAGATCTCTCCACCAAACCAAAGACCACCTAGTGAGGAGGGGGCAATTGGGGCTTTGGTTAAAGAAGCAGTCTGGCTATGATCTAGCAAGACCACCCCATTTTGCCATGAGGGGACCCTCCTCGTTTGGGCTGTCTGCATTCTCCACAGCCAGTAGGCTGGGGTGGCTGAGACTATGGAAGGGCAGATATGGGAGCCACCTCTCCCCCTGAAAGCTGCCTGCCCGGGAGAGATCAGAGCTCTGTCTGCAGAATCGAGGATCTGCCCAGTGAGGAGGCGTGTGTCAGGGCCCCAGTTAAAGAAGCAGTCTGACCCCATTCTGTCAAGGCCACTGTGCTGCACCATGGAGGGGAGGGGGCCTTCTTGTCTGGACCATCTGCACTCTCCACAGCCAGCAAGCTGGAATGACTGTTTCCCCTGAACTGCAGAGATAGCAGCTGCCCCTCCCCTGGGAAATTAGGTCCTGTCTCTGGCAAATTTCAGCTCTCTGCCATTGGCTGACTGAGATTCCATACCAGTGGGTCTTAACCTGTGAGGTGCCATGGAATTGGCACCCACAGAATGAGGCTGCTTTGCTCCCTGTGTTCAGCTCCCTTCCTAGGGACATATATGGATGGATTTTTCACCTTGGTGGGGATTTGGCACTGAAGCGTATAGAACTCCCGCATCTCTGTGTGCACCTGAGCAGCTGTTTTGCCAAGACTCCTCACAGCTCTGTATATCAAAGCCAAGGCTCTGGTCATGTGGGCTCATGAGGGGATCTCCTGCTCCACCGATTGCAATGATTGGTGGGAGAAGCATGGCTTCCCAGCAGGCCACTCACTACCTCCCCTTGCTGCAGATGGGGATTCCTTTGGCTCCATGTGGTTCCCTGGTGGGCCGTCACCCCTTGCTCTGCTTGCCTATTCAGTCCCAATGCAATAACCTGGATATTTCCATTGAAGGTGTTGAATTCACTCTCCCCTTTTCATTCTTCTCTATGAGTGCTGTGAACCACAGCTGGTTCTAATCAGCCCTCTTGCCTCTCCAAGTCAACAATAATTTCTTCTGTCTTTAAAAATCACTAGAAGAGTTGACATGTTTTCAACACAAAAAGATAAATATTTGAGGTGACAAATATCTTAAATATCTTTATTTGATAATTACACACAGTTTGCATGTATTAAAATATCACATGTTAACCATAAATATTTACAATTATTATGTATCACTTATTCAAATTAAATAATAAATAGATGGAGCAAGATACACCATGCTAACACTAACCCAAAAAAGCTTGAGTAGTTATATTCATTTCAGACAAAGGAGACTTTTAGAGCAAGGAAAATCAACAGGAATAATGTGGAACATTACATAATGATAAAGGGGTCAGTTCTCCAAGAAGACTTAACAATCCTTAATGTATATGCACCTAATATACATAACGCAAAAACTGATAGAACCACATGAAGAAATAGATGAATCCAATTCTTTTCCAAGAGGGCCGAATAGGAACAGCTCCAGTCTGCATGATCGACACAGAAGATGGTGATTTCTGCATTTCCAACTGAGGCACCTGGTTCATCCCACTGGGATTGGTTGGGCAGTGAGTGCAGCCCATGGAGGGTGAGCTAAAGCAGGATGGGTCATTGCTTCACCAAGGAAAGTGCAAGGGATTGGGGGATTTCCTCTTCCTAGCCAAGGGAAGCCATGACAGACTGTACCTGGAAAATCAGGACACTTCCACCCCAAATACTGCACTTTTCCAAAGGTCTTAGCAAACAGCAAACCAGGAGATTATATCCCGTGCCTGGCTCAGTGGGTCCCAAGCCCATGAAGCCTTGCTCACTGCTAGCACAGAAGTCTCAGATCGACCTGTGAGGCAGCAGCCTGGCAGGGGGAGAGGCATCTGCCATTGCTGAAGCTTGAGTATGTAAACAAAGTAGTCTGGGAAGCTCAACGTGGGTGGAGCCCACTGCAGCTCTGCAAGGCCTCCTGCCTCTGTAGATCACACCATGAGGGCAGGGCATAGCTGAACAAAAGGCAGAAGAAACTTCTGCAGACGTAAACGTCCCTGTGTGACAGGTCTGAAGAGAGCAGTCGTTCTCCCAGCACAGTGTTTGAGCTCTGAGAATGGACAGAATTGCCTCCTAAAGTGGGCCTCTGACACCATGTAGCCTAACTGGGAGACACCTCCCAGTAGGGGCTGACTGACACCTCATACGGGCAGGTGCCCCTCTGGAATGAAGCTTCCAGAGAAAGAATCAAGCAGCAATATTTGCTATTCTGCAATATTTGCTGCTCTACAGCCTCTGCTGGTGATACCCAGGTAAAAAGGGCCTGGAGTGGACCTCCAGCAAACTCCAACAGACCTGCAGCTGAGGGTCCTGACTGGTAGAAGGAAAACTAACAAACAGAAAGGAATAGCATCAACATCAACAAAAAGGACATTCACACCAAACCCCCATCTGTAGGCCACTAGCATCAATGACCAAAGGTAGATAAAGCCACAAAGATAGGCAGAAACCAGAGCAGAAAAGGTGAAAATGCTAAAAACCAGAGCACCTCTTCTCCTCCAAAGGATCACAGCTCCTTGCCAGCAATGGAATAAAGCTGCATGGAGAATGACTTTGACGAGCTGACAGAAGCAGGCTTCAGAAGGTTGGTAATAACAAACTTCTCAGAGCAAAAGCAGAATGTTTGAACCCATCGCAAGGAACATAAAAACCTCGAAAAAAAGATTAGATGAATGGTTAATTACAATAAACATTGTAGAGAAGACCTTAAATGACCTGATGGAGCTAAAAACCATGGCACGAGAACTACATGACACATGCACAAGCTTCAGTGGCCAATTTGATCAAGTGGAAGAAAGGGTATCAGTGATTGAAGATTAAATGAATGAAATAAAGCAGGAGGAGAAGTTTAGAGAAAAAAGAGCAAAAAGAAACTAACAAAGCCTCCAAGAAATATGGGACTATGTGAAAAGACCAAATCTACATCTGATTGGTGTACCTGAAAGTGACAGGGAGAATGGAAAAATGTTGGAAAACACTCTTCTGGATATTATCCAGGAGAAATTCCCCAACCTAGCAAGGCAGGCCAACATTCAAATTCAGGAAATACAGAGAATGCCACAAAGATACTCCTCGAGAGGAGCAACCCCAAGACACATGATTGTCAGATTCACCAAGGTTGAAATGAAGGAAAAAATATTAAGGTCAGCCAGAGAGAAAGGTCAGTTACCCACAAAGGGAAATCCATAAGACTAACAGTGGATCTCTTGGCAGAAACTCTATAAGCCAGAAGAGAGTGGGCACCAATATTCAACAATCCTAAAGAAAATAATTTTCAACACAGAATTTCATGTCCGGCCAAACTAACCTTCATAAGCAAAGGAGAAATAAAGTCCTTTACAGACAAGCAAATGCTGAGAGATATTGTCACCACCAGGCCTGCCTTAGAAGAGCTCTGGAAGGAAGCACTAAACATGGAAAGGAATAGCTGGTAGCAGTCACTGCAAAAACATGCGAAAATGTAAACCATCAATGCTAGGAAGAAATTGCATCAACTAACCGGGAAAAAATAACCAGCTGACATCACAATGACAGTATCAAATTCACACATAGAAATATTCACCTTAGGGAAGGGAATCCCTTTTCCTAGCCAGGGGAACTGAGACACACAACACCTGGAAAATCAGGTGACTCCCACCCCAATACTGCGCTTTGAGCAAACGGGCACACCAGGAGATTGTATCCCACACCTGGCCGGGAGGGTCGACGGCCACGGAGCCTCCCTCATTGCTAGCACAGCAGTCTGCGATCTAACTGCAAGGCAGCAGCAAGGCTGGGGGAGGGGCTCCCGCCATTGCTGAGGCTTAAGTAGGTAAACAAAGCCGCTGGGAAGCTCAAACTGGGTGGAGCTCACAGCAGCTCAAGGAAACCTGCCTGTCTCTGTAGACTCCACCTCTGGGGACAGGGCACAGCTAAACAACAACAACAAAAAAAAGCAGCAGGAACCTCGGCAGACACAAACGACTGTCTGACAGCTTTGAAGAGAGCAGTGGATCTCCCAACACGGAGGTTGAGATCTGAGAAGGGACAGACCGCCTGCTCAAGTGGGTCCCTGACCCCTGAGTAGCCTAACTGGGAGAAATCCCCCACTAGGGGCAGACCGACATCCCACACCTCACACGGTGGAGTACACCCCTGAGACGAAGCTTCCAAAGCAAGTGGGCTTCATTCCTGGGATGCAACACTAGTTCAACATTCGCAAATCAATAAACGTAATCCAGCATATAAACAGAACCAAAGTCAAGAACCACATGATTATCTCAATAGATGCAGAAAAGGCTTTTGACAAAATTCAACAGCCCTTCATGCTAAAAATGCTCAATAAATTTGGTATTGATGGAACGTATCTCAAAATAATAAGAGAGCTATTTATGACAAATCCACAGCCAATATCATACTGAATGGGCAAAAAGTGGAAATATTTCCTTTGAAAACTGGCACAAGACAGGGATGCCCTCTCTCACCGCTCCTATTCAACATAGTGTTGGAAGTTCTGGCTAGAGCAATCAGTCAAGAGAAAGAAATCAAGGGTATTCAGTTAGGAAAAGAAGAAGTCAAATTGTCCCTGTTTGCAGATGACATGATTGTATATTTAGAAAACCCCATCGTCTCAGCCCAAAATCTCCTTAAGCTGATAAGAAACTTCAGCAAAGTCTCAGGATACAAAATTAATGTACAAAAATCACAAGCATTCTTATACACCAGTAACAGACAAACAGAGAGCCAAATCAGGAATGAACTTCCATTCACAATTGCTTCAAAGAGAATAAAATACCTAGGAATCCAACTTACAAGGGATGGAAAGGACCTCTTCAAGGAGAACTACAAACCACTGCTCAGTGAAATAAAAGAGGATACAAACAAATGGAAGAACATACCATGCTCATGGATAGGAAGAATCAATATCGTGAAAATGGCCATACTGCCCAAGGTTATTTATAGATTCAATGCCATCCCCATCAAGCTACCAATGAGTTTCTTCACAGAATTGGAAAAAACTGCTTTAAATTTCATATGGAACCAAAAAAGAGCCCACATTGCCAAGACAACCCTAAGTCAAAAGAACAAAGCTGGAGGCATCACGCTACCTGACTTCAAAAAATACTACAAGGCTACAGTAACCAAAACAGCATGGTACTGGTACCAAAACAGAGATATAGACCAATGGAACAGAACAGAGCCCTCAGAAATAATACCACACATCTACAGCCATCTGATCTTTGACAAACCTGAGAGAAACAAGAAATGGGGAAAGGATTCCCTATTTAATAAATGGTGCTGGGAAAATTGGCTAGCCATAAGTAGAAAGCTGAAACTGGATCCTTTCCTTACTCCTTCTATGAAAATTAATTCAAGATGGATTAGAGACTTAAATGTTAGACCTAATACCATAAAAATCCTAGAAGAAAACCTAGGTAGTACCATTCAGGACATAGGCATGGGCAAGGACTTCATGTCTAAAACACCAAAAGCAACGGCAACAAAAGCAAAAATTGACAAATGGGGTCTAATTAAACTAAAGAGTTTCTGCACAGCAAAAGGAACTACCATCAGAGTGAACAGGCCACCTACAGAATGGGAGAAAATTTTTGCAACCTACTCATCAGACAAAGGGCTAATATCCAGAACCTACAAAGAACTCAAACAAATTTACAAGAAAAAAACAAACAACCCCATCAAAAAGTGGGCAAAGGATATGAACAGACATTTCTCAAAAGAAGACATTCATACAGCCAACAGACACATGAAAAAATGCTCATCATCACTCGCCATCAGAGAAATGCAAATCAAAACCACAATGAGATACTATCTCACACCAGTTAGAATGGCAATCATTAAAAAGTCAGGAAACAACAGGTGCTGGAGAGGATGTGGAGAAATAGGAACACTTTTACACTATTGGTGGGAATGTAAACTAGTTCAACCATTATGGAAAACAGTATGGCAATTCCTCAAGGATCTAGAACTAGATGTACCATATGACCCAGCCATCCCACTACTGGTATATACCCAAAGGATTATAAATCATGCTACTATAAAGACACATGCACATGTATGTTTATTGCGGCACTATTCACAATAGCAAAGACTTGGAATCAACCCAAATGTCCATCAGTTACAGACTGGATTAAGAAAATGTGGCACATATACACCATGGAATACTATACAGCCATAAAAAAGGATGAGTTTGCATCCTTTGTAGGGACATGGATGCAGCTGGAAACCATCATTCTTAGCAAACTATCACAAGAACAGAAAACCAAACACCGCATGTTCTCACTCATAGGTGGGAACTGAACAATGAGATCACTTGCACTCGGGTTGGGGAACATCACACACTGGGGCCTATCATGGGGATGGGGGAGTGGGGAGGGATTGCATTGGGAGTGATACCTGATATAAATGACGAATTGATGGGTGCTGATGAGTTGATGGGTGCAGCACACCAACATGGCACAAGTATACATATGTAACAAACCTGCACGTTATGCACATGTACCCTAGAACTTAAAGGGACATGGATGCAGCTGGAAACCATCATTCTTAGCAAACTGTCACAAGAACAGAAAACCAAACACCGCATGTTCTCACTCATAGGTGGGAACTGAACAATGAGATCACTTGGACTCGGGAAAGGGAACATCACACACTGGGGCCTATCATGGGGAGAGGGGAGGAGGGAGGGATTGCATTGGGGAGTTATACATGCTATAAATGATGAATTGATGGGTGTTGACGAGTTGATGGGTGCAGCACACCAACATGGCTTAAGTATATGTATGTAACAAACCTGCACGTTATGCACATGTACCCTAGAACTTAAAGTATAACAAAAAAAAAAAAAAAAGAAATCTGGAGCATGATTCCTGTATGTCCCATAAAGGGAAATAAAAAAAAAAAAAATTCACCTCAAATGTAAATGGGCTACAGGCCCCAATTAAAAGACACAGACTGGCAAACTGGATAAAGAATCAAGACAACCGCATGTTCTCACTCATAGGTGGGAACTGAACAATGAGATCACTTGGACTCGGGAAGGGGAACATCACACACTGGGGCCTATCATGGGGAGGGGGGAGGAGGGAGGGATTGCATTGGGGAGTTATACATGATATAAACGTTATGCACATGTACCCTAGAACTTAAAGTATAATAAAAAAAAAAAATAAAAAAAAAAAAAAAAAAAAAAAAAAAAAAAAAAAAGAATCAAGACAGAACAGTGTGCTGTATTCACGAGAACCATCTCACATACAGAGACACATATAGGCACAAAATAAAGGGATGGAGGATATCTATCAAGCTAATGGAAAGGAAAAAAAAAAAAGCAGGGGTTGCAATCCTAGTCTCTGATAAAAAAAACTTTAAACCAACAAAGATCAAAAGAGACAAAGAAGGACATTACACAATGGTAAAGGGATCAATTCATCAGGAAGAGCTAACTTTCCTAAATATACATTCACCCAATACAGGAGCACTCGGATTCATACAGCAAGCCTTAGAGACCTAAAAAGAGATATGGACTCCCACACAATAATAATGAAAGATTTTAATACCTAATGTCAATATTAGACAGATCAAAGAGACAGAAGATTGACAAGGATATCCAGGACCTGAACTCAGTTCTGCACTAAGCGGACCTAATAGACATCTACAGAACTCTCCACCCCAAATCAACAGAATATACATTCTTTTCAGCACCACATCGCACTTATTCCAAAAATGACCACATAGTTGGAAGTAAAACACTCCTCAGCAAATGTAAAAGAACAGAAATCACAACAAACTGTCTCTCAGACCACAGTGCAATCAAATTAGAACTCAGGATTAAGAAACTCACTCAAAACCACACAACTACATGGAAACTGAACAACCTGCTCCTGAATGACTACTGGGTACACAACAAAATGAAGGCAAAAATAAAGATGTTTTTGAAACTAATGAGAACAAAGATACAATGTACAAGAATCTCTGGGAAACATTTAAAGCAGTATGTAGAGGGAAATTTATAGCACTAAATGCCCACAAGAGAAAGCTGGAAAGATCTAAAATCTACACCCTGACATCACAATTAAAACAACTAGAGAAGCTAGAGCAAACACATTCAAAAGCTAGCAGAAGGCAAGAAATAACTAAGATCAGAGCAGAACTGAAGGAGATGGAGACACAAAAAACCTTCAAAAAATCAGTGAATCCAGGGGTTGGTTTTTTGAAAAGATCAACAAAATTGACAGACCGCTAGCAAGACTAATAAAGAAGAAAAGAGAGAAGAATCAAATAGACGCAATACAAAATGATGAAGGGGACATCACCACCAATCCCACAGAAAAACAAACTACCATCAGACATTACTGTAAACATGTTTATGCAAATAAACTAGAAAATCCAGAAGAAATGGATAAATTCCTGGACACATACACCCTCCCAAGACTAAACCAGGAAGAAGTTCAATCTCTGAATAGACCAATAACAGGCTCTGAAATCGAGGCAATAATTAATAGCCTAGCAACTAAAAAAAAGTCCAGGAACAGATGGATTCACAGCTGAATTCTACCAGAGGTACAAGGAGGAGCTGGTACCATTCCTTCTGAAACTATTCCAATCAATAGAAAAAGAGGGAATCCTCCCTAACTCATTTTATGAGGCCTATCATCCTGATACCAAAGGCTGACAGAGACACACAGAGAAAAGAGAATTTTAGACCAATATCCCTGATGAACATCCATGCGAAAATCCTCAATAAAATACTGGCAAACCAAATCCATCAGTACATGAAAAAGCTTACCCACCATGTTCAAGGTGGCTTCATCCCTGGGATGTAAGGCTGGTTCAACATATGCAAATCAATAAACATAATCCAGCATATAACAGAACCAAAGAAAAAACCACATGATTATCTCAGTAGATGCAGAAAAGGCGTTTGACAAAATTCAACACCCTTCATGCTAAAAAACTCTCAATAAACAAGGTGTTGATGGAACGTATCTCAAAATAATGAGAGCTATTTATGACAACCCACAGCCAACATCATATCGAATGGGCAAAAGCTAGAAGCATTCCCTTTGAAAACCGGCCCAAGATAGGGATGTCCTCTCTCACCACTCCCATTCAACATAATGTTGGAAGTTCTGGCTGGGGCAATTAGGCAAGAGAAAGAAATAAAGGGTATTCAATTAGGAAAGATGAAATCAGATTATCCCAGTTTGCAGATGATATGATTGTATATTTAGAAAATCCCATCACCTCAGCCCAAAATTTCCTTAAGCTGATAAGCAACTTCAGCAAAATTTCAGGATACAAAATCAATGTGCAAAAATCACAAAAATTCCTATGCACCAACAATAGACAAGTAGAGAGCCAAATCATGAATGTACTACCATTCACAATTGAAACAAAGAGAATAAAATACCTAGGAATACAACTTACAAGGGATGTGAAGGACCTCTTCAAGGAGAACTGAAAACCACTGCTCAATGAAATAAAAGAGGACGCAAACAAATGAAAGAACATTCCCTGCTAACGGATAGGAAGAATCAATATCGTGAAAATGGCCACACTGTCCAAGGTAATTTATAGATTCAATGCCATCCCCATCAAGCTACCAAGGACTTTATTCACAGAATTGGAAAAAACTACTTTAAAGTTCATATGGAACCAAAAAAGAGCCCACATTGCCAAGACAATCCTAAGCAAAAAGAATAAATCTGGAGGCATCACACTGCCTGACTTCATACTATACTACAAGGCTACAGTAGCCAAAACAGCATGGTACTGGTATCAAAACAGAGATATAGACCAATGGAACAGAACAGAGTCCTCAGAAATAATACCACACATCTACAACCATCTGATCTTTGACAAACCTGACAAAAACAAGAAATGGGGAAAGCATTCACTATTTAATAAATGGTGCTCAGAAAATTGGCTAGTCATGTGTAGAAAGCTGAAACTGGATCCCTTCCTTACACCTTATACAAAAATTAATTCAAGATGGATTAGAGACTTAAATGTTAGACCTAAAACCATAAAAATCCTAGAAGAAAACCTAGGCAATACCATTCAGGACACAGGCATTGGCAATGATTTCATGACTAAAACACCAAAAGCAATGGCAACAAAAGCCAAAATTGACAAATGGGATCTAATTAAACTAAAGAGCTTCTGCACAGTGAAAGAAACTACCATCAGAGTGAACAGGAAACCTACAGAATGGGAGAACATTTTTGCTATCTACCCATCTGACAAAGGGCTAACATCCAGAATCCACAAGGAACTTAAACAAATTTACAAGAAAAAATCAAACCACCCCATAAAAAGTGGGTGAAGGATATGAACAGACACTTAGCAAAATAAGACATTTATGCAGTCAACAGACACATGAAAAAATGCTCATCATTACTGGTTGTCAGATAAATGCAAATTAAAACTACAATGAGATGCCATCTCACGCCAGTTAGAATGGCAATCATTGAAAAGTCAGGAAACAACAGATGCTGGAGAGTATGTGGAGAAATAGGAACGTTTTTACACTGTTGGTGGGAGTGTAAACTAGTTCAACCATTGTGGAAGACAGTGTGGCAATTCCTCAAGGCTGTGGAACTAGAAATACCATTTGACCCAGTCATCCCACTACTGGGTATATAACCAAAGAATTATAAATCATGTTGCTATAAAGACACATGCACATGTATGTTTATTGCAGCACTATTCACAATAGCAAAGACTTGGAACCAACCCAGATGTCCATCAATGATAGACTGGATTAAGAAAATGTGTCACATATACATCATAGATTAGTATGCAGCCATAAAAAAGGATGAGTTCATGTCTTTTGCAGGGTCATGGATGAAGCTAGAAAACATCTATTCTGAGCAAACTATCACAAGGACAGAAACCAAACACCACATATTCTCACTCATAGATGGGAATCAAACAAGGAGAACACTTGTACACAGGGCGGGGAACATCACACAAGGGGGCCTGTCATGGGGTGGGGAGTCGGGAAAGGGATAGCATTAGGAGAAATACCCAATGTAAATGATGGGTTAATGGGTGCAGCAAACCAACATGGCACATGTATACCTATGTAACAAACCTGCACGTTGTGCACATGTACCCTAGAACTTAAAGTATAATTTTTTTAAAAAGAAGTAGATGAATCCATTATTATAGTAGGTGACTTCAACACCCTCTTTCAAAAACTGACAGATCCAGGAGGCAGCAGATCAGTCAGGACATAGTTAACCTCAACAGCACTCAACCATCTGGATATAATTGACATCTATAAAATACTTAATCCAATGACAAGTTGAGGAGAAAGAACTAATAGAAAGGAAGAAATTGAAGATGCAGAAGTGTGTGTGTTTGGTGGAGGACTAGTGGTGATCAATCAAATAATGTCCAAGGAAACAGGATAGAATGGGTAAAAGGATATGCTCTGAACAGGAAAGGCTATGCCATCTCCACTGAGACAGAAGGAAAGGAGGAGATAATGAGTTCAGATTAAAAAATGAGTTAATAGGTAATGAAAGAAAAAGTTGGGAGAAGATAAGTTGTCCTACCTATCTTCATGTCATCAGTCAAGTAGAAGACAAAGTCAGCTTCCAAAAATGAGAAGAGAGAGGGTGGAATAAAGGGATTAAGAAGAAAAGTGGAGTTGAGTTTAGTGTCATGCACCTGTAATCCCAGCTAGTCAGGAGGCTGAGGCAGGAGGATTGCTGGAGCCCAAGAGTTCAAGGCTCAGCTCACTATGATCGTGCCTGTTAATAGCCACTGCACTCCAACCTGAGCAACATAGCTATACCTCAACTCTAAAAAGTTGAAAAGAAGAAGAAAAGTTAAAATGTTGAATAGCCACTTAGAAATTAAGAAAGAGCTGCAAGGGGTCATATGGAAAGGCCTAGCGGAAAATGCAAAACGATAATTTTGCGTTGATTCCAAATTGCATTGTTGTGTGATTTTTTTTTTTCCAGCAGCCTGAGTGTTAAGCAGAGAAGTGTTGGTGTCAGGAACAGGTCCCCAAATCTGGCCATAAACTGGACCCAAAACGGCCATAAACAAAGTATCTGTAGCACTGTGATATGCTCGTGATGACCTTGACACCCACGCTGGAAGGTTGTTGGTTTACCAGAATGAGGACAAGGAACACCTGCCCCACCCAGGGTGGAAAACCACTTAGGGCGACCTTAAATCACAAATAATAGCATGAGGAATCCATGCCTTAAGGACATGTTCATGCTGCAGATAACTAGCCAGAGCCCAGCCCTTTATTTTGGCCCATCCCTTTATTTCCCATAAGGAATACTTCTAGTAAATCTTATGACTGGCATGGTGTCAATAAGTATGTGGGTAAATCTCTGTTTGAGGCTCTCAGCTCTGAAGGCTGTGAGACCCCTGATTTCCCACTCCACACGTGATATTTCTGTGTGTGTCTTTAATTCCTCTAGCACCACTGGGTTAGGGTCTCCACAACCTAGCTGGTCTCAGCAGTTGGGAATTTGGACTTATCCTGAGTTGCAGCTCTATGGGGAAGGTATGGCAAAAGGAGTAGGGAATATGGTGAGAATGATTGAAATGAGGCCGCCAGGCTGAAGATGGAGTCCTGGGAAGCACCAAAATATAAAGAGTGAATAGAAGAAGAGGAGAATGCAAAGGTAAATGAGAAAGAGAAGCCAGAAGCCAGTGCTCTCACAAAAGGAAACAGTCCTGAAAACCCCAAAGTTTGCAGAACCCTCTGAGGTCATGCAGTCCATACTTCTAATTGTGACAGGTGAGAAAAGTGAGGCTCAGAAAGAAGATACTTACCTAAGGATCAGTGAGTTAACAACAGAGCTAGGACTAAAATTGAGGTCTTTTAACTTTGTCCCAGGCTCATATTTACTCTATGGAACTTCATTACCTTTTCTTATTTTAAAAGTCACTTTTGTTTTCTGTAGATAATTTAGAAAACACAAAAAAGAATAAAATTTAAATCGTTGTAATCTTACCACTAACTGTAAACATTTTCAGATAAAACAAGTTCTTTAAAACAAGTTCACAAATTCTTTGACATTTGTCCCATCAAGAGGTGAAATTTAATACCACCCCATGACTAAAGCATTCTCTTTCTCTGCAAATCTAACAACCACATTCAGAGAAGAAATTAGTTTCTTTTGGTAGACCAACTCCTAGCAATCACATTAACTTCTAGATGCTCACAAGCCATGAGCTTACTAATCAATCCTAAAGTGATGCTGAGCATTGACATTGTTGTATGATTTTTTCCTCAGTTCAGCTAAGAGTCAGGCTCTTGTCACACGGCCATGAGAGATTAGGCTCAGAGACACTTTGAAGGGTGAGAAAAAGTGAAATTCATTGGACAAAAACGGAAAAAAGGGAAACGTGGACCCTCCACAAAGCCAGAGTCTTGCTAGTGCACATCCTGCCTCACAGATTGAATCCCAGGTACGACCGAGGGAGAGGAGAGACCAGGCTCCCCCCCACTGCAAATGGTGCAGACTTCCCAATGCTCCACCCCAGTGCACATTCCTCCCAGTGCGCAGGTCAGTCAGAGGTTCTGCCAGGAAGCCTTTCCCATCTGGCTGTCTCAACATCAAGTTTTTTTGTCTGTACTTTCTAGAATCTGACTAGTCTTTTGGAACTTCTCTTCAAAGAACATTTACAAAAGTACTAAAAAAGTATCTGCAAAATTTTAACTGTATAGAATTAATTGTGGATGATGTTATAAATGTAAGGAGAGGCCACTGGTGGTTTTAAATAGGGAAGAGGGTGACAGAATCTGATTTGCACACCTCCAAGAATTGGAAGAGATTGTCAGTCCCAGGAAAGACTCCAGAGCTGGATGAGACTACATACTGCCCTTGGTTTGTTTGCTTTTTATTTTTAATTGACACAAAATAATTGTGCATATTTATGGAACACAGGGTGAGTTTTGACACATATATATGCTATGCTATGTAATGATCAAATCGGGGTAATTGACATATTCACTATCTCAAGAATTATCATTTCTTTGTGGGGAGAACACTCAAAATCCTCTTTTACGGCTATTTTGAGATATACAATACATTATTGTTAACTATTATAAGGTCCTTTTTAAGTTTCCTTAATGTCTCTAAATTCCCAAAGTGATTAAGCCCTGCTCGTCATGCAAGACCACACCTCCCATCCCTGTTTCTTCTCACTCTTTTGCCTTCTGCCTGGGATATCCTTTTTCTATTTCTACTACCTTCTTCCCCATGTACAAATGCTGTGCATCCTTTAAGTTCCAACTCTAATGCCATCTTTACCAATAAGTCATCTGGATTTCCCCTACATTTGAATTCTCATACCCTGTCTCTGTGCCTTCCTCAGGCACTGAGCCCTTTCTACCTTAGATCATGCTCTTTGGAATAGGGCCAGGAGAAAGAGTATGAAAACAGCAAATGCTACCATTAAAGGAGATGCTTATTACTGGAACCCACTATCTGAGATTTCAAGGCACCTCTGAGGAGATATGGTGCCCTAGGAATGCTGGTCAAGGACAATGTCAGACAACCCCAAGAGCATCCCCTGTTGTTGATACCCTAGTTTCCATCATCAAGATTCTTTCCATAATGAGCCTCTCTTCTCATTGTTTAGCCTCATTACTACTGGTATGTTCAATTATCAAACCCTTGACCATACCTTTTACCTCCCATACTAAGCCTCTAGCAAGTGGTCCAGGCAGATTTTCATTTGAATAGTCGGTTGCTAAAGGATGTACACTTGGAACAAAGATGACACTATAACAGAATTCCTGTTGTTGGTGGACCCACCTGAAGATAGAGGCCCCAAATATCAGCAACAATGCCTTTCTGTATCTCAAAGGGCCTTCTTGTTAGAATGAGGGATAAAATATCTAGTGAGACAATATCTTTCATTCCTGTTTCAAATGAAACTTCCCAGCTCCCTCCAAAAGCATGGACCTCCGAAAGAATAAGTTTCTTACTTCCTTCAATTCTAATGGAAAATTCCAGTAAATCTGAAAAAAAAAATCAGAAACTTTACTGTATCAGTCAGGATTGTGTTCAGCTACATGTAACAGAAACCCAAGTCCAGTTGCTTAAACAAGAAATTAGTTTTCTTCTTCTCATGAAGCCGGAAGGCTGATGGCATGTAGTCCAGGGAAGATACAGCAGCTCCACAATATCTCATTTTGCAAGATGATTGCTGCACTCTAGATATTACATGTGCATTCCAAGCAGGATGAAGAAAAGGCTGGATGGAGAAAGCCAGCAAGATTTGTTTCTTTTGTCAGGAAAACAATAATGTTCCCTAAAGCTCCACCTAGTAGATTTCCACGTACATCACATTGGCCAGAACTGCATCACATGATTACCTTTTGCTGCACAGACACACAGTATGTATGTATGTGTGTGTGTGTGTGTGTGTGTGTGTGTAAAATCTCATCTAAAGTCTTCCCAACAGCCCTAGAAGTTAGATACTATAGTCTTCCTATTTAATAGATGATGAAATTCAGGCTCAGAGAGTTCAGAGGACTTGTACAAGATCATACCTCCAGCAAGTGGTCTAGGTTGAATTTGAAGTGGAGAGTCAGATGCTAAAGGCTGTATTCTTTAACCACGCCAAAGTGCCTGACATAATGTTGGCACTTAAATAAATCAGTGACAGTGGCACTTTCTGCCACTGTCAGCTACTTCAAGGGATCATATGCCTTCAAATCTGGGGCCACTCGTCACATGCCCTCTTGTGGCCATATACACACTGCTCTCCTGCCTACCTTTCTCCTTTTCTAGGGATTTCTCTCCAGAGCAGTAGAGACTTTTGCAGCTTAATACAGGGAATCTCTGGCTTGAAGACAATCCTTATTGCTATGATAAAAGATATTGTTCAAGGACAACAGGCAAAAGTCACTCTTTGAAGCAAAGAGAAAAGATAAGTTTTATAGAGATAAGACCAAGTTTGACTATGATGGCTCCTTGGAGTAGTGTCCCAGTCACATCAGCCTACTGCTAACTATAAGCCTGGTAGTCAGGAGACATGTCTTAGCCCAGGTTTTGTTATTAATGTGTTAATGACTTTGGACAAGTCACTGCCTGGTTCTCAATCTGAATTTTTAACATCTGTAGAAGAAGGGGCTTAGATAAATAAGATTGGTTTGAAAGATGAGCTAACATCTATAAATGTATGACCTAGAATTAAGAGGATGATGGTCAGAGTCATGTACATGCACATACGTGCTTGCAAAAACACACATATACACAGTTTTGACTAAGTTCTATCACTTGTGTAACCAACAGACATTTACAGAACACATTTTCATAAGGACCAAATTTAGCATTCTCTCTGCTTGCCAAGGCTAAGCCATGTGATCCTTTTTCTTATAATCTACACCCACTCACAAGAAGAATGTTGTTTTTCATTATGTCACCCAAATTATATTTGTTAAAGTGAGTGAGACTGGACTCTGAGCCTGAGGAGCCTGCTTAATTGCATTATTTCAGTATATTAAGTTATCTTGGGTGCTCAAGTCTGACTATGATGAGAAGAAAATCTGCCAGTGTTTGGGTCTTATCCACCAGCACTGAGGGTGGTCTTAGAGTTTGCTGAGCAATGGGGGAGATTTTTTTAACATTCATATTCCTCTTATTAAGCTTCTGAGCCTATTTTTCTATTAATCTCACTCCTAGCAAAGGCTCCAGGACATATCTGGGCCTGGGTCTTTATACAATAGGTTGATACAATGAATCCAGGGAATAGGCCCCAGCCTCCCAGGATCCCAGCTCCTTTAGCAATTCCTTCATTTTGCTTCTCACCATTCAAAAGACAAGTGAAAATGCAAATATTTTAGTGCAATATATGGACTTTATTTTCCACTGTGTGGGTAGTTTCATGCCCCTCACATGTAGAGGAGCATCATGTACAGTGGTAAGGGCAATCATTGGGACTTAGAAAGCCTGGCTTCTGTTCCAAATTGTGCCCTCATCTATGTGACCTCGGGAAAGTCTTTTCTACCCTTCTGAGCTTTTAAAAATCATTAATAAAATGACAGGGCTGAACTACGAATCTCTGAGGACCCTTTTGGTCCTAATAATCATGGTTTGCCCACACAAACATATTCATGTCAGAATGCACTCTCCCAGAACTTGGGGCTGTAAGTCTAATTAACATCATCTTCAGTACCTGAGGGCCATACAACTCCAAGGGAAACCATTCACACAATGGGGAATATCACTCACCCGATGCCATGAAATCATCTGGAACCATGTTTAAGATAATCTGACAAAGGCTTTTTGAGCATGATGCCAAACATGGCATATATCTTGAGCCAGACATGCTGGTTGAAAGCCTGTTTCCCTCCACCCTTGCTACAGGAACCACTCCAAAATGACAGATTCCCTCTTTACTGAGAAGGGATAGATCATTAGCTATCTCTCTTTATCTCATTCCCCAAAGCTTGGGGTCCCTGAGGAGTGGCATCTCTGTCCAAAGGAAGGAGAGCTTGCATTATGTAAAAGAAACAATTTGGTTCAATTTGGTTAAAGGTAGAACATCTGAAGGGAGCATATTGGCCTGAATAAGATCAGCAGGACTTTTGAGGCCTCTGACTAGCATCTTGAGCAGCACAAAAGCCCAAATGCCAAGGGAAGAAGAAAGTCGCAGAAAGGTAAGATTAGGTTGCTTTAAACTAATTGGAAGATTTTGCAAGTTTCCTGGGGCCAAACCAAGAGTGTATCATCCACACCCAGCCAGGGTATGTATCAGAGAGTCATGAGGTATTTCCTCAAGGGTGTCCTTGGTGCATGGTGGTGGTGGAGGGGTGTGGAGGAAGAGATTATACTCCTCCCAGGAGAATGGGCTGAAGGAATTATGCGGAAATATCAAATATGATTATAGTAGACCAGGACCTGTGTACATCTATAACTATTCACAAGGGACTCCAGAGAACTAAAACTCTACTTCCACTACATGCTCTGTATAAATGGACTCTGGCCCTGCTGACCAGACTAACTGGCTCCTCCAGCCATCTTTCATACCCTCGAACATTTTCCCTCACTAGACTCAGTTTCCCAGTATGAGTGAACTTGAATGCAATCATAGATTTCAAACTGTTTTGTGAAACCCTAAGGTACAGGTTCAAATGGTGTGGCTTGAGCAGGTGGCTTAAGGGCTACCTCACGGATGAGAAAGGCAAGGAGAGGCCAAGTGGGCAGACATGCAGACCCCATAACACACACTTCAATAGAGCATTTCTGCTTCTATCTGTTTTATATATTAGGCTTCCATGAAATAATCCATTTGAAAAAAAATTAATCCAATGCTAAAAGTAGTTGGAAAACCACTGGCTTGCAGGTTTGCAGGTTTGCTAAATTCCCTAGAAGCACTAATGTTCTTTGATTCTATAAAGGAAGAGTCAGAAATTGAGAAGAGTTGTTTTTTTCTTGGAAGACTGATACTCTGCTGGGAAGAAAAGGCACTGAAAACCTCAAGAAGTAGTAAACAACCATCTTTCACTGGGCTATATAAAAACATCAGTGGTTGAGCTTTGCCTTCTAGTTGGAGCATGAGGTGAATAAAATCTTCTGTGCTTTAATTACTTTCCTGTAGCTGAGATTCCAACTGAAAGAAAACTGATTTAGCTCTAAAGGAGCCTGGAGGCATGGGTACAAGGGCTCCTAGGTTTCAAGTGGAGCTCTGTTCAAGAAAGCTAAACAGTGACAAGTGTTATCCTCATCCAAACGTTTCAGAACAATTAGTCAATGTATCTACATGTATCTAGAGGGAGAAACTATGCATTTTAGCACCATCTGCTGGTATTAATTACCTCTGGAAACAAAAAACCAACTACTTACCTTACTTGTAACCTGGACGTCTTCTAGCACTAATTATAAAGATCACTTACCTACTTCAGTCATATGATCACTTGAATGATTCAATTGTAGAAATAGAGAGTCGTCATCAAAGGAGGATTCTTTTTATTTTGTTTTGTTTTTCATTTTTCATTTCAATGGTTTTGGGGAAACAGGTAGTGTTTGGTTGCATGAAAAAGTTCTTTAGTGATGACTTCTGAGATTTTGGTGCACCCACCATTCAAGCAGGGTACATGGAAGCCAACCTTCTTTTTTTTTTTTTTTTTTTGAGACGGAGTCTCACTCTGTCGCCCAGGCTGGAGTGCAGTGGCCCGATCTCGGCTCGCTGGAAGCTCCACCTCTCGGGTTCACACCATTCTCCTGCCTCAGCCTCCCAAGTAGCTGGGACTACAGGCACCTGCCACCACACCAAGCTAACTTTTTGCATTTTTAGTAGAGACGGGGTTTCACTGTGTTAGCCAGAAAGGTCTCGATCTCCTGACCTCATGATCCGCCTGCCTTGGCCTCCCAAAGTTCTGGGATTACAGGTGTGAGCCACTGCGCCCGGCCCCCAGTGTGTAGTATTTTATCCCTCACCCCCTTCCCACACTTCCCGCTTAGTCTCCAAAGTTTATTATATCATTCTTATGCCTTTGCATTCTCATAGCTTAGTTCCCACTTATAAGTGAGAACATACGATGTATGTTCATATATACATATATGTGTGTGTGTGTGTGTGTGTGTGTAATGGATTTCTCTCCTTCTTCAGCTACACCAATTATTCTTAGGTTTGGCTATTTAACATAACCCCAAATTTATCAGAAGCTTTGGTCATTTTTTTATTCTTTTTTCTTGTCTTTGATTGGTTTAATCTAAAGGCCTTGTCTTCAAGCTCTCAAGTTCTCTCTTCTGCTTGTTTTACTGTATTGTTGAAGCTTTCCAGTGCATTTTGTATTTCTCTAAGTGTGTCTTTCACTTCCAGAAGTTGTGATTGTTTCTTCTTTATTATATCTATTTCTCTGGAGCATTTTTCATCCATATCCTGTATTTTTTTTTAATTTCTTAAAGTTGGTTTCTGTCTTTCTCTGGTGCCTCTTTCAGTAACTTAATAATCAACTTTCTGAATTCTGTATCTGGCAATTCAGACATTTATTCTTGGTTTGGATCCATTGCTGATAAGCTAGTGTGATTTTTTTTAGGGTGTTAAAGGACCTTGTTTTGTCATATTACCAGAATTACTTTTCTGATTCCTTCTTATTTGGGTAGACTATTTCAGTGGAAATATCTGGAACTCAAGGGCTGCTGTTCAGATTCTTTTGTCCCATGGGGTGGTCACTTGATGTGCTGCACTCCCTCTTCCCCTAGGGATAGGGCTTCCTATGGCTGTTACTGCTCTTCTGGGTCTAGCCATCCACTGGGGCTACCTGGTTCTGGGCCGGTGCTGGGGAATGTCTACAAAAGAGTCCTGTGATGTGACCCATCTTCAGGTCTCCCAGCTGTGGATATAAGTACCTGCTCTGGTGGAAGGGGTAGCGGAGTGAAATAGACTCTGTGAGAGTCCTTGTTTTTAGATGTGTTCAGTGTGCCAGCTTTCTCAAATTCTGGTTATGCTAGCAGTGAAGTTGTCACCTGGACAGACTCAGGACCACTGATTAGCCAGGATGTTGCAGGCAGTGAAATTAGCTGTTCTTTTCTCCTCCCTTGGAGCAGGATTTTTCTGTCATGAGTTGCTGTAATGTCCTGAGTTGGTTAGCCTCTAGCCAGGAGGTGGCACTTTCAAGAAAGCACCAGCTGCGATAGTAGAAGAGGGATATAGGCTTACCCTAAGCTGGCCAGGATAAGTATATGGATTTTTCAAGCAAAGGGCAGGGTCATAAAGCTCCCAGGAGTTTATATCTTTTGTGATTGGCTACCAGGGCAGTAGAGAAATACCATCAGGTGAGGGCAGGGTTAGGTGAGTCTGAGCTCAGACTCCCCTTAGACAGGGCTTGCCGTGGCCACTGTGGAGGCCGGCAGGTGGTTCTCAGACCAACTGGGTTATGTTCCAGAGGGGATTATGGCTGCCTCTGTCACCAGGGAAGTGGGGAAAAGCCAATAGCAATAGGCCTCACCCAACTCCCACACAGTTGGCAAGGCCAGTCTCACTCTCCCTATGCCTGGCCAGCAGTGCCAAATTTATCTCCAGAGAGCCTGGCCATGGGACTCAGACCTAGCCCCAGGCTAGAAACTTCCCCACTGAGAAAGCAAGCACAACTTTCAGGCCATACCCCTCCCCATCTGCCCACATTGCGCTCCTTTCTGCTGCAGTTCCCCTTCACCCTTGAATTCTGCTCAAGAGATTTTTCATCCAATCAAAACTATTACAAAGTTCAGTTGGAAACTACTTTCACCCTGTGACCCCCTCACAAATTCTGCCAGTTTCCTTCCCTGAGTGTCCCTGTGAGATATAGTCAGGGGTGGTTTCCCTGGGTTCAAGCTGGAGAATGGGAGTGCCTATAAGGTTCTTCCTATGGCTGCTTCTACTTTTATATTTCACAGTAAATTCATTTTGGCTATAGGTAAGTTTAAATCCTTCTCTTGTAATCTGGATTTTCAGGTTCCCCAATGAAGACATGTGATGGGAGGCAGGTTTTCCGCCCTCTCACACTTTGGGAACTCACAGTTTTTTTCTTGTCTCAGGAAATTTGCAGCAGCCTGCAGCTTCTTTCAAAGGATTTTTGAATTCTTCCCAGTTTCCTGGTTCATGCAAGTAGTGGTTCCTGGAGCAAAAGTCCATGATGTGAGTCTCCACACACTGTTCTGTTCATCCAAGTGGGGTCTGCACATCAGCCCTGCCTCCTCTCTGCCATCTTGAACCTCCTCTTCAAAGGAGGATCCTGTAGGAACCTGGAACAACTGACCTCCCCCAAAAGACTGGCAAAGATGACTACATGCCTAATGGAATTTGAGGATTCCCAGAAAGGTATTTCCTGTTCCTAATTTGCCCACTGCTAGCCAATCCCAGTATTTAAAATTCCATTGTCAGGGATCATGGCAGATGGGAGACAGAACTACATTGCAGCTCTGGACAGAGCAGAATACAGAGGATTGCATTGTGATTTTTAGCTCCAGATGGACTGCAAGAATAAATCAGCAATCCCAAGAGGACCACAGACCCTCTGAAGGAAGTGAACTGCTCCTGCAGGACCTGGGAGACCTCCAAATACTGTGAGTGATCCAACAGCACAAGTGGGAAAGGGAGACTCTCCTCTCCCAAACACACACCCCCACTGGAGAAGCTAAAGGTCTGTTTGCCAGAGAAATTTCCAACTTTACCTGAAACTGAGTCAAGTTAGAGAGCCGAGCGAAATACAGGGGTAGAGGAAGCAGCGGAAAAGGCCTAGGAGCTTGCTAGGACCCCAGGCAGCCCATTCCTTCCTGGAACTACAGAGGGTGGCCAAAAGAGCCCTTTGGGAGGGTGGCCAAAGGAGCAGAAGGTAAGATTCCACAGGGAGAAGGACTTCTGTTGCTGAACTTTGTAACAATTTGAATGGGGCAAGAAGCCTCCTAGCCAGAACTCAAGGGAGGGTGCAAATCCAGATTGCAGACTTCACAGGTGGGGTAATAACTAACGCCCTTTTCTTTTGCAGCTGGGAGGTGTATAGCCTCGGGCAAGTTTGCAAGGCTGTCTCACCCTCTGCCTGAAAACAAACACTGGGCTCTTGGTGGGGGACACGGTAAGAGTTAGACTGTCCTTCAGTTTGCATGGGAACTGGGTGAGGCCTGTGACTGCCAGCTGTCCCCAACTTCCGTGAAAACCTGCATGATGTAGCAGAGGCAGCCATAATCCTCCTAGGTACACAATTCCAGTGGCCTGGGAATCTCACCCCCACTCCCCATAGCAGCTGTAGCAATACCTGCCCAAGGAGAGTCTGACCTCAGACACGCCTAGGCCTGCCCCCACCTGATGGTCCTTCTCTATCCACCCTTGTAGCAGAAGACAAAAGGCATATAATCTTGGGAGTTGTAGGCCCTGCCCACCACTGTTCCCTCTCTACACTTCTATAGGTGATGCCTTCTGGAAAGTGCTAACTCCTGGCAGGACACCAACCAACACAAAAATAAAGCATTAAACCACCAAAGCTAAAGACCCCCACAAAGTCTATTGCACCCTCTGCCACCACGACCGGAACAGGCACTGGTATCCATGGCTAAGAGACCCATAGACAGTTCACATCACAGGACTCTGAAGACAACCCCCTGTATCAGCCTAGAACCAGGAAGACTCCCTGGGTAGCTAGACCCAGAAGAGAGACAACAATCACGGCAGTTCAGCTCACAGGAAGCCACATCCACAGGAAAAAGGGAAAGTACTACATCAAAGGAACAGCCCATGGGACAAAAGAATCTGAACAACAGCTTTCAGCCCTAGAACTTCCCTCTGACAGAACCTACCCAAATGAGAAGAAATCAGAAAACAAACCCTGGTAATATGACAAAATCGGACTTGTCAACAGCTCCCAAAAATCACACTAGTTCATCAGCAATGGATACAAACCAAGAAGAAATCCCTGATTTACCTGAAAAAGAATTCAGGAGGTTAGTTATTGAGCTAGTCAGGGAGGGACCAGAGAAAGGCAAAGCCCAATACAAGGAAATCCAAAAAAGGATACAATAAGTGAAGGGAGAAATACTCAAGGAAATAGATAGCATAAGAAAAAAAAAATCAAAAATTCAGGAAACTTTGGACATACTTTTAGAAATGCAAAATGCTCTGGAAAGTCTCAGCAATAGATTGAACAAGTAGAAGAAATAAATTAGGAGCTCGAAGACAAGGTCTTTGAATTAATCTAATCCAACAAAGATGAAGAAAAAAGAATAAGAAAATAAAACCAAAGCCTCCAAGAACTCTGGGATTATGTTAAATGACCAAGCCTAAGATTAATCTGTGTTCCTGAGGAAGAAGACAATTCTAAAAGCTTGGAAAACATATTTGGGGAAATAATCGAGGAAAACTTTCCCAGCCTTGCTACAGACCAACACATGCAAATACAAGAAGCACAAAGAACACCTGGGAAATTTATCACAAAAATATTTTCACCTAAACACATTGTCATCTGCTTATCCAAAGTTAAGACAAAGAAAAGAATGTTAAGAGCTGTGAGACAGAAGCACCAGGTAACCTATAAAGGAAAACCTGCCAGATTAACAGCAGATGCCTCAGCAGAAACCCTACAAACTAGAAGGGATTGGGGCCTTATCATCAGCCTCCACAAACAAAACAATTATCAACCAAGAATTTTGTATCCAGGGAAGCTAAGCATCACATATGAAGGAAAGATACTGTCATTTTCAGACAAACAAATGCTGAGAGAATTTGCCATTACCAAGCCACCACTACAAGAACTGCTAAAAGGAGCTCTAAATCTTGAAACAAATTCTGGAAACACATCTAAACAGAACCTCTTTAAAGCATAAATCACACAGGACCTATAAAACAAAAATACAGGTTAAAAAGCAAAAACAAAAACAAAAACAAATGACACAGGCAACAAAGAGAAAGACAAAAGCAATGGTATCTCACATTTCAATGTAAATGGCCCAAATGCTCTACTTAAATGGATAAATAACTGCAGAATGGATAAAAACTCACCAATTACCTGCTGCCCTCAGGAGACTCACCTAACACATTAGGACTCACATAAACTTAAAGTAAAGGGGTGGAAAAAGCCATTTCATGCAAATGGACACTAAAAGTGAGCAGGGGTAGCTATTCCTATATCAGACAAAACAAACTTTAAAGCGACAGTGATTAGAAGAGACAAAGAGGGACATTATATAATGGTACAAGGCCTTGTCCAACAGGAAAACATCACAATCGCAAATATATGTGCACCTAACACTGGAGCTCCCAACTTATAAAACAATTACTAACAGACCTTAGAAATGAGATAGACAGCAACACAGTAATAGTGGAGGACTTCAATACTCCACTGACAACTCTAGACAGGTAATGAAGACAGAAAGTCAACAAAGAAACAATGGATTTAAACTATACCTTGGAAAAATATGGGCTTAACAGATACATACAGAACATTTCATCCAACAACCACAGAATACACATTCTATTCAACAGTGCTTGGAGCTTTCTCCAAGATACATTATACGATAAGCCATAAAACAAGTCTCAATAAATTTAATAAAATTGAAATTATATTGAGCACTCTCTCAGACCACAGTGGAATAAAACTGGAAATCAACACCAAAAGGAACTTTCAAAATCATGCAAATACATAAAAAATAAATAACCTGCTCCTGAATGAGCAATGAATCAAAAACAAAATCAAGATGGAAATTAAAAATTATTTGAACTGAATGAAAATAATGACACAACCTATCAAAACCTCTGGGATACAGCTAAGGCAGTCCTAAGAGGAAAGTTCATAGCCCTAAATGCCTACATCAAAAAATCTGGAAGAACACAAACAGACAATCTAAGGTCACACCTCAAGAAACTAGAGAAATTAGAAAAAACCAAACCAAAACCAGCATATGAAAAGAAATAACCAGGATCAGAGTAGAACTAAATAAAATTGAAACAAAAACATTAAAAAGATAAATGAAACAATAAGCTTGTTCTTTAAAAGATAAATAGAATTGATAGACCATTAGCAAGATTAACCAAGAAAAGAAGAGAGAAAATCCAAATAACTGAACTAAGCAACGAAACAGGAGATATTACAACTGACACCACTAAAATACAAAAGATCACTCAAGGCTGCTATGGACACCTTTATGCATATAAACTAGAAAACCTAGAAGACAAGAGAAAGAAATGAAGAGCATCGAAATTGATAAAGAAGAAGTCAAACTGTCCCTGTTTGCTGAAGATATAATTGTTTACCTTGAAAACCCTAAGGACTCCTCCACAAAGCTCCTAGAACTGATAAAAGAATTCAGCAAAGTTTCCAGATATAATATAAATGTACACAAATCAGTAGCTTTTCGATACACCTACAGTGACCAAGTGGTGAATCAAATCAAGAACTCGATCCCTTTTACAATAGCTGTGAAAAAAATAAAATACTTAGGAATATATCTAACAAAGGATTCAAAAAACCTCTACAAGGAAAACTACAAAACATTGCTGAAAGAAATCATAGACAACACAAATGGAAACACATCTCATGCTCATGGATGGGTAGAATCATTATTGCGAAAATAACTGTACTGCCAAAAGCAATCTACAAATGCAACATGATCCCCATCAAAGTACCACCATAATTCTTCACAGAGTTAGAAAAAACAATTCTAAAAGTCATATGAAATCAAAAAAGAGCCCGCATGGCCAAAACAAGACTAAGTGAAAAGAACAAATCTAGAGGCATCACACTACCTGATTTCAAACTATACTATAAGGCCATAGTCACCAAAACAGCATGGAACTGGTATAAAAATAAGCACATAGATCAATGGAATAGAATAGAGAACCTGGAAATAAACCCAAATACTTACAGCCAATTGATCTTCAAAAAAGCAAACAAAAACATAAAGTGGGGGAAGGACACTCTATTCAACAAATGGTGCTGGGATAACTGTCTAGCCACATGTAGGAGAATGAAACTGGATCCTCATCTCTCACCTTATACAAAAATCAACTCAAGATGGATTAAGGACTTTAACATAGACCTGAAACTATGAAAATTCTAGAAGACAACATTGGAAAAACTCTTCTAGACATTGGCTTAGGCAAGGATTTCATGACCAAGAACCAAAAAGCCAAGGCAATAAAATCAAAGATAAATAGCTGGGACCTAATTAAACTAAAGAACTTTTGATTGGCAAAAGCAACAGTCAGCAGAGTAAACAGACAACTCACCAAATGGGAGAAAATCTTCACAATCTATACATCTTACAAAGGACTAACATCCAGAATCTACAACAAACTCAAACAAATCAGTAAGAAAAAAAACAAACAATCCCATCAAAAAGTGGACTAAGAACATGAATAGACAATTCTCAATAGAAGATATACAAATAGCCAACAAGCATATAAAAAATACTCAGCATCACTAATGATCAGGGAAATGCAAATCAAAACCACAATGTGATACCACCTTACTCCTGCAAGAATGGCCATAATCAAAAAAATCAAAAAACAGTAAATGTTGGCATGAATGCAGTGATCAGGCAACACTTCTACACTGCTGGTGGGAATGTAGACTGGTACAGCCACTATGGAAAACAGTGTGGAGATTCCTTAAAGGACCAAAAGTAGAACTACCATTTGATCCAGCAATCCCACTACCGGGTATCTACCCAGAGGAAAATAAGTCATTTTTCGAAAAAGATATTGCACACACATGTTTATAGCAGCACAATTCACAATTCACAACTGCAGAATCATGGGACTAACCCAAATGTCCATCAATCTCAGAGTAAATAAACTATTTTATTTTTATATATATATAATATATATATTTATATATAATATATATTATATATAAAAATTATATATATATAAAATATAGTATATATATATATAAATAAAATAGTTTATTGCATCGTGTGTGTGTGTGTGTGTATATATATATATATATATATGTATATATGAGGGAATGCTATGCAGCCATAAAAAGGAATGGATTAACAGCATTTTCAGAGACCTAGACGAGACTGGAGACTTATTCTAAGTGAAGTAACTCAGGAATGAAAAACCAAACATCATATGTTCTCATTGATATGTGGGAGCTAAGCTATGAGGACCCAAAGGCATAAGAACAATACAATGGACTTTGGGGACTTGGGGGCAAGAGTGGGAGGGTACGAGAGATAAAATCTACAAATATGGGGCAGTGTATACTGCTCAGCTGATACTTGCACCAAAATCTGACAAATCACCACTAAAGAACTTACTTATGTAACCAAATACCACCTGTAATCCAATAACTTGTGGAAATATATAAATAATAATAATAAATAATTCCATTGTCACAGCTATGTTATCTTAGACCTTAATTGCTCTTTGGTCTCCCAAAACGCCATGTGGAAACGCAACTCCTTCTAGAAAGAGATACTTCTTAAACTGTTAGCCACTCACACAAGGAATTTTTAGACATTAATTGGTAGTCACCTTCAAAAGTGCTATGATTTAGATTTTCTGTGGGCAGTACTAGTGTATACCTATTGTCCTAACATGGTTATTAATAGTAGTCCATTTACCCTCAACTTGTCCCAGTTTGGAGGATGAATTTTAAGTTTCCTTTAGCCACAACATTTGCCATCACATTATACATTGGATTTTCCAAGCCCAACACTCCTAAGGCTGATTAGTTATTTCTAGGCATTATGCCTACAATTCAGAAGGCTCCCACTAAGTGGACAGTACTGCCTGAATGTGGCTTTATGAGCAAACTTTTAGGCAAGCAGGAGTTGATGGATAATACTTAGAACACAGATAACACTTGTGGTATAATATTTGTTAAATTGAAAAGTTTCAATACTAGCTAATCATGCATTACTAACAGTTTTATAAGTTTAAAGGCTACAGTGAAGAATTAACTTTTTTTTAAAAACTGCATACATATATATTAAATGTCAGCACCTATAACACACCACCTCACTTATTTGTTTACATGAGTGACTCTCTCTGCTAGACTTTGGTCCCTCCGTAGCAAGTCACACGTACAACATAAAAGCAGTAGAGTAACATTTTAAGAAGTCACTCAATAGGCTTTCCCTTCTCAGTCGTTTGTATTGTCAGCATAGACCAGAGTTTCTCCACCTCAGTATTCTTGACATTGCTTGACAATGCTGTCCTGTGCATTGTAGGATGTTGAGCAGCATCCCTGGCCCCTACGTACAAGATGCCAATAGCACCATCCCAGTTATGACAACAAATATGTCTCCAGATAGAACCAAAAATTCCTTGGAGGAAAAAATCAACCACTATTGAGTAGTTAGGACTGAAGGAGGAGACAAGACAGGTGGGCCTGAGAGTGGTCTCACAGGGGTTTGCACACCCTTCTCTTGCAGGATATAGAGAAAGCAAAAGAGGGTACCTAAGCCAACCAGTGAGATAAAAGGAGATTAGTGAGCTAAAGTACAGGGACCTCCTCACTGGAGGAGGCCTAGCAACATCCATGGGCCTCAGAAGCAAGTCAATACACAGTGTCCAAAAGACCAGGTAGTCTGACATAATGACAATTATAGTAATTGCTGGAAAAATTACCATGTGGGTGTGAGGGCTCAGAACAAAGTTAAGCTCTGTAATGAAAGAAAGAAAGAAAGGGAGGGGCGGAGTAAGATGGCCAAATAGGAACAGCTCCAGTCTCCAACTCCCAGCGCGAGCGACACAGAAGACTGGTGATTTCTGCATTTTCAAACGAGGTACTGGGGTCATCTCACTAGGTAGTGCCGGACAATCGGTGCTGGTCAGCTGCTGCAGCCTGACCAGCGAGAGCTGAAGCAGGGCGAGGCATCACCTCACCTGGAAGCGCAAGGGGGAAGGAAATCCGTTTCCTTAGCCAGGGGAACTGAGACACACAATACCTGGAAAATCGGGTAACTCCCACCCCAATACTGCGCTTTAAGGAAAAAGGCACACCAGGAGAATATATCCCACACCTGGCCGGGAGGGGCCCACGCCCACGGAGCCTCCCTCACTGCTAACATAGCAGTCTGCGGTGATTTATCCACAAGGCAGCAGCGAGGCTGGGGGAGGGGCGCCAACCATTGCTGAGGCTTAGTAGGTAAACAAAGCTGCTGGGAAGCTCGAACTGGATGGAGCTCACAGCAGCTCAAGGAAGCCTGCCTGTCTCTGTAGACTCCACCTCTGGGGACAGCGCACAGCTGAAGTCCAATAGGGGAAGCAGTGGGGGCCGGTACAGATGCGAACGACTCTGTCTGACAGCTTTGGGAAGAGCTGCGGATCTCCCAACGCGGAGGTTGAGATCTCAGAACGGACAGACTGCCTGCTCAGGTGGGTCCCTGACCCCTGAGTAGCCTAGCTGGGAGACATCCCCCACTAGGGGCAGTCTGACACCCCACACCTCACAGGGTGGAGCCACCCCTGAGAGGAAACTTCCAAAGGAAGAATCAGACAGGTACACTCGCTGTTCAGCAATATTCTATCTTCTGCAACCTCTGCTGCTGTTACCCAGGCAAACAGGGTCTGGAGTGGACCTCAACCGATCTCCAACAGACCAACAGACAGTCCTTCTGACTGTCAGATGGAAAACTATCAAACAGGAAGGACACCTATACCAAAACCCCATCAGTACGTCACCATCATCAAAGACCAGAGACAGATAAAACCACAAACATGGGGAAGAAGCAGGGCAGAAAAGCTGGAAATTCAAAAAATAAGAGCGCATCTCCCCCTGCAAAGGAGCGCAGCCCATCGCCAGCAACGGATCAAAGCTGGTCAGAGAATGACTTGACGAGATGAGAGAAGAAGGCTTCAGTCCATCAAATTCTCAGAGCTAAGGAGGAATTACGTACCCAGCGAAAGAAACTAAAATCTTGAAAAAAGAGTGGAAGAATGACAGCAAGACTAATTAATGCAGAGAAGATCATAAACGAAATGACAGAGATGAAAACCATGACACGAGAAATACGTGACAAATGCACAAGCTTCGGTAACCGACTCGATCAACTGGAAGAAAGAGTATCAGCGATTGAGGATCAAATGAATGAAATGAAGCCAGAAGAGAAACCAAAAGAAAAAAGAAGAAAAAGAAATGAACAAAGCCTGCAAGAAGTATGGGATTATGTAAAAAGACCAAATCTACGTCTGATTGGGGTGCCTGAAAGTGAAGGGGAAAATGGAACCAAGTTGGAAAACACTCTTCAGGATATCATCCAGGAGAACTTCCCCAACCTAGTAGGGCAGGCCAACATTCAAATTCAGGAAATACAGAGAACGCCACAAAGATACTCCTCCAGAAGAGCAACGCAAAGACACATAATTGCCACATTCACCAAAGTTGAAATGAAGGAAAAAATCTTAAGGGCAGCCAGAGAGAAAGGTCGGGTTACCCACAAAGGGAGCCCATCAGACTAACAGCAGATCTCTCGGCAGAAACTCTCCAAGCCAGAAGAGAGTGGGGGCAATATTCAACATTCTTAAGGAAAAGAATTTTCAACCCAGAATTTCATATCCAGCCAAACTAAGTTTCATCAGTGAAGGAGAAAATAAAATTTTACAGATAAGCAAATGCTTAGAGATTTTCATCACCAGGCCTGCCTTACAAGAGACCCTGAAGGAAGCCCTAAACATGGAAAGGAACAACCGGTACCAGCCATTGCAAAAACATGCCAAAATGTAAAGAACATCGAGGCTAGGAAGAAACTGCATCAACTAACGAGCAAAATAACCAGTTAATATCATAACGACAGGATCAAGTTCACACATAACAATATTAACTTAAATGTCAATGGACTAAATGCTCCATTAAAAGACACAGACTGGCAAACTGGATAAAGAGTCAAGACCATCAGTCTGCTGTATTCAGGAGACCCATCTCACATGCACAGATACATAGGCTCAAAATAAAGGGATGGAGGAAGATCTACGAAGCAAATGGAGAACAAAAAAAAGCAGGGGTTGCAATCCTAGTCTCTAATAAAACAGACTTTAAACCATCAAAGATCAAAAGAGACAAAGAAGGCCATTACATAATGGTAAAGGGATCAATTCAACAGGAAGAGCTAACGATCCAAATATATATGCACCCAATACAGGAGCACCCAGATTCCTAAAGCAAGTCCTTAGAGACCTACAAAGAGACTTAGACTCCCATACAATAATAATGGGAGACTTCAACACTCCACTGTCAACATTAGACAGATCAACCAGACAGAAACTTAACAAGGATATCCAGGAATTGAACTCATCTCTGCACCAAGCGGACCTAATAGACATCTATAGAACTCTCCACCTCAATCAACAGAATATACATTCTTCTCAGCACCACATCGCACTTATTCCAAAATTGACCACATAATTGGAAGTAAAACAATCCTCAGCAAATGTAAAAGAACAGAAATTATAACAAACTGTCTCTCAGACCACAGTGCAATCAAACTAGAACTCAGGACTAAGAAACTCAATCAAAACTGCTCAACTACATGGAAACTGAACAACCTGCTCCTGAATGACTACTGGGTACATAACGAAATGAAAGCACAAAGAAAGATGTTCTTTGAACCAATGAGAACAAAGATACAACATACCAGAATCTCTGGGACACATTTAAAGCAGTGTGTAGAGGGAAATTTATAGCACTAAATGCCCACAAGAGAAAGCTGGAAAGATATAAAATTGACACTCTAACATCACAATTAAAAGAACTAGAGAGGCAAGAGCAAACACATTCAAAAGCTAGCAGAAGGCAAGAAATAACTAAGATCAGAGCAGAACTGAAGGAGATAGAGACACAAAAAACCCTCCAAAAAATCAATGAATCCAGGAGTTGGTTTTTTGAAAGATCAACAAAATTGACAGACCGCTAGCAAGACTAATAAAGAAGAAAAGAGAGAGGAATCAAATAGACACAATAAAAAATGATAAAGGGGATATCACCACCGCCCCACAGAATACAAACTACCATCAGAGAATACTATAAACACCTCTACGCAAATCAACTAGAAAATCTAGAAGAAATGGATAATTTCCTGGACACTTACACTCTTCCAAGACTAAACCAGGAAGAAGTGAATCCCTGAATAGACCAATAGCAGCTCTGAAATTGAGGCAATAATTAATAGCCTACCAACCAAAAAAGTCCAGGACCAGATGGATACACAGCTGAATTCTACCAGAGGTACACGGAGGAGTTGGTACCATTCCTTCTGAAACTATTCCAATCAATAGAAAAAGAGGAATCCTCCCTAACTCATTTTATGAGGCCAACATCATCCTCATACTGAAGCCTGGCAGAGACACAACAACAACAAAAAAAGTTTTAGATCAATATCCCTGATGAACATCGATCCAAAATTCCTCAATAAAATACTGGCAAACCGGATTCAGCAGCACATCAAAAGGCTTATCCACCATGATCAAGTGGGCTTCATCCCTGGGATGCAAGGCTGGTTCAACATTCGCAAATCAATAAACGTAATCCAGCATATAAACAGAACCAAAACAGAACCACCACATGATTATCTCAATAGATGCAGAAAAGGCCTTTGACAAAATTCAACAGCCCTTCATGCTAAAAACTCAGTAAATTCGGTATTGATGGAACTACTCAAAATAATAAGAGCTATTTATGACAAACCCCAGCTAATATCATACTGAATGGGCAAAAACTGGAAAAATTCCCTTTGAAAACTGGCACAAGACAGGGATGCCCTCTCTCACCACTCCTATTCAACATAGTGTTGGAAGTTCTGGCTAGGGCAATCAGGCAAGAGAAAGAAATCAAGGGTATCCAGTGAGGAAAAGAAGAAGTCAAATTGTCCCTGTTTCCGATGACATGATTGTATATTTAGAAAACCCCATTGTCTCAGCCCAAAATCTCCTTAAGCTGATAAGCAACTTCAGCAAAGTCTCAGGATACAAAATTAATGTGCAAAAATCACAAGCATTCTTATACACCAGTAACAGACAAGCAGAGAGCCAAATCAGGAATGAACTTCCATTCACAATTGCTTCAAGAGAATAAAATACCTAGGAATCCAGCTTACAAGGGATGGAAAGGACCTCTTCAAGGAGAACTACAAACCACTGCTCAGTGAAATCAAAGAGGACACAAACAAATGGAAGAACATACCATGCTCATGGATAGAAGAATCAATATCGTGAAAATGGCCATACTGCCCAAGGTGATTTATAGATTCAATGCCATCCCCATCAAGCTACCAATGACTTTCTTCACAGAATTGGAAAAAAAAACTGCTTTAAAGTTCATATGGAACCAAAAAAGAGCCCGCATTGCCAAGACAATCCTAAGTCAAAAGGACAAAGCTGGAGGCGTCACGCTACCTGACTTCAAACTATACTACAAGGCTACAGTAACCAAAACCGCATGGTACTGGTACCAAAACAGAGATATAGACCAATGGAACAGAACAGAGTCCTCAGAAATAATACCACACATCTACAGCCATCTGATCTTTGACAAACCTGAGAGAAACAAGAAATGGGGAAAGGATTCCCTATTTAATAAATGGTGCTGGGAGAATTTGCTAGCCATAAGTAGAAAGCTGAAACTGGAACACGAAGATTAATTCAAGATGGATTAGAGACTTAAATGTTAGACCTAATACCATAAAGACCCTAGAAGAAAATCTAGGTAGTACCATTCAGGACATAGGCATGGGCAAGGACTTCATATCTAAAACACCAAAAGCAACGGCAGCAAAAGCCAAAATCAACAAATGGGATCTAATTAAACTAAAGAGCTTTTGCACAGCAAAAGAAACTACCATCAGAGTGAACAGGCAACCTACAGAATGGGAGAAAATTTTTGCAACCTACTCATCTGACAAGGGCTAATATCCAGAATCTACAAAGAACTCAAACAAATATACAAGAAAAAAACAAACACCCCATCAAAAAGTGGGCAAAGGATATGAACAGACATTTCTCAAAAGAAGACATTCATACAGCCAACAGACACATGAAAAAATGCTCATCATCACTGGCCATCAGAGAATGCAAATCAAAACCACAATGAGATACATCTCACACCAGTTAGAATGGCAATCATTAAGAAGTCAGGAAACAACAGGTGTTGGAGAGGATGTGGAGAAAGAGGAACACTTTTACACTGTTGGTGGGATTGTAAACTAGTTCAACCATTATGGAAAACAGTATGGCGATTCCTCAAGGATCTAGAACTAGATGTACCATATGACCCAGCCATCCCACTACTGGGTATATACCCAAAGGATTATAAATTATTCTACTACAAAAACACATGCACACGTATGTTTACTGCGGCACTATTCACAATAGCAAAGACTTGGAATCAACCCAAATGTCCATCTGTGACAGACTGGATTAAGAAAATGTGGCACATATACACCATGGAATATTATGCAGCCATAAAAAAGTGAGTTTGCGTCCTTTGTAGGGACATGGATGCAGCTGGAAACCATCATTCTTAGCAAACTATCACAAGAAGAGAAAACCAAACACCGCATGTTCTCACTCATAGGTGGGAACTGAACAATGAGATCACTGGGACTTGGGAAGGGGAACATCACACACTGGGGCCTATCATGGGGAGGGGGGAGGATGGAGGGATTGCATTGGGGAGTTATACATGATATAAATGATGACTTGATGGGTGCTAACGAGTTGATGGGTGCAGCACACCAACATGGCATAAGTATACATATGTAACAAACCTGCACGTTATGCACATGTACCCTAGAACTTAAAGTATAATAAAAAATATTAAAAAAATAAAAAAAAACCTAGAATACACCACACAAAGAGCTTGTGGATTGCAGAGACTGGTTAACTGCTTTGCCTCTACAGTATGAGATAATGATCCATTCTCCTATTTTATTTCATTATTTGGTTGTTTATAAGATTATATTAAATTATATCCTTAACAACGAAAAAAAAAAAGAAAGAAAGAGAGAGAGAGAGAGAGAGAAAGGAAGGAACGAAGGAAAAAGGAAGGAAGGAAGGAAGGAAGGAAGGAAGAAGGAAGGAAGGAAGGAAGGAAGGAAGGAAGGAAGGAAAGTTACATTTTTGTGCTGCTTTGTGACTATTCCATTCCTATTGCTCCATATTCTTCAAAACTTCAAGAAAGTGATGAGTGGTTTTCTTAGTATTCATTCACTTAGAATTCAGAACCTCCAAAGTAGTTGCCCTGCATCTTTTTGTACAGAGGAATAAGTGCTTTCGGCTCCATGTGAGTCTCCTCTGCTTTCCCTCTGTTTCAGATGAATAAAGAAACATGTCCACCACATCACAATTCTTTATGTTTACTTAGGCTGGATGCTCCAGAATGTCTATAGGTGACGCCCTGTGATTTTGCTCTCCTGTTGGGATATTTTTTTCTCCACCTCTTTCCTCTCCTACCTAATTTCCCTGCTCTTTGGAGCACATGGCTGTGTAAAAGATAATTTGCCTTTCATTGCTCAAAATTGTCTCTTACAAATCCTAGAGAGTTAATCAGCTTTAGAACCTGATTTCTGCCACAAACTGCTTACAGAAGCCATCCCTTTCTTCTCCAAAGCTCCAAACTTCTTACAGAAACCATGCTCTTTCTTTTTCTTCATTTTATTTCATACAATGAACTACAAATGCATGCTTCAATATACGCAGAACATTGACTGCCAGATGGGAACTTTGTAACATCCCTTTGGGAGCTTGGACTTCAGCTGATCAACCTTTCTACCTGCCAGGCCAAATAAATTTCCACAATGCTGTCTTGTTAGACAGAGAATCTGTGCAGAACCAGTTGTGCTGGAGTAAGGGAAGAAGAAGAAAAAAAAAAGGGGGAGTTTAATTATGGATAAAACTCAAACACTGCAAGTTGATCATTAAGAGGATCATTAAGATAGCCTTACTGATCTCATCAGTTATCTGAATTCACTTAACCACATCAGCCTCTTTGGCTTTGCTTAAGGTGTACCCCATGCCTGTAATGACTTCCTTCTCCTTTCTACCTAATAAATCCTTAAGGCCCAGCTCAAGCTTTAGTTCTTCTAGGAAGCCTACCTTTCCTCCTTTAGCCTCAAGGATCTCTCCTTTCTCTGAACTTCTACAACACTTACTGTCACTTAGCACTTAGCATAGATTGACCTGTAACATATCCTGTACTTCTGTCTTTGTTAGTTATTTAATTTTTCCCAGAAGCTCCTTAAGAAAAATAATGATGTACAGTGATTTTCCATATTATTCATAGCAGGCACACAGCAAACAATTTATAATAAGGACATATTTACTGAATAATATAACAAGGGCCTCGGCATAGGAGCAGAATGTCAGGTGGTCATGCTCCCTTAGAAAGGTATGTTTTTGTACCCTTAACAGAGGATTTTGTCCACGGTCGGGTCTTATTAAAGTCAGTCTAATTTCTAAAAGTTTTCTCGAAGAGAGACCTGGCTTCAAGCTGCCTTCAGGCTCTGAGACCTTGTCCATTTATATAATAACAGCAAATACTGATGGAGAATATGTGCTAGGCACCATTATAAGTGCCTTGTGTCAATTACATCATTTTAAACTTCTAAACCTGATGAGACAGGTAATATGCTCATTTTACAGAGTGGGAAACTAAAGCACAATAAAGTAAAGTAATTTTTTCAAGGCCACACAGTAAGTAGGGGAACCTCAATAAAAACCCATGAAGTCTGACCCCAGGGTGTGCTCTTTTTGTCACTTTGTGGCACTTCTGCCCTTAGTTGGAAACAGATAGACAATATCTACAAATAATTATAATCAGACTTAAAATGGCAGTATGCAAAGGATGTAGATTTGAAAAAAAAAAAGGTTGGCACAAACAAATAACCTTGTCATAGACACAAAGTCAGTACCATATAGGTGAGCATGCACATGATGCTGCCTGCCACCTCTGGGCAAACCAATTTAACACTAAAGAAAGTTAGCACTATCACCAGCTTCCAAGGAAGAGGGTTTTCAACAAGAAAATTACTTCAAGGTGGGGAAGAGAAACAGACTTAAGTGACTAATGAGCTGTGAAAGAAATTAACAGGAAGATGTTTTTAGAGTTCAAAAAAGTGAAATGTCTTTAAGAATATTTCTTAATTTCAAAAGAATGTAAATTTTTTGTACCCTCAGTGTGTTTAATTTCTCTATACTTAGATCCTGTCAACACATGTACAGGCAGGTCAGTTTTAGCTGATGGTTCATAACAGGTAACTCAAATTAAGAACATTATTGCAGTGATTATTTATTGCTGTGTAATAAACCACCTCAAAACTTAGTGGTGTAAAATAATCATTTTATAATTCTTACAAATATTAGGGATGAAGAATTTGGTCTGGACTCAGCTGAGTACTTCTTCTGCTGGACTCTCCTGGGTCAACCATATGACAATATTTATCCAATAGCTCAGCTGGGGCTGGGTGGTCTAAGATGGCCTCATTCATATGTGTGGCACTTGGTGCTCTCTGTTAGCTGAGCCTCTCTCTTAGCGTGGTTTCTCATCCTCAAGGTGGCCAGCCTGGTCTTTTTTCATATGTGTCCCAAGAGTTCCCAGGAGCAAAAGAGGACAATTCCTATGCACAAGGGCTTTTTAAGATTCTGTTTGTATCACATGTACTAATGTTTCAATGGCCAAAGCAAGTCACTTGGCCAAGTGTCAGTGTGGAAAGGAACCATAAAAAGACACAGATACTGGGAGGCATGATTCACTAGGGACAATTACTTTAACAATATACCAGAGCTGTTATTCAGAATTTAGCCAGACACATACAGCCAGCTGGCACAATCGTCTACTTATTCTCCCATGTTGTTTGGGTTCTTCGTGAAAATTATTCAAATGTCTTCCAAAAACAATGCCTGGAGGAAATTTCAAGAGGGAGAAAACCCTGAGTCTCTCATCAGGTGTATCCTTGGCCTGTTTCTGCCACCAAATGCCAACAAAAGCAAAAGGAACCCTTAAAAGCATATTGCTAAATGAAAGGAGCCAATTTGAGAAGGCTACATACTGTATGGTTCCAACTACATGACATTCTGGAAAAGGCAAATCTATAGAGACAGATAAAAGATCAAGGACTGCAGAGTCAGTGGTCTCTGTGTGATGGCCACCTCAGTGTTGTGCTGTCTGCAGAGCTGCAGAGACAGTGGGACCAGCCACATCCTTCTGAAGGTCATGCCAGTTATGCAGCTGGACATATGACATATGGGAACAGATGTTGTCATTGTAAAAATGACAGAAGAATATACGGAATATGAGATTGTTTAGTCAGTGCACTTTTACATCAAAACAAAAGCTACTATGAATTCAAGATCCACTTCACAGGAATCTGGGATACTGGTGTTGCTCAGAAAGTTAACTTGAATCAGAGGAGAAAAAAATGGCAGATAACAGACAGAACTAAATCGCAGCTCCTATTCAGACCGACAGAACAGAATGTAGAGACTCACATCATGAGCTTTTGCTTCAAGAGCTACTGCAGGAAAGCTAAGAGAATCCGCAGACCCCTTGAAGGGAGTGTATTGCTCCTGCAGGACCTGGGAGACAGCTGAAATACTGTGAGTGCCCAAAGTGGGAAAGTGGGAAAGGGGGATCATCCTCCCCCAATCACACACCCTCACTGAGGAACCTTAAGGTCCAGATCACAGGAGAAGGATTTGACCTTACCTGGAGCTGAGATCATTTAGAGAGCCAAGTGAAATACAGGAGTAGAGGAAGCAGGGAGAAGACTACTGTGAGCTCTTTCAGTCCCCAGAGAAGGCATGTCTGACTTTGTCTCACAGGAGTCCTTGGGGAGGGCTACGAGAGAAACTGGAAAAATACAAGGAGAAGGAAACCTCCAGCTGAACTTCATAACAATTCTAAACAAATGCAAAGTGTCTTAGACAGAACGCGGATTGCACAAAAGCTGAGTGAGGCTAGTAACTGCCAGCTTTCTTCCACTTCCCTGGTGACCTGCATGACACAGCAGAGGTGATCATAATCCTCCTGGGAACATAACTCCATTGACCTGGGAACAATACCCCATCCCCTACAGCAGCTGCAACAAGCCCCACCCAAGGAGAATCTGAGCTCAGACATGCCTAACCGTGCCCCCACCTGATGGTCTTTCTCTACCCACCCTATTAGCTGAAGACAAAAGTCATATTCTCTTGGGAGTTCTAGGGCCCCACCCACTGCATGATCCTCCCTATACTACCACAACTGATGCTCTCTTGAAAGTGCTACCTCCCGGCCGGGCGCGGTGGCTCAAGCCTGTAATCCCAGCACTTTGGGAGGCCGAGACGGGCGGATCACGAGGTCAGGAGATCGAGACCATCCTGGCTAACACGGTGAAACCCCGTCTCTACTAAAAAAATACAAAAAATTAGCCGGCGAGATGGCGGGCGCCTGTAGTCCCAGCTACTCGGGAGGCTGAGGCGAGAGAATGGCGTAAACCCGGGAGGCGGAGCTTGCAGTGAGCTGAGATCCGGCCACTGCACTCCAGCCTGGGCGACAGAGCGAGACTCCGTCTCAACAAAAAAAAAAAAAAAAAAGAAAGTGCTACCTCCTGGCAGGAGGCCAACCAGCACAAAACTAGTGCAATAAGCAACAATAATACAACTAAGGACCCTCACAGAGTCCATTTCACTCCTCTGCCACCTCCACCAGAGCAGGTGCTTCTATCCATGACTGAGAGACTGGAAGATGGTTCACATCACAAGACTCTGTGCTGTGACAGACAACCCCCAGTACCAGCCCAGAACCTAGTAACCACATTGGGTGGCTAGACCCAAAAGAGAAATAACAATAACTACAGTTCAGCGCATAAGAAGCCACATCCCTAGGAAAAGGGGGAGAATACAACATCAAAGGACACCCCATGGGACAAAAGAATCTTAACAGCAGCCTTGAGCTCCAGATCTTCCTTCTAACATAGGCTACCCAAATGAGAAGGAACCAGAAAAACAATTCTGGTAATATGACAAAGCAAGGTTCTTTACCACACTCAAAAAAATCACACTAGCTCACCAGCAATGGATCCAAACCAAGGAGAAATCCCTGATTTGCCAGAAAAAGAATTCAAAAGATTGATTATTAAGCTAATCAAGGAAGCACCAGAGAAAGGTGAAGTTCAATTTAATGAAATCAAAAAACTGATACAAGATATGAGGGGAGAAATCTTCAGTGAAATAGATAGAGTAAATAAAAACAATCACAATTTCTGCAAAGCAAGGGCACACTTATAGAAATGGAAAATGCACTGGAAAGTCTCAGCAATAGAATCAAACAAACAGAAGAACTTCAGAGCTCAAACAAAGACAAAGAAAAAGGAATTTGAAAAACAATGAATAAAGACTCCATGAAGTTTGGGATATGTTAAACGACCAAACCTAAGAATAATTGGCATTCCTGAGAAAGAAGAGAAATCTAAAAGTTGGGGAAACATATTTGAGGGGAATAATTGAGGAAAACTTCCCCAGCCTTGCTAGAGATCTAGACATCCAAATACAAGAAGCTCAAATAACATCTGGGAAATTCATCACAAAAAGATCATCACTTAGGCACATAGTCCTCAGGTTATCTAAAGTCAAGATGGAAGAAGGAATATTAAGAGCTGTGAGGCAAAAGAACAAGGTAACCTATAAAAGAAAACCCATAAGATTAACAGCAGATTTCTCAGCAGAAACACTACAAGCTAGAAGGGATTGGGGCCCTATCTTCAGCCTCCTTAGACAAAACAATTATCAGCCAAGAATTTCACATCCAGTAAAACTAAACCTCATAAATGAAGGAAAGATACAGTCTGTTTTAGACAAACAAATTGTGAGAGAATACACCACTACCAAGCCAACACTACAAGAACTGGTAAAAGGAGCTCTAAATCTTGAAACAGATTCTCGAAATACACATCAAAACAGAACCTCCTTAAGGCATAAATCTCACAGGACCTATAAAATAACAAACAATAAACTCTGAAGAAAAAAAAAAACCAGGTATTCAGGCAACAAATAGCATGATGAATAGAATAGTACCTCACATCTCAATACTAACATTGAATGTAAATGGCTTAAATGCTCCACTTAAAAGATACAGGATGGTGGAATGGATAAGAATCCACAAATCAAGTATCTGCTGCCTTCAAGAGACTCACCTAACATATAAGGAATCACATAAACTTAAGGTAAAGGAGTAGAAAAAGACATTCCACACAAAAGGACACCAAAAGCAAGCAGGAGTATCTATTCTTATATCACACAAAACAAACTTTAAAGCAATACCATTTAAAAAAGACAAAGAGGGTCATTATATAATGATTAAAGGCCTCGTCCAACAGGAAACTATCACAGTCCTACATATACATGCACCTAACACTGGACCTCCCAAATTTATAAAATAATTACTACTACACCTAAGAAATGAGAGAGACAACAACACAGTAATAGTGGGAGACTTCAATACTCCACTGACAGCACTCGACAGATCATCAAGACAGAAAGTCACCAAGGAAACGATGGATTTAAACCACACCTTAGAATAAATGGACTTAACAGATATGTACCAAACGTTCAACCAAAAAACACAAAATATACATTCTATTCATCACTGCATGGAATATTCTCCAAAATAGACCACATAATAGGCCACAAAATAAGTCTCAATGAATTTAAGAAAACTGAAATTATATCACTTACCCTCTCTGACCACAGTGGAATAAAATAGGAAATTAACTCCAAAAGGAACCCTCAAAACCATGAAAATACATGGAAATTAAATAATCTGCCCCTGAATGATCTTAATAGTGACACAATCTATCAAAATCTATAAAATACAGCAAAGGTGGTGCTAAGAGGAAAGTTCATAACCTTAAAGGCCTACATCAAGAAGTCTGAAAGAGCACAAAAGACAATCTAAGGTCACACCTCAAGGAACTAAAGAAACAAGAACCAACCAAATCCAAGCCCAGCAGAAGAAAAGGAAAAGCCTAGATCAGAGAAGAACTAAATTGAAACAAACAAACAAACAAAAAATACAAAGGATAAGTGAAACGAAAAGCTGGTTTTTTGAAAACAAAAATCATAATAGATCATTAGCAAGATTAATCAAGAAAAGAAGAGAGAAGAACCAAATAAGCTCAATTAGAAGCAAAGTGGGAGATACTGCAACTGACACCACAGAAATACAAAACGCCATGAAGACTACTATGAACAACTTTATGCACATAAACTATAAAACCTAGAGGAGATGGATAAATTTCTGGAAATATACAATCCTCCTAGCTTAAACCAGAAAAAAGTAGAAACCCTGAACAGACCAATAGCAAGCAGTGAGATTGAAATGATAACAAAACAATTGCCAACAAAAAAAGTCCAGGACCAGATTCACAGCTGAATTCTATCAGACATTCAAAGAAGAATTGGTAACGATCCTATTGACACTATTTCACAAGATAGAGAAAGAATCCTCCCTAAATTATTCTATGAAACCAGCATCCTTCTAACACCAAAACCAGGAAAGGACATAACAAAAAAAGAAAACCACAGACCAATGTTGCTGATGAATATAGATGCAAAAATCCTTAACAAAATAATAGCTAACTGAATCCAACAGCATATCAAAAAGATAATCCACCATGATCAAATGGGTTTCATACCAGGGATGTAGGGATGGTTTCACATACACAAGTAAGCAAATGTGATACACCACATGAACAGAATTTTTTAAATTCACATGATCATCTCAATAGATGCAGAAAATGCATTTGACAAAATCCAGCATTGCTTAAAACACTCAGCAAAATCAGCATAGAAGGGAAATACGTTAATGTCATAAAAGTCATCTATGACAAACCCAGAGCCAACATCACACTGAATGAGGAAAAGTTGAAAGTATTCCCTCTGAAAAGTGAAACAAGAGGAGGATACTCACTCTCACCACTTCTATTCAACACAGTTCTGGAAGTCCTAGCCAGAGCAATCAGACAAGAGAAAGAAATAAAGGGCATCCAAATTTGTAAAAAGGAAGCCAAACTGTTGCTCTTTGCTGATGATATGTTTGTATACCCAGAAAACCCTAAAGACTCCTCCAAAAACTCCTAGAACTGATAAATGATTTCAGCAAAATTTCAGGATACAAAATTAATGTACACACATCAGTAGCTCTGCTATACACCATGGCGACTGACCTGTAAATGAAATCAAGAACTCAACCCCTTTTACAATAGCTGCAAAAAAAATAAAATACTTAGGAATACACCTAACAAAGGAGTCAAAAGACCTCTACAAGGAAAACTACAAAACACTGCTGAAAGAAATCACAGACAACCGAACAAATGGAAACACACTCCATGCTCATGAATGGGTAGAATCAGTATTGTGAAAATGACCATACTGACAAAAGCAATCTACAAATTCAGTGCAATCCCCATCAAAATACCACCATCATTCTTCACAGAATTAGGAAAAAAAAAAAAAAAAAAAAACTATTCTAAAATTCATATGGAACCAAAAAGAGTCCACATAGTGAAAGCAAGACTAAGCAAAAAGAACAAATCTGGAGGCATCACACTACCTGATTTCAAAATATACTATAAAGCCATAGTCACCAAAACAGCTTGGTACTGTTATAAAAATAGGCACATAGTGTGGGGAAAACAAAGAGAGATCAGCCTGTTACTGTAGAAAGAAGTAGACATAAGAGACTCCATTTTGTTCTGTATTTGAGATGCTGTTAATCTGTGACCCTACCCCCAACCTTGTCCTTGCAGGAGACATGTGCTGTGGTGACTCAAGGCTTAATGGATTTTGGGCTGTGCAGGATGTGCTTTGTTAAATAAGTGCCTGAAGGCAGCTTGCTGGTTAAAAATCCTGCCTGTCCCTGGGCAATGGAACATCTCGGTGTAAAACCCAATGTATGCTCTGTTTACTAAGATAGGAGAAAACCGCCTTACGGCATAAGGTGGGACTTGCTGGCGAGACTTGCAGGCAATGCTGCTAAAAGGTTTATGGAGATGTTTGCATATGCATATCAAGGCACAGCATTTTCCTTTGAACTTATTCATGTCACAGAGATCTTCATCCATATGTCTTACTGCTAATTTTCTCCCTAAAATGATCCTATTGTCCTGCCACTCCCTTATCTTTAAGATGGTAAAGATAATTATCAATAAATACTGAGGGAACTCAGAGACCGGTGCCGGCGTGGGTCCTCTGTAAGCTGAGCGCCGGTCCTGTGGGCCCACTTTTTCTTTCTCTATACTTTGTCTCTGTGTCTCATTTCTTTTCTCAAGTCTCTCGTTCCACCTAATGAGAAACACCCACAGGTGTGGAGGGGCAGGCCACCCCTTCAACATAGACCAATGGAACAGAATAGAGAACCCAGCAATAAACCCAAATACTTACAGACAACTGATCTTCAACAAAGCAAACAAAAACATAAAGTGGGGAAAGGACACTCTATTCAACAAACCATGCTGGGATAATTGGCAAGTCACATGTAGAAGAATAAAACTAGATCCTCATCTCTCACTTTATACAAATTTTTGAGTTTGAAATGGATTAAGGACTTAAATCTAAGACCCAAAACCATAAAAACTATAGAACATTAGACAAACCCTTCTAAACATTGGCTTATGCAAGGACTTCATGACCAAGAACCCAAAGCAAGTACAACAAAAACAATGATAAGTAGGTGGGACCTAATTAAACTAAAAAGTTTTTACACAGCAAAATAAACAATCAGCAAAGTAAACAGACAACTCAGCGAGTAGGAGAAAATCTTCACAATCTCTACATTCAACAAAGGACTAATATCCAGAATCTAAAAGGAACTCAGACAAATTAGCAAGAAGGAAATAAACAATCTCATCAGAAAATGGATGTGAATAGACAATTCTCAAAAGGTATACAAATGGCCAAAAAACAAATGAAAAAAATGTTCTGAAAGAGATCAAATGAAATCCACAGGCAGACAGCCCGGGCGGCGCCTTGAGCCTAGTTAGAAGTTGACCCTACAGGCAGACAGCCCGGGCGGCGCCTTGAGCCTAGTTAAAAGTTGACGCCGGACCTAACCGATAATGTTATCTATAGATTTCAGATGTTGTATAGACAAGCAATGTGAAAGTCCCTGTCTTGTTCTTTTTCTGTTCTAATTACTAGTGCTTGCCATATATCTCTCAACTTCCTGAGCCCAGTATAACATATCCCACCATATGTCTCCCCTCCATATATCCCTCAACTTCCTGGGCTCATCCCACCATATGTCTCCCCTCCATATATCCCTCAACTTCCTGGGCTCATCCCACCATATGTCTCCCCACCATATATCTTTCAATTCAAAGACTATCATATATCTCAACTTTAGAAAGACACCACCTGGAAAATCCCCGATAAGAACACAGCCATTTGTGAGAGCGCGGGAACCAATAAAAAAACTGCTAAATGTATAAACTTAAAATGTTAACCAATTGTAATGCTGTAACCTAGAGAATTCCCTCGTTCCTCTGCAACTTTACAAGTCCTGTTTACATTAGGCTATAAAAGGCAAGTGCACGCATTGTTCAGGGCCCTCTTGTATGTTGTGGAACGGAGGGACCAAGTTCGAACTTGCATTAAAGATCCTTGCTGCTTGGCTTTGACTCTGGACTCTGGTGGTCTTCTTTGGGGAACAAATGGTCTGGGCATAACAGTTCAACATCACTAATGATCAGGGAAATGCAAATCCAAACCACAATGCTATACCACCTTACTCCTGCAAGAATGGCCATAAACAAAAATAATAGATGTTGGCAGGGATGTGGTGAAAAGGGAACACTTTTACACTGCTGGTGGGAATGTAAACTACTACAGCCACTGTGGAAAACAGTGTGGAGATTTCTTAAAGAACTAAAAGTAGAATTACCATTCAATCCAGCAATCCCACTACTAGGTATCTACCCAAGGAAAGGAAGTCATTACACAAAAAAAGATACTTGCACACACATGTTTATAGCAGCACAATTTGTAGTAGGAAAAACATGAAACAAGCCCAAATGCCCGTCAATCAATGAATGGATAAATAAATTGTTGTGTATATATACCATGGAATACTATTCAGTGATAAAAAAAAAAAAGGAATGAAATAATGGCATTCGCAGCAACCTGATTAGAATTAGAGACCATTATTCTAAGTGAAGTAACTCAGGAATGGAAAACTAGACATCGTATGTTGTCATTATAAGTGGGAGCTAAGCTATGAGAATGCAAAGGCAAAAGAATGATGTAATGGACTTTGGGGACTCAGGGGAAAGAGTCAGAGGTAGGTGGGGGATAAAAGGCTACAAATTGGGTACAGTCTATACTGCTCGGGTGATGGGTGCACCAAAATCTCACAAATCACCACTACGGAATTTACGAATGTAACCAAACACCACCTGTTCCCAAAAACCTTGGAAATAAAAAATAAAAAAAATACAATAAAAAATTGTAAAAAAAATATATATATATAGTAAACTTGAATCAGAGACTTCTTGGCCAAGACATACACAGTCTGGTGATGGGAAATAAGGAGCCCTGTACCACAATAATAAAGAGAAAAATAGGCTGCTAGCAAACAGCCTTCCACAGAAGGGACATGCGGGGGTATTACATATGACCATATAGAATATACACTTGAATGGAAAAATATGCATTGTCCAACATCAAGTATCAAGGGACACTGTATCCAGTTATTTATGTTGATAAGAATGCAACTGGATTTTCAGTTCAATGAATTTTATCATACTCTTCCACAGGGTTTTGAAAAAAATATTATTTGAACAGCAGACCTTCTGAATATTTTTGCTTTTGAAACTTATTTCTCCACTGTTAAAAATGTTTACCATTTAATAAAGCTTTATCTGACCTATAGATGAAAATATATTCTTAAAAATATGCTTGTTGGCCAGGCGTGGTGGCTTGTACCTGTAATCCCAGTATTTTGGGGAGGCTGAGGCAGGCGATTGCTTGGGGCTAGATGTTCAAGACCAGCCTGGGAAACATAGCAAGGCCCTATCTCTACAAAAAAAAAAATTAAGAAAAAAAATGATTTTAATGTTGTCTGAGGAATCAGTGTCCTCAATAGACCACAGTGAAGTTGGGATTTAAAATACTTATGTTTAGTGATATGAATGTCAGCCTTTGGGGAAGTTTGTTTAATGTTTATTTAAATAAATACAATATGGAGCCAGGTGAAGCAAGATGGCAGGAGAGAAGGCTCCACCAACCGTCCCCCCCAAAAGGACACCAATTTAACAACTATCTACATACACACAAACACACACACACATACACAGAGCACCTTCATAAGAACCAAAAATCAGGTGAGTACTCATAGTGTCTGGTTTCAACTTCCTATCATTGAAAGAGGCACTGAAGTGTAGAAAACACAGTGCTGAATCACCAAAGCCATCCCTTTCCCACTGCTAACCCCCAGCAATGGCGGCAGGGTGCAGAGAGCCTTTCAGTGTGCTGGGAGAGGGAGAGCCCAGTAACTGTGGAACATTAAACACAGTGCTGCCCTGTTGTAGCGAAAGAAAAGCTGGACCAAATTCAGCTGACACTGGCCAATGGACTGCATTTAAACTGGCCCTAGCCAGAGACAAATCGCCAATCACAGCAGTTGAAACTTGAGTTCTGCAAGCCTTGCCACTGAGGGCTACAGTGCTCGGGGCTCTAAATAAACTCAAAAGGCAGTGTAGGCTGCAAGAACTGCAACCCCTATGTGAGTCCTAGTACTGAATTGAGCCCAGAGACAGTGAACTAGGGGGCAGGTGACCTACTGAGACACAAGCCAGAGTGGCTGAGAGAGTGTCGGCATCACCCCTCTCCTAACCACAGGCTGCACATATCACAGCTCCAAAAGAGATCCCTTCTTTCCACCTGAGGAGAGGGGAGGGAAGAGCGAGGAGGACTTTGTCTTGCATCTTGAATACCAGCTCAGCCACAGCAGGATAGGGCACTGGCCAGAGTATTGAGTCCCCATTTGCAGGCTGTAGCTCCTGAATGACAATACTATACACACCCTGGGCCAGACGGAACCTGCTACCTTGAAGGGAAGGACCCAACCCCGGCAGCATTCATCACCTGCTAATTGAAGAGACCTTGGGCCATGAATAACCAGAAGTGATACCCATGTACTACATCAAGGGTCCTGGGTGAGCCTCTGAGATTTGCTGGTTCCAGGTGAAACTAGCACATTACCAGCTGTGGTGGCTATGGGACAGAACCCTTACTTGAGAAAAGCAGACAGAAAAATAAAAGGGACTTTGTTTTGCACCTCAGGTACCAGCATGACCACAAGAGGTAGAGCACCAAGTGGGCTCCTGAGTCCCCAGTTTCATGATTTGACTCTTGGACAGCATTTCTGGACTTGCCCTGGGACAGAGGAGCGCTCACGGACCTAAAGAGTGAGTCCCAGGCCAGGCAGCATTCATCACAAGCTGACTGAAGAGTACTTGGGCCTTAAGGGAATATTAACGGTAGTCTGGCAGTACTCCCCATGGGCCTGTGGTGTCACTGGCCATCAGGTGAGGATCCTTTGTCTATGGAAAGGGGAAGGAAGAGTGGGGAAAACTGTGTCTACTGGTTTGAGTGCCAGCTCAGTCACAGTACAACAGAACATCAGGCAGACCTCTAAGGTTTTTAAATCTAGTTCCTGGCTCCTGGATGACACCTCTGCACCTGCCTGGAACCTCATAGACCTCACTGCTCTGAAGGAAAAAACACAGGCCTGCCTGGTTTTGTCAACTGGTGACTGTAGATCTCCAGGCTTGAGTGAACATAGGTGGTAGCCAGGGAGTGGTTACAGCAGGCCTTGGTCAAGACCCAATGCTATGCTAGCTCCAGGGCTGATCCAGTGCAGTCACAGTGATGGTGGACATAGGAGTCCTTGTGTCATTCCACTCCCAGCTTCAGGTGGCTCAGAACAGAGAGAGAGAGAGAGAGAGAGAGAGAGAGAGAGAATCCATTTGCTTGAGAGAAAGTAAGGGAAGAGGCCAAGAGTCTCTGCCCAATAATCCAGAGAATTCTCACAGACTTGTCCAAGACCATCAAGGTGGTACCTCTACAAGTCTCCAAGAATCATAGTGTTACTGGACGTGGAGTGTCCCCTAAAATAGACAGAAGTTAGATCACAACACCCAAGTCCTTAAAAATATCTGGAAAGCCAGGCCGGGTGCAGTGGCTCACACCTGTAATCCCAGTACTTTGGGAGGCTGAAGCAGGTGGATTACCTGAGGTCGGGAGCTTGAGACCAGCCTGACCAACAGGGAGAAACCCTGTCTCTACCAAAAATACAAAGTTAGCCAGGTGTGGTGGCGCATGCCTGTAATCCCAGCAACTCAGGAGGCTGAGGCAGGAGAATCGCTTGAACCCAGGAGGCGGAGGCTGCAGTGAGCCAAGATCATGCCATTTCACTCCAGCCTGGGCAACAACACCCAAACTCCGTCTCAAAAAAAATAAAAAAATAGATTTTAAAAAATTACATATATACATATATATATATGGAAAGCCTTCCCAAGAAGGATGGGTACAAACAAGCCCAGAATGTAAGACTACAATAAATACTTAACTCTTCAATGCCCAGACCAGATGAAATTTGTAAGTATAAAGAAAATCAAGGTAACAATGACCTCATCAAATGAACAAATAAGGCACCAGGGAGAAACAGAGTCCTGGAGAAACAGATATGTGACCTTTTAGAGAGATAATTCAAAATAGCTGTTTCAGGAAACTCAAAGAAAGTCAACGTAACACAGAGAAGGAATTCAGAATTCTATCAGATAAATTTAACAAGATATCTCTCGGGAGCAAGATGGCCGAATAGGAACAGCTCCAGTCTCCAACTCCCAGCGCGAGCGACACAGAAGACCAGTGATTTCTGCATTTTCAACTGAGGTACTGGGGTCATCTCTCTAGGGAGTGCCAGACAATTGGTGCTGGTCAGCTGCTGCAGCCTGACCAGCGAGAGCTGAAGCAGGGCGAGGCATCGCCCCACCTGGAAGCGCAAGGGGGAAGGAAATCCGTTTTCCTAGCCAGGGGAACTGAGACACACAACACCTGGAAAATTGGGTAACTCCCACACCAATACTGCGCTTTAAGGAAACAGGCACACCAGGAGAATATATCCCACACCTGGCCAGGAGGGTCCCACACCCACGGAGCCTCCCTCACTGCTAACACAGCAGTCTGCGGCGATCTATCCGCAAGGCAGCAGTGAGGCTGGGGGAGGGGCGCCCGCCATTGCTGAGGCTTAGGTAGGTAAACAAAGCAGCTGGAAGCTCGAACTGGGTGGAGCTCACAGCAGCTCAAGGAAACCTGCCTGTCTCTGTAGACTCTACCTCTGCGGACAGCGCACAGCTGCAGTCCAATAGGGGAAGAGCGGGGCCGTGCAGAAGCAAACGACTCTGTCTGACAGCTTTAGGGAGAGCCGTGGATCTCCTAACGCGGAGGTTGAGATCTGAGAACAGACAGACTGCCTGCTCAGGTGGGCCCCTGACCCCTGAGTAGCGCAGCTGGGAGACATCCCCCACTAGGGGCAGTCTGACCCCACACCTCACAGGGTGGAGTCCCCCCTGAGAGGAAACTTCCCAAAGAAAGAATCAGACAGGTACACTCGCTGTTCAGCAATATTCTATCTTCGGCAACCTCTGCTGCTGATACCCAGGCAAACAGGGTCTGGAGTGGACCTCAAGCAATCTCCAACAGACAACAGACAGTCCTTCTGACTGTCAGATGGAAAACTATCAAACAGGAAGAACCACCTATACCAAAACCCCATCACGTCACCATCATCAAAGACCAGAGACAGATAAAACCACAAAGATGGGGAAGAAGAAGCAGGGCAGAAAAGCTGGAAATTCAAAAAATAAGAGCGCATCCCCCTGCAAAGGAGCGCAGCCATCGCCAGCAACGGATCAAAGCTGGTCAGAGAATGACTTTGACGAGATGAGAGAAGAAGGCTTCAGTCCATCAAACCTCTCAGAGCTAAAGGAGGAATTACGTACCCAGCGCAAAGAAACTAAAAATCTTGAAAAAAGAGTGGAAGAATTGACAGCTAGAGTAATTAATGCAGAGAAGATCATAAACGAAATGACAGAGAAAACCATGACACGAGAAATACGTGACAAATGCACAAGCTTCAGTAACCGACTCGATCAACTGGAAGAAAGAGTATCAGCGATGAGGATCAAATGAATGAAATGAAGTGAGTAGAGAAGCCAAAAAAAAAAAAGAAGAAAAAAAAGAAATGAACAAAGCCTGCAAGAGTATGGGATTATGTAAAAAGACCAAATCTACGTCTGATTGGGGTGCCTGAAAGTGAGGGGGAAAATGGAACCAAGTTGGAAAAAACACTTCAGGATATCATCCCGGAGAACTTCCCCAACCTAGTAGGGCAGGCCAACATTCAAATTCAGGAAATACAGAGAACGCCACAAAGATACTCCTCCAGAAGAGCAACTCCAAGACACATAATTGCCACATTCACCAAAGTTGAAATGAAGGAAAAAATCTAAGGGCAGCCAGAGAGAAAGGTCGGGTTACCCACAAAGGGAAGCCCATCACACTAACAGCAGATCTCTCGGCAGAAACTCTCCAAGCCAGAAGAGAGTGAGGGCCAATATTCAACGTTCTTAAAGAAAAGAATTTTCAACCCAGAATTTCATATCCTGCCAAACTAAGCTTCATCAGTGAAGGAGAAATAAAATCCTTTACAGATAAGCAAATGCTTAGAGATTTTGTCACCACCAGGCCTGCCTTACAAGAGACCCTGAAGGAAGCCCTAAACATGGAAAGGAACAACCGGTACCAGCCATTGCAAAAACATGCCAAAATGTAAAGACCATCGAGGCTAGGAAGAAACTGCATCAACTAACGAGCAAAATAACCAGTTAATATCATAATGACAGGATCAAGTTCACACATAACAATATTAACCTTAAATGTCAATGGACTAAATGCTCAATTAAAAGACACAGACTGGCAAACTGGATAAAGAGTCAAGACCCATCAGTCTGCTGTATTCAGGAGACCATCTCAAATGCAGAGACATACATAGGCTCAAAATAAAGGGATGGAGGAAGATCTACCAAGCAAATGGAGAACAAAAAAAAGCAGGGGTTGCAATCCTAGTCTCTGATAAAATAGACTTTAAACCATCAAAGATCAAAAGAGACAAAGAAGGCCATTACATACTGGTAAAGGGATCAATTCAACAGGAAGAGCTAACTCTCCTAAATATATATGCACCCAATACAGGAGCACCCAGATTCATAAAGCAAGTCCTTAGAGACCTACAAAGAGACTTAGACTCCCATACAATAATAATGGGAGACTTCAACACTCCACTGTCAACATTAGACAGATCAACGAGACAGAAACTTAACAAGGATATCCAGGAATTGAACTCATCTCTGCACCAAGCGGACCTAATAGACATCTATAGAACTCTCCACCCAAATCAACAGAATATACATTCTTCTCAGCACCACATCGCACTTATTCCAAAATTGACCACATAATTGGAAGTAAAGCACTCCTCAGCAAATGTACAAGAACAGAAATTATAACAAACTGTCTCTCAGACCACAGTGCAATCAAACTAGAACTCAGGACTAAGAAATCAACCAAAAACGCTCAACTACATGGAAACTGAGCAACCTGCTCCTGAATGACTCCTGGGTACATAACGAAATGAAGCAGAAATAAAGATGTTCTTTGAAACCAATGAGAACAAAGATACAACATACCAGAATCTCTGGGACACATTTAAAGCAGTGTGTAGAGGGAAATTTATAGCACTAAATGCCCACAAGAGAAAGCAGGAAAGATCTAAAATTGACACTCTAACATCACAATTAAAAGAACTAGAGAGGCAAGAGCAAACACATTCAAAAGCCAGCAGAAGGCAAGAAATAACTAAGATCAGAGCAGAACTGAAGGAGATAGAGACACAAAAAACCCTCCAAAAAATCAATGAATCCAGGAGTGGTTTGAAAAGATCAACAAAATTGACAGACCGCTAGCAAGACTAATAAAGAAGAAAAGAGAGAGGAATCAAATAGATGCAATAAAAAATGATAAAGGGGATATCACCACCGACCCACAGAATACAAACAACATCAGAGAATACTATAAAGCCTCTACGCAAATCAACTAGAAAATCTAGAAGAAATGGATAATTTCCTGGACACTTACACTCTCCCAAGACTAAACCAGGAAGAAGTTGAATCTCTGAATAGACCAATAGCAGGCTCTGAAATCGAGGCAACAATTAATAGCCTACCACCAAAAAAAGTCCAGGACCAGATGGATTCACAGCTGAATTTACCAGAGGTACAAGGAGGAGCTGGTACCAGTCCTTCTGAAACTATTCCAATCAATAGAAAAAGAGGGAATCCTCCCTAAATCTTTATGAGGCCAACATCATCCTGATACCAAAGCCTGGCAGAGACACAACAAAAAAAGAGAATTTTAGACCAATATCCCTGATGAACATCGATGCAAAAATCCTCAATAAAATACTGGCAAACCGGTTCAGCAGCACATCAAAAAGCTTATCCATGATCAGTGGGCTTCATCCCTGGGATGCAAGGCTGGTTCAACATTCGCAAATCAATAAACGTAATCCAGCATATAAACAGAACCAAGGACAAGACCCACATGATTATCTCAATAGATGCAGAAAAGGCTTTGACAAAATCAACAGCCCTTTATGCTAAAAACGCTCAATAAATTCGGTATTGATGGAACGTACATCAAAATAATAAGAGCTATTTATGACAAACCCACAGCTAATATCATACTGAATGGGCAAAAACTGGAAAAATTCCCTTTGAAAACTGGCACAAGACAGGGATGCCCTCTCTCACCACTCCTATTCAACATAGTGTTGGAAGTTCTGGCTAGGGCAATCAGGCAAGAGAAAGAAATCAAGGGTATCCAGTTAGAAAAGAAGAAGTCAAATTGTCCCTGTTTGCAGATGACATGATTGTATATTTAGAAAACCCCATTGTCTCAGCCCAAAATCTCTTAAGCTGATAAGCAATTCAGCAAAGTCTCAGGATACAAAATTAATGTGCAAAAATCACAAGCATTCTTATACACCAGTAACAGACAAGCAGAGAGCCAAATCAGGAATGAACTTCCATTCACAATTGCTTCAAAGAGAATAAAATACCTAGGAATCCAGCTTACAAGGGATGGAAAGGACCTCTTCAAGGAGAACTACAAGCCACTGCTCAGTGAAATCAAAGAGGACACAAACAAATGGAAGAACATACCATGCTCATGGATAGGAAGAATCAATATCGTGAAAATGGCCATACTGCCCAAGGTTATTTATAGATTCAATGCCATCCCCATCAAGCTACCAATGACTTTCTTCACAGAATTGGAAAAAAAAACTGCTTTAAAGTTCATATGGAACCAAAAAAGAGCCCGCATTGCCAAGACAATCCTAAGTCAAAAGGACAAAGCTGGAGGCGTCACGCTAACTGACTTCAAACTATACTACAAGGCTACAGTAACCAACACGCATGGTACTGGTACAAAACAGAGATATAGACCAATGGAACAGAACAGAGTCCTCAAAAAATACCACACATCTACAGCCATCTGATCTTTGACAAACCTGAGAGAAACAAGAAATGGGGAAAGGATTCCTATTTAATAATGGTGCTGGGAAAATTGGCTAGCCATAAGTAGAAAGCTGAAACTGGAACACGAAGATTAATTCAAGATGGATTAGAGATTAAATGTTAGACCTAATACCATAAGACCCTAGAAGAAAATCTAGGTAGTACCATAAGGACATAGGCATGGGCAAGGACTTCATGTCTAAAACACCAAAAGCAACGGCAGCAAAAGCAAAATTGACACATGGGATCTAATTAAAGTAAAGAGCTTTTGCACAGCTAAAGAAAACTACCATCAGAGTCAACAGGCAACCTACAGAATGGGAGAAAATTTTTGCAACCTACTCATCTGACAAAGGGCTAATATCCAGAATCTACAAAGAACTCAAACAAATATACAAGAAAAAAACAAACAACCCCATCAAAAAGTGGGCAAATGATATGAACAGACATTTCTCAAAAGAAGACATCCATACAGCCAACAGACACATGAAAAAATGCTCATCATCACTCGCCATCAGAGAAATGCAAATCAAAACCACAATGAGATACCATCTCACACCAGTTAGAATGGCAATCATTAAGAAGTCAGGAAACAACAGGTGTTGGAGAGGATGTGGAGAAAGAGGAACACTTTTACACTGTTGGTGGGATTGTAATCTAGTTCAACCATTATGGAAAACAGTATGGCGATTCCTCAAGGATCTAGAACTAGATGTACCATATGACCCAGCCATCCCACTACTAGGTATATACCCAAAGGATTATAATTACTCTACTACAAAGACACATGCACACGTATGTTTATTGCGGCACTATTCACAATAGCAAAGACTTGGAATCAACCCAAATGTCCATCTGTGACAGACTGGATTAAGAAAATGTGGCACATATACACCATGGAATACTATGCAGCCATCAAAAAGGATGAGTTTGCGTCCTTTGTAGGGACATGGATGCAGCTGGAAACCATCATTCTTAGCAAACTATCACAAGAAGAGAAAACCAAACACCGCATGTTCTCACTCATAGGTGGGAAGTGAACAATGAGGTCACTTGGACTCGGGAAGGGGAACATCATACACTGGGGCCTATCATGGGGACGAGGGAGTGGGGAGGGATTGCATTGGGGAGTTATACATGATATAAACGTCATGCACATGTACCCTAGAACTTAAAGTATAATAAAAAAATAATAATAATAATAATAAAATTTAACAAAGATATTGAAATAGTAAAAAAAGAATCAAGCAGAAATTCTGAAGCTGAAAAATGCAAGACATACTGAAGAACGCATCATAGTCCTTTATTAGAAGAATTGATCAAGCATAAGAAAGAATTGGTGAGCTCAAAGAGAAGCTACTTGAAAACACACAGTCACTGGAGACAGAAGAAAAAAAGAATAAGCACACCTACAGGATGTAGAAAATAGCCTCAAATGGGCTAATCTCAGAGTTATTGGCCTAAAAAGGAGGTGGGAAAAGCAATAGGGGTAAAAAGCTTATTCAAAGGGATAATAACAGAAAACTTTCCAAACCTACAGAAAGATATCAACATCAAGTACAAGAAGGTTATAGAACACCAAACAGATTTAACCCAAAGAAGACTACATCAAGGCATTTAATAATTGAATTCCCAAAGATCAAGGATAAAGAAATGAGCTTAAAATCAAAAGAAAAGAAATAACATACAATGGAGCTCCAATATGTCTGACTGCAGACTTTTCAGTGGAAATCTTACAGGCCAAGAGAAAGTGGCATGACATATTTCAAGTACTGAAGAAAAAAAAGTTTACCTAGAATAATATCCAGCAAAAGTAGCCTTCAAACATGAAAGAGAAATAAAGATTTTCCCTAACAAAAGCTGAGAGATTTCATCAATACCAGACCTATCACGCAAAATATGCTAAAGGGAGTACTTCAATCACAAAGAATAGGATGTTAATGAGCAATAAGTAATCACCTGAAGTTACAAAAATCACAGATAGTAGTAAGTACACAGAAAAACACAGAGTGTTATAGCACTGTAACTATGCAGTATAAACTACCCTTATCCTCAGTAGAAAGACTAAATGATAAGCCAATCAAAAATAGTAACTACAACAACTTTTTAAGAAATAGTCCAATAAGATATAAATAGAAATAACAAAAATTTAAAAGGGGACAAAGTTGAGGTGGAGAGTTTTTAATAGTATTCTTTCTGCTTGTTTGTTTCTTTATGCAAACAGTTTTAAATTGTTATCAGCTTAAAATAATGAGTTATAAGACAGTATGTACAAGCCTTATGGTAACCTCAAACTAAAACAAACATACAACAGATACACAAAAAAAGAAAAAGCAAGAAACTAAATCATATCACCAGAGAAAAAACATCTTCAAAAGAGAAGAGAGAAAGAAAAGAAAGAAGGAAGAAAAAAACACAAAACAAGAAGAAAACACATAACAAAACTGCAGAAGTAAGTCCTTACTTATCAATAATTACATTGAATGTAAATGGACCAAACTCTCCAATAAAAAGACATAGACTGACTGAATGGATTTAAAACAAAGAAAAAGACCCATTGACCTGTTCCCTACAAGAAGCACACTTCACCTATAGAGACACATGTAGACTGAAAATAAAGGAATGAAAAAAGATATTCCATGCCAGTGGAAACCAAAAACCAACAGGAGTAGCTATACTTATATAAAACAAAATAGATGTAAAGACAAAAACTATAAGAAGAGACAAAGACACTATATAATGATAAAGGAGTCAATTCAGCAAGAGAATATAACAATTTTGAATATATATGCACCCAACATTGAAGTACCCATATATATAAAACAAATATTACTAGAAATAAAGATAGGCCCTAAAACAATATTAGCTAGAGAATTAAATACTCCATTTTCAACACTGAACAGATCTTCCAGACAGAAAATCAATAAAGAAACATCAGATTTAAACTGCATTACACACCAAATGGAACTAATAGGTATTTACAGAACATTTCATCCAATAGCTGCAAAATACACATTCTTTTCCTCAGCATATGGATCATTCCCAAAGAACAACATATGTTAAGTCACAAAACTAGTCTTAAAACATTCAAGAAATTGAAATTATATCAAGTGTCTTCTGTAAACACAATTAAAAAAAACTAGAAATCAATAACAAGAGGAAATTTGGAAACTATACAAATACATGGAAATTAAACAATATACTCCTGAATGACCAGTGGGTTGATAAAGAAATTAAGAAGATAAATGAAAAACTTCTTGAAATGAATAACAGAAACACAACATAACAAAAGCTGTGGGATACAGCAAAAGAAGTAAAGAGGAAATTTTATAGCTATAAGTGCTTACATCAAAAAGAAGAAAAATTGAACAATCTAATGATGCATCATAAAGAATTAGAAAAGTAAAAGCAAACCAACCCCAAAATTAGTAGGAGAAAAGAAATAATAAAGATTACAGCAGAAATAAAGAAAATTAAAATGAAGAAAACGATGCAAACAATCATAAGTTAAACATAATTGACAAATCTTTAGCCAGACTAAGAAAAAGAGAGAGAAGACTCAAATAAATAAAATCAGAAATGAAAAAGGAGGCATTACAACTGATGCTGCAGAAATTCAAAGGATCATTTGTGATTATTATGAGCACCTGTATGGCAATAAATTCGAAAATCTAGAAGAAATGGACAAATTCCTAGACACATACAACCTATGAATATTGAGCCAGGAAGAAATCCAAAAACTGAACACACCAATAACAAGCAATGAGATCGAAACCATAATAAAAGGTCTCCCAGGAAAAAAAAAAATTCCAGGATGTGATGGCGTCACTGCTAAATTCAATAATAGTGGGACACTTTAACATCCAACTGTCAATATTAGACAGACCAATGAGACAGAAAATTAACAAAAATATTCAGGACGTGAACTCAACTCTAGACCAAGCAGACCTAAAAGACATCTACAGAATTCTCCACCACAAACCAACAGAATATACATTATTCTCAGCACCACATTGCACTTATTCTAAAATGACCACATAATTGGAAGTAAAAAACTCATCGGCAAATGCAAAAGAATGGAAGTCATAACAAACAATCTCCCAGACCACAGTGCAATCAAACTAGAACTCGGGATTTTAAAACTCTCTCAAAGCCGCCCAACTACATGGAAACTGAACAACCTCCTCCCAAATGACTACTGGGTTGAAATAACAAAATTAAGGCAAAAATAAATAAGATCTTTGAAACCAATGAAAACAAAAACACAACGTACCAGAATCTCTGGGAAACAGCTAAAGCAGGGTTGAGAGGGAAATTTATAGCACTAAATGCCCACAGGGGAAAGCAGGAAAGATCTAAAATCGACACCCTAACATCACAATAAAAGAACTAGAGAAGCAAGGGCAAACAAATTCAAAAGCTAACAGAAGACAAGAAACAACTAAGATCAAGAGCAGAACTGAAGGTGATAGCGACATGAAAAAACCCTTCAAAAAAGAAATGAATCCAGGAGCTGGTTGTTTGAAAAGATCAACAAAATAGATAGACCGCTAGCCAGACTAACAAAGAAAAGAGAGAAGAATCAAATAAACACAATAAAAAATGATAAAGGTGATATCACCATTGGTCCCACAGAAATACAAACTACCATCAGAGAATGCTATAAACACCTCTGTGCGAATAAAGTAGAAAATCCAGAAGAAATGGAAAAATTCCTGGACACATGCACCCACCAAGTCTAAACCAGGAAGAAGTCGAATCCCTGAATAGAACAACAACAAGTTCTGAAATTGAGGCAGTAATTAATAGCTTACAAACCAAAAAAAGTTCAGTACCAGATGGATTCACAGCCAAAATCTATCAGAGGTACAAAGAGGAGCTGGTACCATTCCTTCTGAAACTATTCTAAGCAATAGAAATAAAGAAACTCCTCCCTAACACATTTTATAAAGACGGCATCATCCTGATACCAAGACCTGGCAAAGACACAACAAAAAAAGAAAATTTCAGGCCAATATCCCTGATGAATTATCAATGATAAAATCCTCAATAAAATGCTGGCAAACAGAATTATGCAGCACATGAAAAAGCTTATCCACCACGATCAAGTTGGCTTCATACCTGGGATGCAAGATTGGTTCAACATACACAAATCAATATACATAATCAATCACATAAATAGAACCAATCACAAAAACCACATGATTATCTCAATAGATGCAGAAAAGGCCTTAGATAAAATTCAACACTGCTTCATGCTAAAAACTCTCCATAAACTGGGTATCGATGAAACATATCTCAAAATAATAAGAGCTATTTATGGCAAACCCACAGCCAACATCATAGTGAATGGGCAAAAACTGGAAGCATTCCCTTTGAATTAAACATAGTATTGGAAGTTCTGGCCAGGGCAATCAGGCAAGAGAAAGGAATAAAGGACATTCAAATAGGAATAGAGAAAGTCAAATTGTCTCTGTTTGCAGATGACGTGATTGTATATTTAGAACACCCCATCATCTCAGCCCAAAATCTCCTTAAGCTGTTACACAACTTCAGCAAAGTCTCAGGATACAAAATCAATGTGCAAAAATCACAAGCATTCCTATACACCAATAACAGACAAACAGAAAGCCAAATCATGAGTGAACTCCCATTCACAATTGCTACTAAGAGAATAAAATACCTAGGAATATGACTTACAAGGGATGTGAAGAACCTCTTCAAGGAGAACTACAAACCACTGCTCAAGGAAATAGGAGAGGACACAAACAAATGGAAAAGCATACCATGCTCATGGATAGGAAGAATCAATATTGTGAAAGTGGTAATATTGCCCAAAGTAATTTATAGATTCAATGCTATCCCTTCAAGCTACCACTGACTTTTTTCACAGAATTGGAAAAAATACTTTAAACTTCATATGGAACCAAAAAAGAGCCTGCATAGCCAAGACAATCCTGGGCAAGAAGAACAAAGCTGGACACATCACGCTGCCTAACTTCAAACTATACTACAAGACTCTAGTAACCAAAACAGCACAATACTGGTACCAAATCAGATATATAGAGCAATGGAACAGAATGGAGATCTCAGAAAAAACTCCATACATCTACAACCATCTGATCTTTGACAAACCTGACACAAATAAGTAATGGGGTAAAGATTCCCTACTTAATAAATGCTGTTGGGAAAACTGGCTAGCCATATGCAGAAAACTGAAACTGAACTTCTTCCTTACACTTATACAAAAATCAATTCAAGATAGATCAAAGGCTTAAATGTAAGACTTAGGACCATAAAAATTCTAGAAGAAAACCTGGGCAATACCATTCAGGACATAGGCATGGGAAAAGACTTCATGACTAAAACACCAAAAGCAATGGCAGCTAAAGCCAAAATTGACACATGGGATCTAATTACACTAACCAGCTTCTGCACAGCAAAAGAAACCATCATCAGAGTGAACAGGTAACCTACAGAATGGGAGAAAAAAATTTGCAATCTATCCATCTGACAAAGGGCTAATATCCAGAAACTACAAAGAACTTAAACTAATTTACAAGAAAAAAACAACCCCATCAAAAAGTGTGCAAAGGTTATGAACAGACACTTCTCAAAAGAAGACATTTATGTAGCCAACAGACATACCTGAAAAAATGCTCATCACTGCTCATTAGAGAAATACAAATCAAAACCACAGTGAGATACCATCTCACACCAGTTAGAATGATGATCATTAAAAAGTCAGGAAATAACAGATGCTGGAGAGGATGTAGAGAAATAGGAACGCTTTTACACTGTTGGTGGGAGTGTAAATTAGTTCATCCATTGTGGAAGACAGTGTGGCGATTCCTCAAGGATCTAGAACTGGAAATACCATTTGACCCAGCCATCCCATTACTGGGTATATACCCAAAGGATTATAAATCATTCTACTACAAAGACACATGTACATGTATGTTTATTGCAGCACTATTCACAATAGCAAAGACTTGGAACCAATCCAAATGTCCATCAATGAGAGACTGGATAAAGAAAAGGTGGCACATATGGAATACTATGCCACCATGGAATACTATGCAGCCATAAAAAAAGGATGAGTTCATGTCCTTCGTAGGGACATAGATGAAGCTGGGAACTATCATTCTCAGCAAACTATCACAAGAGCAGAAAACCAAACACCACATGTTCTCACTCGTAAGTGGGAGTGAACAATGAGAACACATGGACACTGGGAGGGGAACATCACACACCAGGGCCTATTGGGTGTGGGGGGCTAGGGGAGGGATAACATTAGGACAAATACCTAATGTAGATGATGGGTTGATGGGTGCAGCAAACCACCATGGCATGTGTATATCTATATAACAAAACTGCACATTCTGCACATGTACCCCAGAATTTAAACTATAATAAAAAATAAAAATAAAAAAGGGAAGTGATAGCCAATGGGTATAGGTTTCATTTTGGGATGATAAAATCCTTTTGGAATTAAATAGTCGTAATAGCTGTACAACTCTGAGTATACTAAAACTCACTAAACTTTATACATAAAAAAAGAGTGATCCCAACAAATATCTCTGGAATATAAGAACCACCCAGCCAACCCACAGTATCATGAGAAATAGTAGATTGTTGGCTCTAGCCAATAAGTTTTGGTTTACTGTGCAACAATAGATAACTGAAACAGGAAGTTTTCCTTCAGGAATAAAAAACCTAATGAAAAACTGAGCTTTTGATAGCACTTGCAAAATAATAATGTGGAAACTGACCCAGGAATCATGTTTTGGAATCTTTTCTGTGTGAAACTAGCTTGTCTGTATGGAGAAGAAAGCAAGATAATGGCCTCATTTGCAAGCAACAGAGATTGGAAGTGTCTTATTTTAATAATAACTTCTTACATTCATGTAAGATTTGCAGATAATAAGGTGCTTTCTTATAAACCCCATATTCTAAGGGTGAAATCTTGGAGGTCACAGTAAGAATTTGAGAGTTTATGTAATATAAGGTCATAAGTTATTCCTGGGCAAGAATAATATGATAAAAATCATATTTGAGAAAAAAATTTTCTAGCATTCCTAAATAGGATCATTTGGAGCAAAGAATCTTGGAATTTGTGAAACAAACCAAACTGTGGAGCAGGTGGAGAATGCCAAGGGAAATAATGATAAGAATCTGAGAGATGTAGTTGGAAAACTATTATAAGATTTATCATCTAATTAGATATGGTGAAAGAGAAGAGGGTTTCTGTCTTTGTTTCCTTTTGCAGCTATAACAAATTACCAGAAACTTGGTGGCTTAAAACAACACAATGTGTTCTCTTACAGTTCTGTAGGTAAAAAGTCTGACACAGGTCTTGCTGGGCTAAAATCAAGGTGTCAGCAGGGCTGCATTCATTTCTGGAGGCTCAAGGGGAGAATCCATTCCCTTGGCTTTTCCAGCTTCTAGAAGCCATCTGCCTTCCTTGGCTCACGGCCTTCCTTCTTCAAAGTCAGTAGCCTTGCATGTCTCCATGCCTTTCTTCTATAGTCACATCTCCCTCAGACTCTGACTCCCCTTCTGCCTCACCTTTCCACTTTTAAAGGCCCTTGTGATTACATTAGGTCAAACTAGATAATCCAGGATAATCCTGCTATTTTAAGTGAGTTAATTAGCAACCTTAATCTCATCTGCAACTTTAATACCTCTTTGCTGTGTATCCTAACATTCACAGGTTTTGGAGATTAGGATGTGGACATCTGTGGGGGTAGGGGACACTGCTACGTCTACCACAAGTTTCAAGGGTTAGAATTTGGGAGCTCAAGTATTGCCACTGATGATGATGAAGAAAATGAGAGGAATCCATTTGGATAGGAAGAGAAGGTTTTGCCAACTTAAATGGAGTGTCCAAATGGTAATAGTCCTAGAGCTGTCTTGAGGGTCTGGATCTCAGGCGACACATCATGATTAAGGACATGGGTTTAATGAGCTTTACACCTGCAGCTGAAGTCTGAAAGCCCTTAAGCTACTTGATCCTTTAGAGGGAGACATTTAGGAAGAGAATAACACAAGGATGAAGAGTTGAAGAAGGGGCCTGATGCAGTGGCTCACACCTGTGACCCCAGCACTTTGGGAGGCCAAGGTGGACAGATCACTTGAGGTCAGGAGTTCAAGACCAGCCTGGCCAACATGGTGAAACCCTGTCTCTACTAAAAATACAAAAATCAGTCAGGCATGGTGGCACACACCTGTAGCCCCAGCTACTTGGGAGGCTGAGGCACGAGAATCGCTTGAACCTGGGAAGTGGAGGTTGCAATGAGCCGAGATTGTGCTACTGTACTCCACCCTGGAAGGGTGACAGAGTGAGACTCTGTCTCAAAAAAAATTAACAAAAACAAACAAAGAAAAAGAGCTGAAGAAGGAATTGCCCTCATCACCTCTTATCTAGGCTCAACATGGGGCAAACACTCATTCTTTAGAGAACTGAAAGAAATTTTTAAAAGTCCTAGAGGGGCCTGAAGATGGTGCAACAAAATTGCAAAGGGGACCATTTAGCTGGTCCCTTCAACCACATCTGTCGCCCAGATGTTCCATCTAACCACAGCACATGCCCACACCAAAAAGCCGGCATTAAATGCTCCACAAGGTCTGTGGCCAGTGTAAAAGTGTGGAGGAACCTATCCACATGGCAAAGCAAGTTTGTTATTTGTGTCACATCAAAGCCAGGGCCTCAACGAATTACTGCCCTCTGAGGTCATTTAATTATGATTAAGTGAACTAAGAACCAGTGTAAATGGCATTTATACTCCAGTGAATTAAGGTATGAGATATAGCCGAAGTGAATAAGATTTATGGCCCAAACTCATGCAACCTTACAGTAATTTCATGACACTTTTACTATGAGGCAAGCGATGCCAGTTCTTGAAATAATTATAAGTACATACCAGCTCCAAGGTTGGGCTTCAGGCATTTATGGGACGCCATGAGACAGAATAAGGAGCAGGTTTCTTTGTGACTAATTTACTCTAGAAAGCAGCAGCTGTTTCTTTTACCTGCAGCAAACATCTCAATTAGAGTAGGAAGATTGACTCTGAGCAAGTCATACTGACCCCAGGAGGTCAGACCACACTGCACATCTCAAAGAGCCAGTTCCTCCCCAAATAAGTCAGTCCCTCACCCAAAGGAGAAATGCTTCGTAGACAAGTAGTTTTTCAAATCCCTAGGCTCATACACCACTGCCCTCTGCAGATCCCTTTATGTCCTTGAGATTACCTTAGTCTGGGTTGCCATCTATGGAAGGCAAGGAATCACTGTTCACAGATTCCAAGGGAATTGGCAGAGTGGAAAATGGGTAAGCCAGAATGTGCCCCATTTACCTTGGGCATCTTCTTCCCCATTGTCAGCCATCCGTTGCTTTCTGGTACTTCTTCAGGGTAATGCACCAGTTGGCATCCTCTTGGCTTCTGATTTGGCACTCTACCTAAGGGATTCTGATCTCATCTCTCCCATTCACTGAGATGGGTCTCATGAGCAGATCCCAGAGTCAATCAGGTAAGGAAAGAATTCCATTAGTTTTAGCTTTTCAGATTTCCAAATTAGGAACCTTCAAATTCCAGGATGTATCTTTGCCTTCACAATCAGTTATATTCAAATATAGGACAAGCTCTTCTCCTTACAGCTCCTGACACTCATAATAGTGCCTCATTATATCAGGTGAAAGGAAAACAAGGGGATGAGGAAAGCGTTATTAACCTATAATCATTGAAAAAAATAATATATTTTTATTTATCAAATGATTTAAAGAACTTGGCACTTTTTTTTTTTTTAGATGGAGTCCCACTCTGTCACCCAGTTTGGAGTACAGTGGTGCAATCTCAGCTCACTGCAGCCTCTGCCTCCTGGGTTGAAGTGATTCTTGTGTCTTAGCCTCCCAAGTAGCTGGGACTACAGGCACAAGCCACCACGCCCAGCTAATTTTGTGTATTTTTAGTAGTTTTGCCATGTTGACCAGGCTGGTCTTGAACTCCTGACCTCAGGTGATCCATCTGCCTCGGCCTCCAAAGTGCTGGGATTACAGGCATGAGTCACTGTGCCCGACTAGAACTTGGCTATTTAAATCCTCTTCTAACTAATCTCTCTATCTTTAATCTTGCCCCATTCTAACCCAATCTCCTTCTGTAAGCAGAATAATTTTTCCGAATGACAAATCAATTCAAATAATTTTCTACGCAAAACCTTTCAGTGGATCCTCATTTCCTACTGGATAAAGTCCATACTATTTTGTATGGCCAACAGCAGAGCTTCCCAACCAATGTGCCCTAAATGGATTACAGGTGTACCCAGATATTGATCCCTTCAGCCCTGGGGCAGAGGCCTGGGGTAGCTGAGCTCCAGAGATTTTTGCCTTAGGAAGAGCAGTGTTTTAACTTATGAAAAAGGTTGGAAAGAAGTATTTCACAATTTTGGTGCCCCATACCTAATCTCCTACTTAGCTACTAAGTACAACCCCCCAACACACACACACACACACACCACACACACACATGCACGTATGCACATGCATGTGCATTCATATTCTTTTTTTAGAGACAGAGCTTCACTCTGTCGCCCAGGCTGGAGTGCAGTGGCACGATCATTGCTCACCATAACCTTGAAGTTCTGGAATCAAGCAATCTTCCCACCTCAGCCTCTCAAGTAGCTAGGACTACAGGCATGAGCCACTGCACTGGTCACATTCATTTTCTTAATACAGGAATGTATAGCTGCTTCCCAGTGGTTCCTGAACATTATAATGCATCAGAATCACCAAGGGAGCAAATTAAAATGCAGATTCACAGGCCCTACTACAGAGATTAATATGTCTGGGAATCTGCATTTTTAAGAAGCAGCCTGTGCAATTCTGATGTAGAGAGTTTGTGGACCACACTTGGAAAATTACCATCACTCTACAGCTATATGGGACCATATCATAATTCTCCAAATGTATCTGCTACTTCCTTTGTTTTCACCCATGTTGTTCCCTGTGCTTGGGATGCCTGTCTTTATTTCTTTTCCAGGCTTATGCTTACAACTTATTTCCTCTGGAAAGCTTTCCCTGGCTTCCAAGGCCATGTTAGTTGTTCCTGTATTCTTTCACAGGCCCCATACTTCTTTTGCAGCACGTAAATGATTATCTGTCTGCAAGTTCCATGGGGGCAAAGATCATGTTAATCTTATTTACCATTTTATCCCTAACACACTAGAATATAACCTAGTTCAGGATAGACATTCAGTAACATTGAAATTGATGTCTTGTCTTGAATGCAGGTCAAGAAAGCCTAACTTCAGCTGACCATTTTAGATCTAGGTGTGATGACCTCTGTCAGTCTCAAGATAGAGCAAGCCACCAATCTCACTCTAGAATTAGTAAGCCAGGAACCCAATTCTTCCCTATTTCCTAGTTTGTATGAATTATCGCTGTGCTTTGTAACAAAACTGCTGATGTTGCTTTCAAAAGTTTCACCCTCTGTGAAAGGATGGCACCCTGTATCACTTCCAAGGCCCCAGAGGTACACCAAAAGGCCTACTTTGTCATTCCTGACACAGTTTTCCATTTGCCAGCCTCTTGACAATGGCTTTCATTGCCCAGTATCCCTCAGAAATATTTTTCTTTCTTTCTGGCTTTCCTTCTGAATGGTTTTCTCCTACACCAACTAGGGATAACCTTTTACTGTCACCTAAACCAGAAGGTTGTGGGGCTTTCCTTGGGCCCTTCCACACTCTCTACTGTCTGGGGTACAGGCTTAAGAGCAGCATGGGGTTTGCCTAGGACATTCACAATTTTAACACAGAAAGACGCCTATCCCAGGAAAACCCTCAGTCCTGGGCAAACTGAAATGGCTGGTCAACCTAAGTTTGCCTTTACAACAGTAACTGGTTCTCTTACCCCTCAGAAAAGAAAATGTGAGCTACTCATCCCTGGAGTCAATAGTGGAACCTCCAGCAGATTCCCCAAAACTACTCTTGACCACCATTTCCACACTGTTATCGATGCTACTCCATCTTGACTGTTTCTGGGATGTGCTGCTTTTATGTCTACATTCTCTCTCTCTCTCTCTCTCTCTCTCTCTCTCTCTCTCTCTCTCAACCCCCCCCACCCCACACACACACACACACACCAACAGACTTCCCTATCTCTCATAAGCACGTAATTTATACAATAAGAAGCAATGTTTGACTTACCTGCCCTGGACCTGTTCTCACTGCTCCAAACCCAGGTTTCATTACCCACATGACTTCTAGACAGATATTTTTCTTGCAGTTTTTTAGAACTGAGATAAAAATTTCCATTTTAAGGCAGTTTCAGTGGCTTAGTTTTTGTTTACAGTATAGTCACAATTTTGTGTACTTATCACTACTCCCTAATTCTATAACATTTCCATCACCTCAAAAAGAAACCTAGTACCTGGGCAGAGATCCTTAAGGTCCACCTCCACTACTGAATAAATCTGTTCTTCATAAGTGATAATGAGAATAAAAACAATATATCCTATATTTCCAATTTTTTATATAATAAATGGAATGGTATATGCCAATTCAACGTGTCTGGTCCCCTTAACAACCAAAAGCATCACACTTGAGGATAGAAAAACAAGTATAAAAATTCTGTACATTGAAATACATTATGTAAATAACAATAACTGCTTCCGTTTATAGACTGCCTTACAGTTAGAAGATATTTTCACATACTCCCTCTCATTTGATAATACACATGTGACTCTGAGACTCCTGCAAGGTCTCACAGCAGATCAGGAACAGACCCAGACCAGGATCTCTGACTTGACTCCTAGTTGGGTGCTCTTCCCCAAATCTATACTGCCTCTGTAGCTAGGTTAATTGTTGCCCCAACAAGTGTTTACGCAGTCAATCTTCATTCTGATGTAAAGCTGAATGGTCTTTGATATGACTTTAATGCCTAAACTTAGTTTTATTTGCCTGCTCAAATTCCAACCTGGCAAACAGGCAACTGAGAATGGCATAAAAGAGGGAGTTGTGACCAAAGCTGAAGCCCTGACTCGGCATCCCCACCCTGAAGACAGGATGAATATATGTCCAGAACAGACATCACTGGAAGAGCTCCAGTCTCCCTCAACCATGCACTTCTCCTCTTTATAGGTCACCCAAACTAAAATAAACTCATTTGGACGTCCCCTTGATCTGGGGATTTCCTTATTCTCTCCTACAGGTGCTAATAGGGGAAGCCAGAAAACCACATGGTAATAATGACATTGGTCCCTCACATCTGCATCAGGCTCTATGGTTTCACATATATTATGGCTACTTAATTCTCTCAACAACCCTTTGAGGTAGACTAGCATTATCTTCATTTAACAGAAAAGGCAATTGAGTCACAGAGGGGTGATCAGACATGCCTTTTGTCCCATAGTTAGTAGGTGGAAGAGCTGAGAGTCAAAGACAGGAGCTTAATAAAGCTACACATTATGTATTTGGCTCCTATCGGTCAAGAATTGATTAGAGGACTAGTCTCCTGGGACACTGCCTTAGTTTGTTTGTGTGCTATTACTGAATGCCATAGGCTGGGTAATTTTGGGTTTTTTTTAGTCAGAGTCTCACTCTGTCGCCCAGGCTGGAGTACAGTGGCGCAATCTAGGCTCACTGCCACTTCCACCTCCCGGATTCAAGCAATTCTCCTGCCTCAGCCTCCCAAGTAGCTGGGATTATAGGTGCCCACCACCACACCCAGCTAATTTTTGTAATTTTAGTAGAGATGAGTTTTCACCATGTTGGCCAGGCTGGTCTCGAACTCCTGACCTAAAGTTATCTGCCTGCCTCAGCCTCCCAAAGTGCTGGGTTTAAGGGCGCAAGTCACCACATCCGGCTGGGTAATTTTGTGGAGGCTTGTAAATTCAAGGTCAAAAAGGCTGGCATCTAGTGAGGACCTTCTTACTTCATCATTCCATGGTGGAAGAGCAAAGAGAAGGCAAGAGAGAACAAAAGTAAGAGGGGCCAAGCCCACTCTCGTGATAACAAACCCATTCCCTCAATAATAGCACTAGTCCCCTCACGAAGGTAGATCCCTCATGTCCCAAACACTTTCAAAAGTTCCCACTTTCTAACACCTTAACAATGGCAATTAAACCCTAACATTAGTTCTGGAGGAGATAAACACTCAAGCCATAGCAGACATTCTTATGTTTAGCTATAGGTATGCCCAGGCATGAAGTTATATCTCTTGAAGCTCCCAGCCCCCAATTCTAAGACACGCAGTGTCTTGATATTGCCTACCTAATCACCACCTCTATACACCAAATCAGACCTTTCCCAATAGGTTTTTCGTAGACATAATGGGAGAACTAAAGTAATAAAATTACTAAATACATTCTAAGCAGCAATTTAGCCTCCCACTCCACCTTTGGGTATGCCTTTCATTCCATCTGAGATCTTGACAACCATACTTCTAAATTTCTGCTTGTTTATAGAGGGCCAGGGAGCCTCCCTAAGTTCCAAAGTTGTTACAAGAAGACGCAGTCAGACTTGAAACCAATAACTGGTTCTGTTGTTTAGTTTATGACCAGAGGCCTGGCTCAAGCTCTGGCTCTTGGCTGGCCTCTGTGAACAGAAAGAAGGCAACTCGTTTTTCATTCTCTGTTTCCAAAGTCCAACCTAACTGTCTGCACGCAAATTCCATCATGGAGTTAGGCACTTCAGACAGCAGCAGGTGGAAAGTGTTTGATTTCTGATGAAAATTCCTGGGCCCAAATCCCAATCCCCTCCTTCCCTTCTCACAGCAGCTCACAGGCCCCTGCTCTCCTATTGCCCCATCATCTCCTAAGCAAAGGAAACAGAATCCCAACTCAGCCTGGCCCCAGCAGTGTCTCCCTTAAAAGTGCTGACTGCTTACCTGACTTAGCAACCAGGACCTCACAGGAACTGATCATTGGCTTAGCTATGTGGGCAATGGCAAATGCCTTGTACTGGAAATGAGCAGCCCAAGACTCTAGGTCCAATTCTACCTCAAGTCACTTCTTTTGAGGCCTGAGTTTTATCACCTAGAAAGCAAAGATAATGACACCCTAGCCTGCCTCCATAGAGTTTTGCATAGAAAATGAAAAATCCTATCCTAAAACAAGTGACAGGATGTATGGAATAGAAGTGTTTAGCCTACAGTCCCCCAGCCCCAGCCCCAGGGCACAGTCAGTCCCTAGTTAAAGGATTAGGGTGCTATAAGGAAGTAAGATGGAGTGGTTTAAGACATGAATTTTCTTCCCAGACCCCATCCTCCACTCTATTCCCTGAGTCTGAAGATTATCTAAATTGAGACTGACAGACATGACATGTGAAGAATGTCTGTGGAAGGTGCTTCCCCAGCAGACAGGAGAAAGGTCTGGGCATAAGTCCACGTGTGTATGAGCAAGCACTAGAGTAACGGGACTAGGGATGCCAAGAGCAAAAGGGCTAATGTGCCCAATGCCTGTAAATCACATTCAAGTAAAAAACACAGCAGTGCCCACCTTCACCTAGCCCTCTTTTATATCTGTTATTATTCACTCCTCCAACAAGACCAGTCTTTGTTTGGGCTTCTGCAAGGAGAAGACTGCTTCTTTTCATTGTAATCCTGGCTTAGTTCAGCCAGGCATGGATGAAGTTAGCCAAAGAGCCAGTAGGTAAGCTCCAGCCTCCAGGAGCTCATACCTGTAATGGAAGGAAAAGATACCCATGTATTGAAGAAGTGACTCTCAGTTTAAGACAAGTTTAATTTGAGATATCTAAGTGACATCCAGGTGGATGTTCCACCTGTCAATAAGACACATGGATCTGAGGCTTAAGAAAAAGTCAGGTCTGAAGATAGACATTTGAGAGTCATCTTAAAAGAGATCATTGTGTTTTTTGTTTTGTTTTCTTTTGTTTTACTTTATAATTTTTAAATTATACTTTAAGTTCTGGGATACATGTGCAGAATGTGCAGGTTTGTTACATAGGTATACACATGCCATGGTGGTTTGCTGCACCCATCAACCCGTCATGTCATGTACGTTTGTATTTCTCCTAATGCTATCCTTCCCCTAACCCACCCATCCCCCAACAGGCCCCAGTGTGTGATGTTCCCCTCCCTGTGTCCATGTGTTCTCGTTGTTCAACTCCCACTTATGAGTGAGAACATGCGGTGTTTGGTTTTCTGTTCTGGTGTTAGTTTGCTCAGAATTATGGTTTCCAGCATCATCCATGACCCTGCAAAGGACATGAACTCATCCTTTTTTTTTTATGGCTGCATAGTATTCCATGGTATATATGAGCTACAATTTTCTTTCTCTAATCTATCATTGATGGGCATTTAGGTTGGTTCCAAGCCTTGCTATTGTGAACAGTGTTGCAATAAACATATGTGTACATGTGTCTTTATAGTAGAATGATTTATAATCTTTTGGGTATATACCCAACAATGGGATTGCTGGATCAAATGGTTTTTCTGGTTCTAGATCCTTGAGGAATCACCACACTGTCTTCCACATGATTGAACTAATTTATACTCCCACCAACAGTGTAAAGCATTCCTATTTCTCCACATCCTCTCCAGCATCTATTGTTTCCTGACTTTTTAATGATCACCATTCTAACTGGAGTGAGATGGTATCTCATTGTGGTTTTGATTTGCATTTCTCTAATGACCAGCGATGATGAGCTTTTTTTCATATATTTGTTGGCCACATAAATTTCTTCTTTTGAGAAGTGTTTGTTCATATCCTTCACCCACTTTTTGATGTGGTTTTTTGTTTTTTTCTTGTAAATATGTTTAAGTTCCTTGTAGATTCTGGATATTAGCCCTTTGTCAGATGGATAGATTGCAAAAATCTTCTCTTCTGTAGTTTGCTTGTTCACTCTGATGATAGTTTCTTTTGCTGTGCAGAAGCTGTTTAGTTTAATTAGATCCTATTTGTCAATTTTGGCTTTTTTTGCCCTTGCTTTTGGTGTTTTAGTCATGAAGTCTTTGCCCATGCCTATGTACTGAATGGTATTGCCTAGGTTTTCTTCTAGGGTTTTTATGGTTTTAGGTTTTATGTTTAAGTCTTTAATCTATCTTGAGTTAATTTTTGTATAAGGTGTAAGGAAGGGGTCCTGTTTCAGTTTTCTGCATATGGCTAGCCAGTTTTCCCAACACCATTTATTAAATAGGGAATCCTTTCCCCATTTTTGTTTTTGTCAGGTTTGTCAAAGATCGGATGGTTGTAGATGTGTGGCATTATTTCTGAGGCCACTGTTCTGTTCCATTGGTCTATATATCTGTTTTGGTACCAGTTTTGAAGTCAGGTAATGTGATGCCTGCAGCTTTGTTCCTTTTGCTTAGGAATGTCTTGACTATACGGACTCTTTTTTGGTTCCATATTAAATTTAAAGTAGTTTATTCTAATTCTGTGAAGAAAGTCAGTGGTAGTTTGATTGGGATAGCATTGAATCTATAAATTACTTTGGGCAATATGACCATTTTCACGATATTGATTCTTCCTATCCATGAGCACGGAATGTTTTTCCAGTTGTTTGTGTCCACTCTTGTTTCCTTGAGCTGTGGTTTGTAGTTCTGCTCGAAGAGATCCATCACATCCCTTGTAAGTCGTATTCTTAGGTATTTTATTCACTTTGTAGCAATTGTGAATGGGAGTTCACTCATGATTTGCCTCTGTTTGTCTGTTATTGGTGTATAGGAATGCTTGTGATTTTTGCACATAGATTTTGTATCCTGAGACTTTGCTGAAGTTGCTTATCAGCTTAAGGAGATTTTGAGCTGAGACAATGGGGTTTTCTAAATATACAATCATGTCACCTGCAAACAGAGGCAATCTGACTTCCTCTCTTCCTATTTGAATCTTTATTTCCTTCTCTTGCCTGATTGCCCTGGCCAGAACTTCCAATACTATGTTGAATAGGAGTGGTGAGAGAGGGCATGCTTGTCTTGTGCCAGTTGTCAAAGGGAATGCTAGCAGCTTTTGCCCATTCAGTATGATATTGGCTGTGGGTTTGTCATAAATAGCTCTTATTATTTTGAGATACGTTCCATCAATACCTAGTTTATTGAGTTTTTAGCATGAAGTGATATTGAATTTTATCAAAGGTCTTTTCTGCATCCATTGAGATAATCACGTGGTATTTGTCTTTGGTTACGTTTATGTACTGGATTGTGTTTGTTGATTTGTGTATGTTGAACCAGCCTTGCATCCCAGGCAGGGAGCCAACTTGATCGTTGTGGATAAGCTTTGTGATGTGCTGCTGGATTAAGTTTGCTGGTATTTTATAGAGGATTTTCACATTGATAGTCATCAGGGATATTGGCCTGAAATTTTCTTTATTTGTTGTGTCTCTGCCTGGTTTTGGTATCAGGATGATGCTAGCCTCATAAAATGAGTTAGGGAGGAGTCCTTCTTTTTCTATTATTTGGAATAGTTTCAGAAAGAATGGTACCAGCTCCTCTTTGTACCTCTGGTAGAATTTGGCTGTGAATCCGTCTGGTCCTGGGCGTTTTTTGGTAGTAGGCTATTAATTATTGCCTCAATTTCAGAACACGTTATTGGTCTATTCAGTAATTTGACTTTTTCCTGTTTAGTCTTGGGAGAGTGTATGTGTCCAGGAATTTATCCATTTCTCCTACGCTTTCTAGTTTATTTGCATAGAGGTGTTTATAGTATTCTCTGATGGTAGTTTGTATTCTGTGGGATAGTGGTGATCTCCCCTTTATCATTCTTTATTGTGTCCATTTGATTCTTCTCTATTTTCTTCTTTATTAGTCTGGCTAGTGGTCTACCTATTTGTTAATCTTTTCAAAAAACCAGCTCCTGGATTCGTTGATTTTATTTTTTCCAAGAATTTTTCCTGTCTCTATCTCCTTCAGTTATGCTCTGATCTTAGTTATTCATTGTCTTCTACTAGCTTTTGTATTTGTTTGCTCTTGCTTCTCTAGTTCTTTTAATTGTGATGTTAGGGTGTTGATTTTAGATCTTTCCCACTTTCTCTTGTGGGCATTTAGTGGTATAAATATCCCTCTAAACACTGCTTTAGCTGTGTCCCAGATATTCTGGTACATTGTGTCTTTGTTCTCATTGGTTTCAAAGAGCTTATTTATTTCTGCCTTATTTTCATTATTTACCCAGTAGTCATTCAGGAGCAGGTTGTTCAGTTTCCATGTAGTTGTGTGGTTTTGAGTGAGTTTTTTAATCCTGAGTTCCAATTTGATTGCACTGTTGTCTGAAAGACTGTTTGTTATAATTTCCATTCTTTCGCATTTGTTAATGAGTGTTTTATTTCCAATTATGTGGTCAATTTTAGAATAAGTGTGATGACGTGCTGAGAAGAATGTGTATTCTGTTGATTTTGGGTGGAGAGTCCTGTAGACGTCTATTAGGTCTGGTTGGCCCAAAGCTGAGTTGAAGTCCTGAATATCCTTGTTAATTTTCTGTCTCGTTGATCTATCTAATATTGACAGTGGGTGTTAAAGTCTCCCACTATTTTTGTGTGGGAGTCTAAGTCTCTCTGTAGGTCTCTTAAGGACTTGCTTTCTGAATCTAGGTGCTCCTGCATCGGGTGTATATATTTAGGATACTTAGCTTTTTGTGTTTCATTGATCCCTCAACCATTATGTAATGCCCTTCTTTGTCTGTTTTGATCTTTGTTGGTTTAAAGTCTGTTTTATCAGAGACTAGAATTGCAACCCTTGCTTTTTTTCTTCTTCCATTTGCTTGGTAAATATTCCTCTATCCCTTTATTTTGAGCCTATGTGTGTCTTTGCACATAAGATGGGTCTCCTGAATACATCTTACCAATGGGTCTTGACTCTTTATCCACTTTGTCAGTCTGTGTCTTTTAAATGGGCATTTAGCCCATTTACATTTAAGGCTAATATTGTTATATGTGAATTTGATCTTGTCATTATGATGCTATCTGGTTATTTTGCCCATTAGTCTATGCAGTTTCTTTATAGTGTCAATGTTGTTTACAATTTGGTATGTTTTTGCAGTGGTTGCAAAAACTGGTTTTACCTTCCCATATTTAGTGCTTCCTTCAGGAGTTCTTGTAGGGAATGCCTGGTGTTGACAAAATCTCTCAGCATTTGCTTGCCTGTAAATGATTTTATTTCTCCTTCACTTATGAAGCTTAGTTTGGCTGGATATAAAATTCTGGGTTGAAAATTCTGTTTTTTTTTTTTTTTTTTTTTTTGAGATGGAATTTCACTCTTCTTGCTCAGGCTGGAGTGCAATGGCGTGATCTCGGCTCACTGCAACCTCCGCTTCTCGGGTTCAAGTGGTTCCCCTGCCTCAGCCTCCCAAGTAGCTGGGACTACAAGCATGTGCCACCATGCCCAGCTAATTTTGTATTTTTAGTAGAGATGGGGTTTCTACATTTTGGTCAGGCTGGTCTTAAACTCCTGACCTCAGGTGATCTGCCGCCTCAGCCTCCAAAGTGCTGGGATTACAGGCATGAGGCATCGCAGCTGAAATTCCTTTAAGAATGTTGAATTTAGCCACTACTCTTTTTTGACTTGTAGGGTTTCTGCAAAGAGATTCACTGTTAGTCTAATGGGCTTCCGTTTGTGGGTAACCTGACCTTTCTCTCTGGCTGCCCTTAACATTTTTTCCTTCATTTCAGCCTTGGTGAATCTGACCATTATGTGTCTTCAGGTTGTTCTTCTCAAGGAGTGTCACTGTGGTGTTCTCTGTATTTCCTGAATTTGAATGTTGGCCTGTCTTGACAGATTGAGGAAGTCTTCTATCACTTTTAAGTACACCAATCAAACTTAGGTTTGGTATTCTCACATAGTACCATATTTCCTGGAGGCCTTGTTGGTTCCTTTTCTTTCTTTTTTCTCTAATCCTGTCTTCATGCTTTATTTCATCAAGTTGATCTTCAGTCTCTGATATTCTTCCTTCTGCTTGATTCATTTGGCTATTTATACTTGTGTATGCTTCACAAAGTTCTCATGCTGTGTTTTTCAGCTCCATCAGGTCATTTATGTTCTCCTCTAAACTGGTTATTCTAGTTAGCAATTCTCTAACCTTTTTTCAAGGTTCTTAGCTTCCTCATATTGGGTTACAACATGCTTCTTAAGCTCAGAGGAGTTTGTTATTCACCACCTTCTGAAGCCTACTTTTGTCAATTCGTCAAATTCATTCTCTGTCCAGTTTTGTTCCCTTGATGGCAAGGAGTTGTGATTTTTTGGAGAAGAAGAGGTGTTCTGATTTTTGGAATTTTCAGCCTTTTTGTGCTGGTTTTTCCTCATCTTCATGGATTTATCTACCTTTGGTCTTTGATGTTGGTGACCTTCAGATGAGTTATCTGTGTGGACGTCCTTTTTGTTGATGTTGATGCTATCCCTTTCTATTTGTTGACTTTCTTTCTAATGGTCAGATGCCTCCCCTGCAGGTCTGCTGGAGTTTGCTGGAGGTCAATTTCAGACCCTGTTTGCCTGGGTATCACCAGCAGAGGTTGCAGAACAGCAGAGATTGCTATCTGTTCCTTCCTCTGGAAGCTTTGTCCCAGATGGGCACCTGCCAGATACCAGCCGGAGCTCTCCTGTGTGAGATGTCTGTCAACCCCTGCTGAGAGTTGTCTCCCAGTCAGGAGGCACAGGGGTCAGAGACCCACTTGAGAAGGTAGTCTGTCCCTTAGTCGAGCTCAACAGCTGTACTGGGAGATCCGCTATGCTCCTCAGAGCCGGCAGGCTGGAAGGTTTAAATCTGCTGAAGCTGCACCCACAGCCACCCTTTTCCCCAGGTGCTCTGTCCCAGGGAGATGGGAGTTTTATCTATAAACCCCTGACTGGGGCTGCTGCCTTTCTTTCAGAGATGCCCTGCCCAGAGAGGAGGAATCTAGAGAGGCAGTCTGGCTACAGAGGCTTTCCCCAGCTGTGCTGGGCTCCTCCCAGTTCATACTTCCCAGCAGCTTTTTTTACACTGTGAGGAAAAAACCACCTACTCAAGCCTCAGTAATGGTGGACGCCCCTCCCCGCACCAAGCTTGAGTGTCCCAGGTCAACTTCAGACTTCTATGCTGGCAGCGAGAATTTCAAGCCAGTGGATCTAAGCTTGCTTGGCTCCATGGAGATGGGATCCACTGAGCTAGACCATTTGGCTCCCTGTCTTCAGCCTCCTTTCCAGGTGAGTGAACAGTTCTGTCTCACTGGTGTTCCAGGCACCACTATGATATGAAAAAAAAAAAAAATCCTGCAGCTAGCTCGGTGTCTGCCCAAGTGGCCACCCACTTCTGTGCTTGAAACCCAGGGCCCTGGTGGCATAGGCACCCGGTGGCGTAGGCACCCAAGGGAATCTCCTGGTCTGGGGGTTGTGAAGACTGTGGGAAAAGTATAGAATCTGGGCCAGAATGCACCATTCCTCATGGTACTGTCCCTCACGACTTCCCTTGCCTAGGGGAGGGAGTACCCTGACCCCTTGCACTTCCTGGGTGAGATGATGCCCCACCCTGCTTCAGCTCCCCCTCCATGGGCTGCACCCAGTGTCTAACCAGTCCCAATGAGATGAGTCAAGTACCTTAGTTGGAAATGCAAAAATCACCCACCTTCTGCATTGATCTGGCTGGGTGCTGCAGACCAGAGCTCTTCCTATTTGGCCATCTTGCCAGCCACCTCAAGAGATCATTGTTAAATCCACAGAAGTAAATAGAATCCATCACAGATCTGAGGGATACTTTCTAAAATAAGAATGGAAGAGGGCCAAGGATGGACTCTTAGACTCAACTACTTTTGAGAAATAGAAGTAGAATGGTTCAACCACGGAAACTGAGGAAAAGCAGTCAGGAAGTAGAAGGAGAACCAAGAGAAATTGTCATGAAAATTGGGGGAGGAGAGTTAATAGAAAGAGGGTGAGTACAGGCCGGGCGCGGTGGCTCACGCCTGTAATCCTAGCACTTTGGGCGGCCGAGGCAGGCAGATCACAAGGTCAGGAGATGGAGACCACGGTGAAACCCCGTCTCTACTAAAAATACAAAAAATTAGCCAGGCGCGGTGGCGGGCGCCTGTAGTCCCAGCTACTGGGGAGGCTGAGGCAGGAGAATGGAGGGAACCCAGGAGGCGGAGCTTGCAGTGAGCCAAGATCGCACCACTGCACTCCAGCCCAGAGGACAGAGCGAGACTCCGTCTCAAAAAAAAAAAAAAGAAAGAAAGAAAGAAAGAGGGTGAGTACAGAGAAAAGTGGTCAAGGAAATAAGAACAGAACGAAGGCCATTTGATTTGGTGACCTTTGAGAGGGTGGTTTCAATCAAGCCTTGAGGGTAAAGTCTAGACAGCAGAGAACTAAGACCTGAGAGATAAGGTAGCCAGAGCTGGTGACAGGATAAAGAGGATAGTCAAATTCTTAAGTGAACAGAAAAGTTAACCCAGGACTTTCAAAGACAGAGAAAGCTGAGCTTTCTGTCCTCCCTATCACTCTCTTGTGAAAGTCACCTAAGGCTCCTTGGTCTTTTTCCTGTCTTCTTCTGAGCCTGTCCTGCTTCCTGCCTTGTCCTGTTCTGTTTTGTATAGGCTACAAAGAATTTGATTAAAGAAAATGTAACCATTGTAAATACTTGTCCTCTGAACCCAACTGGGAACTGCCTATCACCCAACATAATTTCTAATTATCTCATATTCACTCCCCAAAGCAATGGTTTCAATTCTTGTCCACTTTCCTTAATACCCTGGCTTCCACTCATTCCTTCTTGGCAGACGATCTCACCTCCTGCTATACCTGCTAGATAGTCTTATTGGACCCAAACTCTCTCTATCCTACCTCAAATATCTTAAACTCTACACCCTTGCTCTCATTCTCCTCCTTTCCTCCAAACTTTGAGGAGAATGCCAGTGCCCAAACCCATGCCTTCAATTAAGTTCCCACCAGCCTGCTTCCAGAGCTCTGCCCCCTTATTTTATCCCCTCTCAGAATGATTCAAATGTGTGTATCTTTTCTCCCCAACAAGACCCTGAGTTCCTTGTGGCAGAGACTGTGTTACACTGTCTCATAGCTTCTATAGCAAAGCTTACAAAAGGCAATTAACTTAAGAGAGCAATCTGTTTCAAAAATTGAATTCACTTTAAACACTTGGAAAACCAAAGCTTCTGAGAAGCAATATAGTATAGTGATTAAAAACACATACTTTGGAGCCAGACTACCTGGATTAGAATCCTAGCTCTACCCATTACTAGCTGTGTGATCTTGAGCAATTCACTTATTTTCCAACATTTTACTATAAAATTTTCAAACATATACCAAAGTTTAAAAAATTTTACAGAGAACACGCATATACCAACCACTAGATTCTACCATTAATATTTTACTATATTTCCTTATCATATGTAAAAACATATATCGCCATCTATCCATTCATCAAACCATTCTTTTTTTGTTCTATTGCGTAGTAAGCTGTAGACATCAGTACACTTCCCCCTAACTACTTTAGCAGGCATATCATTAACTCTAGTTTCTCTGGGCCTCAGTTTTCTCATTTATAATACAGGGATAATAATAGTACCTTCTTCAAAAGGTTTAGGGGAGGATTAATACACGTAAACACTTAGAATGGTGCCTGCACATAGAAAACACTCAAAACAGTATTAGGTATCATTGTTATTACTCTAGCAAATCCCACCTTCCCCCACAATTTTTCCTAAGAGAACCAGGCCAGCCAGCCAACCAGCCAGAGTTACATCTCTGCCTTCCTCTCTTAACCCCACATAAACATAAATCCATGAATTGTCTCTAGGAGTTCCTACACCAGTAAGAGTGATCCTTGAGCCCAAAAGAAACAAATTCCTCCACCCTTTATACCCCTAGACATTCATTCAGTCACCCTGGTCTGAATCCATAGAGTTTCATGCTCTTTAATTAGTGAAATGAAGCAACTGCTGATGGAGGCTTCAAAGAGCTGCCTCCTTCATCGTTCCTTTAAGAGTAATGTGCCTACAGAAGCTGCTTTATTCCCTTAAATCGAGGTGACATTCTTCAACTCCAATCTCAAAAAATAAAAATAATAATTTTTAAAAACCTGCAAATGTGCTAAGACTATGCTCAGAAGATACAATCCAATGTGTATAACACTGCTATGGTATAAATAGACATACCATACAATCACTGACTATCATGGCTTGTCATCAGAATCTACTAGAGAGCTTGTTTGGTACAGATTCTGTGTCCCACACCCAAATACTGGCATTCAGGACACCTAGTGTATGCCTCAGGACTCTGCCCTTCCAAAAAATGCCTCCAGCTGATTCTGATGCTCAACTAAGTTTGGAAACCAATACTTCTGTTTTTCTTCCTTCCAGGCATGTGGCTTTTTTCTTCTATGCCACTGAGTTGTAGCACTCTTGAAATCTGCCAACTCTACCCCTTGCTCCATTCACTGTCATCTTACTTTATAAAACCACAATAATAACAGCAATGGCTAGGAATAATAATGTCAAGAGGAGAGGCATTTAACCCTCACAAAATCTCTGTACTGTGAGAGTACTATTCTCTCCATTTTATAGATAAGGAAACTGAGAGTTAAGGAACTTGTCCAGGATCACATAGCTAGTAAGAGGTGGAGCCAGCAATGAAAACCAAGTATCTTAAGCCCAGAGTTCCCTTCACTTCATAACAATTTTGTTAGCCAAGTCAGTGGAGACGTCCAGTGAGGCTGGGGAAAGAGCAGGGACTGGGGACTAAAGCAGAGTGAATCTAGAGAAGTGGTTCTCAACCTTGGATAATTTTGCCCCCCAGGGAACATTTGGCAATGTCTGGAAACATTTAAGTTGTCAAAATTGGGTAAGAAGCTGCATCTGGGTCAGGGGATGCTACTGGCATCTAGTGGGTAAAGGGCAGAGATGCTACTAAACATCTCACAGCGCACAAAACAGCACCACCATTACCACCACACCCAACATACACACCCCAAAATACTATCTGGCCCAAAATGTCAAGAGTGCTGAGGTTGAGAAAGTTTAACCTACAGTGTTGGAAATTGACTGAAAATGAGGAAATAAGTTTATTTTAGTTATAAAGAGAGAATGGGGTAAAAAATAGAGCAAGGGAGGAATGCCAGAGACCAGGCACCACAATGTCCAGGCCCTGCCCAAAGAGGTCTCAGATGGCCGGGCGCGGTGGCTCAAGCCTGTAATCCCAGCACTTTGGGAGGCCGAGATGGGCAGATCACGAGGTCAGGAGATCGAGACCATCCTGGCTAACACGGTGAAACCCCATCTCTACTAAAAATACAAAAACGAGCCGAGCGAGGTGGCGGGCGCCTGTAGTCCCAGCTACTCGGGAGGCTGAGGCAGGAGAATGGCGTAAACCCGGGAGGCGGAGCTTGCAGTGAGCTGAGATCTGGCCACTGCACTCCAGTCCGGGCGACAGAGCGAGACTCTGACTCAAAAAAAAACAAAAAAAAAAACAAAACAAAAAAAGAGGTCTCAGATAAATCATGAAGGTTTTTTGCTTAATAGCCCTAAAAGCAATGCTCCATTTCTCCCCTTGCCTGGAACTTTTGAAAGGGGACTTTTGAACCCAGTTCCCATCACAGTTCTAGAAACACTGCCCAGAATAGTCTGGGTAAGAGTAATTTGCTCTCACAAACAGAGAAGACTCAGCAGAGAGGGACATGGAGAGAAAGGTAGAGAAACAGAGACATAGGCTGTATGCAGACAGCGCAAGCATCTGAATATGCACAGGAAATAGCCAAAGAGATTCCACTTGGATAGTCACAAAATAAATAATGTAATTGGGAAAAGTCAATCTAAAAAACAATGTTTCTGAGCTAAGAGGAAGCTGAAGAACATCAGGGCCAAGAGATATTTGACCAATGAGCCAACAGTTGGCCTTAAGCTGTGGTCAGTTGCAGAGTTTATTTTGGGGCTGCCTGGACAGTCCCAAGGTCTAACTGGGGCACAAGAGAGATCTGACCTTCTATCCAGGGAACTAGTCATTAGGAAAAAAATACTCAGAGCTGGGTAGATTGGGAAGCCTAGAGAAGATCTTGAAATATGATCTTAGGCCAGGTGCCGTGGCTCATGTCTGTAATCCCAGCACTTTGGGAGGCCGAGGCGGGCAGATCACCTGAGGTCAGGAGCTCGAGACCAGCCTGGCTAACATGGTGAAACCCCGTTTCTACTAAAAATACAAAAAAATTAGGCAGGCATGGTGGCCCGTGCTTGTAATCCCAGCTACTTGGGAGACTGAAGCAGGGGAATCTCTTGAACCCGGAACGCAGAGGTTGCAGTGAGCCGAGCACCATTGAACTCCAGCTTGGGCAACAAGAGCGAAGCTCTGTCTCAAAAAAATAAAGAATATGACCCTGGAGAATCAGCCAGTGACTGATGAAGCCAGATAAAAGAAACTAAATCTGGACTGGAGAAAACCTGAGGAGGGAAAAGATAGCAGCCTGCAGCTATTTTGACTGTGTAGACACAGCTAAAGAGAATTGAGCTGACTGGATAGGGTTGGGGGTACAGGGATCATGGGCAAGAGGGTACTGAATTATGAGGGGGACAAAGAATCAAAAAGGGAATCTAGGATATTAAAGACTATCTCCACCTGCATTTCAAATGTGTTTGGACTGGCCCTGAGTGCCAAAAACTACTCTTTCTTGGTCAGTGGAGATGGCAAGACCCAGCTAATGACAATATTTGTATCAGATCTTACCACCCAAACTTTCTTTACCCAGACTTGTCTCTGGGATATAGTCAGCTCTAAGGGTAATATGGTGCTCTGAGGTCCTTTCCAGGTAAAGTGGGCAGAGAAGTTTTCATAAAAGTTAATTGTCTGACTTCATTTATTAAACAAATATTTATCAAGACCCAAAGTGTGTAGAAGATTGTGATAAGAAACATTAGCAATACAAAGAAAATACTGGACATTGTCCCTGTCCTCTAAATTCATATAGCATGCTTCAAGAAGCATATCAACAGAGCCATATAATGTTCATTGGATCACTGATAAAGGCAGTGTGCAAAGAAGACCAAGGGTGCCTAGACAGTCAGTCAATGGGGTTCAGAAAGGTCACTAAGACCTAATGTCCAGAGATACTTCTTAGAGACGCTGGGCTTTGAAGTATAGGTGAAATTCAACAAGGCTGAAAGAAAAAAAAGGAAGTTCTATCCAGGAGAAGAGAATAATCAAGAGCATAGTTTGCATGTAAAAAGATCTCATTAAGGAACAGGAGTGTAAGGACCATTCTTGATGCCCCTCAGATCATTCCACATGGGTGAATAGGTTACTTACCATTTCTGCCTATACATAAGGTCAGCTTTCAAACATCTCTTTACTAGATTCAATAAAAGCCTTTTCTGTCTGCCCCCTGGCTTGGCCCTGGATTTACTTTGACATCCTTTCCACAAAGATCCAACAGTCTGGCTCCTCAAGATGGCTTTCTGATGGGGGGATTATGTTCCATCACCCACAATCTGGGGTTACTAAATGAATAAGTATCCATCTAGCCATGTTATGTCAGGATACCTAAAAAGTCCTGAGTGATTTAATTTCAATAAACATCATATAAAGATGCGTCCCAGGCCTTCTGCCTGGGACATGTTGACAGATATAAACCCCAAAAGGAGTTGTAGACATATCTGAGAGCTAGCTTGGGGCCACCAATAGAAAGGGAGAAGAAAACCCAATGCCCCTTTCTAAATCTGTCTGATATTGCAGCCACCAGGTTGCAGGAGCTGGTTTTGCTTGTTTTCACTGGAAGCACAATGAAAGGACACTAACTACTTAAAGGAAGGTAGTATTTGGTATCTGAAACACATCTTACTCTCAATGGGAAATCCTCCCATTATACATTAAATATAGCCAACACTGTAGGACAAGAGATACTGTAATGGAAAACAGGAGTAGACCAATGGTCTCTCCTACCACAGCCTGCAACCTCCCTCAGTAATGACCTGTCTGGCTCCATTCTTAGGTATTCCTCTGTGCCACACAGCTAATAGATACTTTGCTCATTCAACCATTCATTCAATTATTCATTCACAGTTCCTTACTAAGCACCAGCTATGAACCAGGCACTGGGTATCAGGTACCAGGAATTCAATCAAATGAAATAATCCTAGTCCCAGTCCTCCTGAGGCTTACATTCTAGTGGAGGAGGCAGACATTTTTTAATTGCACAAATAAACATATACTTATAACCTGTGATCAATGCCATGAAAGAAAAAACCAAAATACAGTAGATTTTCATTATTCGCAGCAACTATGCTCCATAAAGTTATCACAAACACTAAATTAGCGAATCCTGAATCATTGTTCCTGGGGAAATACAGTGTTAAGTTTCTGCAAGCCTCTAGTCACAAATTTTTTACCACCAACCAATACGTAACCTTGTTTTGTGTGTGTTTCTGTTTAAAGACACTTTAATATATATTGTTGATTCATTAACATTGAACTCACAGCCAGCAGCACTATAACTCATGCATGAATGAAGCTGCTTGTCTAACATATGTAGTTTCTCCATAAGGCACATCACAGCCTTGTTGTGCTTAGGAACCATAGACAGCACTTCAGCACTATGCTTGAGGGCGATTTTAAACAAGGAAATCACCAATAAAAAGCACATGGCAATAAATAGACCACAAGAAGGACTCTTGTTTAGAGTATGAGAACTGAAACAAAGCAGAGCATCACCTCCTTCAGCTTCAGCTGGGACATGTCTCAGACAATTCAAAATTTTCACTGCTCTGGTGTCACAATCTTAAACACCTAGTAGAGGCAATGCCAGCTTATTTAATCAGTAGATTTTTATAAATTTGGGAAGAACATACCTAAGTAGAATAAAAATGTACACTCATATTTAACACTGATAAATCAGAAAAATATAGCTATTTTCATTGAAACAAAGATACTGAACTACTCTCATCTGCCAGATTTACCTAATTTATATGAACTTGAATTTTTTAAACATTTGAGTTAATTTCTATAAGAATACTTTTAAAGAACATTTAAAGTATTCAATACAATATCATTTCCTTAATTTCTGGGAACTGTAGGAACATTCAATTTATACAGCAATTATTTATCTCTAAGCTAATCCAAATAAAGCTCCTGAAGAGATTTTAAAATCTAATTTGGTAATACCATCCAAAGGTGGGTAAATATCCCACACTCACACATAAAAGGTAAAGTTCTTTCTGAATGGTGTATAAGCATACAAATGGATAGCTTATAGCTTTAATTCTAAAATTTCAGCCAAGGGTCAAATGTAAACATAAAATTACAAAGCTCATTTATCCATATCGAAGAGCTGTTCTCTTCTCTTCTTGATGGTCATGGAATTCTTTTTTTTTTTTTTTTTTTTAGATGAAGTCTCGCTCTGTCACCCAAGGCTAGAGTACAGTGGTGCTATCTTGGCTCACTGCAACCTCTGACTCCAGGGGTTCAAGCGATTCTTCTGCCTCAGCCTCTCATGTAGCTGGGACTACAGGCATGTGCCACCACGCCCAGCTAATTTTTGCATTTTTAGTAGAGACAAAGTTTTGCCATGTTGGCCAGGCTAGTCTCAAACTCCTGACCTCAGGTGATCCTCCTGCCTCAGCCTCCCAAAGTGCTAGGATTACAGGCATGAGCCACCGTGCCCAGCAGATCATGGAATTCTTAATTGAGTCAAGCTCAAAAGAGATAAATAGACTGACAAACCAGATACTGTCATCTTTCACCCAACAGAGACAAGGTCTCTATAAACCTTGAAGCTGCTTGTCTAACATATGTCTCTGTTGGAAGAGACAGAGATCACTGAATGGTCAGATCATGAAACCAAAACAAGCCAGCACCAGAAATCAAGCAAGTATTCAAAAAGAATCAAAATCAAATCTTTATGGATCTACCAATAAACAAGAGCCCAAACCACAGGATCAAGAACTGGACTCACCATTGGGTCTCCAGATCACTAGTCAGGAGAGGAGCAGAAAGGGCTCTGACAGATCTTGTTACCTGGGTGATGTGATCTGAAGATGAGGTTCAATTCCATCTAAGTCATGGCACCAAAACTGTGAAGAATAAAATGCAACAGACAATCAAGGAGATGATTTTATTTGAGCTATTGTAATAGGGAGAATGTTCATTAAGATGGAGAAAACTTAGGGTGGATCTTATCTGAGTCACTGATAAAGGGTGGAGGTGGGTTTTGCCTTGCCATTTATGAAGGTGGGATGGTCCTTTGCAGTTAGCTTCTTGGAACACAAAAGCATCATAAAACAGTAGGGGGTTTTCTTGACTGTTGCTACTTTTCCAAGAGCACAGAGCTCAAAATAAAGCTCAATCTCGTCAGGCCAAAACATGCAGCACCTTATTGACCATGGTAAGGCTGTTTGCTCTTTATCCTAAGAACAATGGGAAGTCATTGAGAGTTTAAGGAGGACTATGGCATGGTCACTTGGCCTGAGACAGCCTGGCTCGATCCTCCTACTAACTTAGCTCACTGCCTTCAGTGCTTCCTGGCTGGGTCTTCACAGGCTGCTGAATTTCAGGCTCCCTCGTTGCTGTGATGTCTCTGCCTCTTCACAGGCTTCCCATTGGGGACCCCGGGCTTCCTCTCTCAGGCTTCCTGCTTTTTCAGCCCCTGCTACTCAGCTGGTCTCCCATCCCTTACAGCAAAATCTCCCCCTAGGGCCTATGCCACCACGATGAGTGTTGAAAGTCCAGGGATCACAAAGTGGCCTACAGGAGGCAGACAGATAGTCTAAACAAGGAAAGCGTGCAGGATATAATACAACAGGCAATGGTGAGGGACTGTGGCAAGCCAGAGAGTACAGATCCTGCCCCAGTGTGGCAGCCACTGCTCAGCATAACTAATTGTTGCCAAGCAGGCAACTTACCCAGTGTTATCTCATCCTACCATTTTCAACTTTCTGGATTTTTAAATGTGGGCAACCAAGTCAAAATGTTTTAAAATATTGTTCAGGTCACATAGGATGTGAGTGCTGAATTTAGCCTACAGATTCTCATTTGGTAACTTTTACTTTCATCCTAAAGAGATCCTGGACCTCTCAGCCTGCTCTCCACCCCACCTCAGGTGCCAGCAGTGCTCAGCAAGTCATCAATCAATCACCTCTTGCCCCATGAGCAACACTGGTACCTACAATGTTCTCTGAATTCTCTGAAAAATTCTCTGAATGAGCAAACCGGTCTCATTCAGAGAATAGGCCCATCTGAGTCTATTGCAGAGAAAGAGTACAATTCTAATACACATGAGTGGAGGCTTTATCAACTACCTGTCAGGGACTGGAATACAGGGGAACCTGGTGGCAGAGGCTGCCACTGACCGCACAAAGGTTGGGAAACAAGACATTTTCTAACTGAAGGGAGGTGAGGTTCAATTTTTTCCCTCTTTTACCCTTCCTCTGGAGATGTGGGCAAGAGGCAGAGGAATAGAAATGGCAGGCAAGCCCCATGGTAATCTACCAGCCAGAAGACCACCAGCCTCTAGCAAGTTCAGATCCACTGGTCCAACGTCTCTTAGGTCACTGTCCCAAAATTTATCCGAGGACCCCACATTCTGATGGGAGGACACTGAGACCAGAATGGCATTCTATCATGCCTTGGGTTTTTCAGGCCTCAACACAATCAAGAACAATGTTCTGAGAAGTTTAGGCGGTGGCTTTATACATAAGGCAGTAAGAAAGAACAATTTATTTTAATAACCAACTCCTACACCAGACAATTCAGAAAAGAGCCACAGGACAAAGTCACAAAATATGCATACAGGGCATGTATTTAAAATACACACTCATGCCCACAGACCACGCAGGCATTCCCCTCACCTCCCACCCCCACCTCTGCCCACACCTGCAAACTCAACCAGCCTCAGCCAGTAAACCCTTCACCTTCCCCTCCTCATTCTCAACACACGCAAAATCCTTGGCATTGATATTTCAGGCACAAAACTTATTTTTGTTCAACATTAATAGCACCAGAGGAACTTTTAACCGGGAATTACAACTCTTTCCAAAGGAGTTTAACACTGGACCCCAGCAAAGGCCCCAGGCTATTCTGTGAGCATGTGAAAAGCCTCAGGAGCTGCTTAGGAGGATTAACAGAAATAATCTTTCCAGGCTAATGGCTTTTCTGGGCCCCAGGTTTGATCTCCAAGCCTGGAACAGAGCTCATCAGGCCCTGACTCAGGAAGGAAGCAGGTAAATGTCTACAGACTGCTTCCTCCTGCTATTGGATCTCTTGCAAGACGGAACCCCCCAATGTGGTACTAGAGGCCTCAGGCACTTCCTGCATGCAAACACACTGTGTGTGCTGCATGACAAGTCTAATGTGGACAAAAAGTAGGTGGCCCCCTACCAGGGCAGTTTGAGAAATGGCTTAAGAGATTCCCTAACAACAACAACAAAAACAAAAACCCAGCTCTCCCCTGCCCAAGCACCTGGAATCCACCATTACTCATTCCTCCTAAAGCTCAAAAACTCCCTGTTGAAATGTAAACATATAGTCCAATTAACACCCATTAACACATTAGCATGGATTCCTTTTCCAGATTGGCTGATAAAATAGTCTACAGAACAGAAAGTAGAGTCCTAAAGGGATGGTAAATAGGTTTAGGTAAAGGTCAGCAAGGCTGTGGGGTGGGGGTGGGGGGTGGGGGTGGAGGTCCGGGGTGGAGGGGAAGAGGCCTGAAAGGCAATAACATTGATTCTTTTACTGGTTGCAAAGTGCTTGAGCCTCACAATAACACTGGCCAGTCATCAGAGAAGGGTTTCTTGTCTCCCTCTTACAGCGCCTAAAGAGGTTAATTGCTGAGCTCAATAAGATACCAGTTCATCATTTGAATTGAGTTTTAGAAACATTTCCTGAACATCTGCTCCACTCAGGTAATGTCCTTTGTCCAGAATACAGAGATGGTCAAGACATTGTCCCCACTCTCAAAAAGCTTAGTCTACTGTAGGTGACAGTGACAGGTAGTAAGAACAAAAGGCAAATATCATGATAAAGGAAATAGTCGGCACCGTGAGAACATAGAGAAGGGACACCTGACTCAAATCAGGAGGTGGAGGTACAGTGAGGTCACGGAAGTTTTTCTGCAGGAACTAACACTTGAACCCAGATATTCTCATGTCAGACCTCGTACTCTTTCCGTACTCCTGATGATAAACTTCATGATGCCTTGACAATTTGTTTCTCGCGGTACGTGGATAAGTTACACCATGCTGTAAGATAACAGAACATCTTTCTCAAATTCTAAGTCAGGTCCTTACAGCTTTGGCTGTCAGATCAGCCAATTCCAGGCCCATCCTTATAAATCAGGGTCTCTATGAGCCAGTGGGAAAGGGGGAAGACAGGAGAAGTCCGGAATATGGTTGAAATTCAAGTTCTCCCTCATTGAAAGCCAATTATTTGTTCCTCATTGGGGTGACCTAATTAAAAATAAATATATTAAGTATTTACTGTGTCAGACATTGTACTAAGCTTTTTGTAGACATTATCTCATTTCGTCCTGCAACAGCCTGATGCAATAGGTAACACCTCCAATTTACAGATTGGGAAATGGAGAGTTCAAGAGACGACAAAACTTGGCAAAGACTAGGATTCTAACCCACTGTGCTTCACTGCAGTATTGTCTCTGAATTGCTGTGAGCATCCCTTCCCCTGCTTCCCAGCTACTCATTCCATCCATTCACTCATCCAGTATTTGTTAAGCACCTACTACATTTAAGGTACTATGCTTGAATAGTAGAGATTCTAAGACATGTAGGCCAAGGAATTTACCTTCCAGAAGTTTACAGAACATAAACATGCTGAATTTTAGAATTGAGGAGTCACATTACCCAACCCCTTCATCCTACATATGAGAAAACAGAAGCCCAGAGAGGACAAGTGAGCCTCCCAAAGTCACATACCTAGTTAGTGGTTGACCCAGGATGAAAGCGGCTCTCCCTAAATTGCTGGTTCTCAAACTTTGTGTATTTTAAAGAAAATGCAGATTTCAGAGCCCCACCCTAGATAACTCATTCTGAAACTGCGGAGGTTGTGCCTGGAAATCTGTATTTAAATGAGAGCTGCTTCACGATCCTTGGATTACACAAGGAGAAACTATTTCCTGTGTCCTGCTATGTCATCTGTACCACTAAATTGACACAACCAAACTCAATTTTTTTTTTTTGAGACACCCAGGCCAGAGTCCAGTGGCGCCGTCTCAGCTCACTGCAACTTCCGCCTCCTGGGTTCAAGCGATTCTCCCACCTCAGCCTCCCTAGTAGCTGGGACAAAAGGCTCATGCCACCACACCCGGACATTTTTGTATTTTTGGGTAGAGATGAGGTTTCACCATGATGGCCAGGCTGGTCTCAAACTCCTGACCTCAAGTTATCTGCCCGCCTCGGCCTCCCAAAGTGCTGAGATCACAGGTGTGAGCCACTGCACCCGGCCACAACCCCATTTTTATCTTGAGGTGAGACAGAAGAGCTAGACCTCATCAGAAGCACAAAAGTATTGTGGACACAATCAATCTGGAGAGAAAAGACAAATGCAAGGGAAAAAATTGGAAAGGACTATAAGACAGTAAAAAAAAAAAAATAACAAAATATGTAGCAAAGATAGTCAAGGCTGTAGCAGTCAGAGAAGGAAAAGCTCTCTGTTAGTTGAGGTAATCAGGGAGGCCTTTCTGGAGGGGGTGGGATTTAAATCCAGCCTTGCAGGACAAGAAGGATTCAGTGGACAGGGAAGAGCACATTCCAAAGAGGAAAAATACTTTGAGCAAAGGTACAAAGTGAGGACATGTAGGTTGTATTCAGGAGACAGAGCAGAGAAGAGGCCTACCCAATTCTGCCAGATTTAGGGGATAGACTGGGGGACCAAAATGCGGTCAGTCCCTGCTTCGTGAATCACACACAGCATGGGACAGGGAGATGGGAGAGATAATGAACAACAAAACAAACCAAATAACAATTTGAGATGGTGTTAGGTGCTATGAAGACAATAACCAGAGTGAAGTGATATGGTTGGAGGTGGGAGAAGCTATCTAACTAGGAAAGTGAGAGACAGTCTCTTAGGAGATGCCATTTTTGCCACAACCCAAATGATGGTACATGCAGGAAAGTGGTAGAGAAAATGACAGGAAGATGGTTGCTGAGACCATAACTGGGGACTCTCCACCTTGGCTTATCTGCTTTCATCGAAGCCCAGGTAAAAGATATGTAGGGCAGCAATGAGCCTGTTTTCTGATTTGGTCAAGATAGAATGGGGTCCAGAAAAGAGCAAAGTGCATTTCTTGGTCACTAGTTAAGATGAGGTTGGGGACCTAGGCTGACAGAGTGGGCTACATTCTGAAGGCACACTTTGCCCCAGTGTTCAGGTCTCTCACTGAGCCCGAGTCTTTTTTTTTTTCTTTCTTTAATTATACTTTAAGTTCTAGGGTACATGTGCATAACGTGCAGGTTTCTTACATATGTATACTTGTGCCATGTTGGTGTGCTGCACCCATCAACTCGTCAGCACCCATCAATTCATCATTTATGTCAGGTATAACTCCCAATGCAATCCCTCCCCCCTCCCCCCTCCCCATGATAGGCCCCGATGTGTGATGTTCCCCTTCTTGAGTCCAAGTGATCTCATTGTTCAGTTCCCACCTATGAGTGAGAACATGCGGTGTTTGGCTTTCTGTTCTTGTGACAGTTTGCTAAGAATGATGGTTTCCAGCTGCATCCATGTCCCTACAAAGGACGCAAACTCATCCTTTTTTATGGCTGCATAATATTCCATGGTGTATATGTGCCACATTTTCTTAATCCAGTCTGTCACAGATGGACATTTGGGTTGATTCCAAGACTTTGCTATTGTGAATAGTGCCGCAATAAACATACGTGTGCATGTGTTTTTGTAGTAGAATAATTTATAATCCTTTGGGTATATACCCAGTAGTGGGATGGCTGGGTCATAAGGTACATCTAGTTCTAGATCCTTGAGGAATTGCCATACTGTTTTCCATAATGGTTGAACTAGTTTACAATCCCACCAACAGTGTAAAAGTGTTCCTATTTCTCCACATCCTCTCCAGCACCTGTTGTTTCCTGACTTTTGAATGATTGCCATTCTAACTGGTGTGAGATGGTATCTCATTGTGGTTTTGATTTGCATCTCTCTGATGGCCAGTGATGATGAGCATTTTTTCATGTGTCTGTTGGCTGTATGAATGTCTTCTTTTGAGAAATGTCTGTTCATATCCTTTCCCCACTTTTTGATGGGGTTGTTTGTTTTTTTTCTTGTAATTTGTTTGAGCTCTTTGTAGATTCTGGATATTAGCCCTTTGTCAGATGAGTAGATTGCAAAAATTTTCTCCCATTCTGTAGGTTGCCTGTTCACTCTGGTGGTAGTTTCTTTTGCTGTGCAGAAGCTCTTTAGTTTAATTAGATCCCATTTGTCAATTTTGGCTTTTGCTGCCGTTGCTTTTGGTGTTTTAGACATGAAGTCCTTGCCCATGCCTATGTCCTGAATGGTACTACCTAGGTTTTCTTCTAGGGTTTTTATGGTATTAGGTCTAACATTTAAGTCTCTAATCCATCTTGAATTAATTTTCGTATAAGGAGTAAGGAAAGGATCCAGTTTCAGCTTTCTACTTATGGCTAGCCAATTTTCCCAGCACCATTTATTAAATAGGGAATCCTTTCCCCATTTCTTGTTTCTCTCAGGTTTGTCAAAGATCAGATGGCTGTAGATGTGTGGTATTATTTCTGAGGACTCTGTTCTGTTCCATTGGTCTATAGGTCTGTTTTGGTACCAGTACCATGCTGTTTTGGTTACTGTAGCCTTGTAGTATAGTTTGAAGTCAGGTAGCGTGACGCCTCCAGCTTTGTTCTATGACTTAGGATTGTCTTGGCAATGCGGGCTCTTTTTTGGTTCCATATGAACTTTAAAGCCGTTTTTTCCAATTCTGTGAAGAAACTCATTGGTAGCTTGATGGGGATGGCATTGAATCTATAAATAACCTTGGGCAGTATGGCCATTTTCACGATATTGATTAAAGGGGATATCACCACGGACCCCACAGAAATACAAACTACCATCAGAGAATACTAAACACCTCTATGCAAATCAACTAGAAAATCTAGAAGAAGTGGATAATTTCCTGGACACTTACACTCTTCCAAGACTAAACTAGGAAGAAGTTGAATCCCTGAATAGACCAATAACAGGCTCTGAAATTGAGGCAATAATTAATAGCCTACCCACCAAAAAAAGTCCAGGACCAGATGGATTCACAGCTGAATTCTACCAGAGGTACAAGGAGGAGCTGGTACCAGTCCTTCTGAAACTATTCCAATCAATAGAAAAAGAGGGAATCCTCCCTAACTCATTTTATGAGGCCAACATCATCCTGATACCAAAGCCTGGCAGAGACACAACAAAAAAGAGAATTTTAGACCAATATCCCTGATGAACATCGATGCAAAAATCCTCAGTAAAATACTGGCAAACCGGATTCAGCAGCACATCAAAAAGCTTATCCACCATGATCAAGTGGGAGCCCGAGTCTTAATGGCTCTTCCCACTCCTGCCAGATACCTAGCAGTTCCCCAGCTGGTTCAGCCTCTGTCAACTTTGTAGGAACTCAAGGCCCTGAAGCCAAGGCCTGACCCACAGAAACTGTCCAAGGCCCATGGGATCCAGCTGAAATGGCCCACACACACACGCAGCCATCTTTCTCCTTTCGTAAGGTCAGAGTCGGTTGCTCTAGAGCCGGAACCTGAGGCCCATGCTGAGGGAATGGCTCCTCAAACTTCAGTCAATCTTCCTTTTACTCCTCGCTCCGTACCTTTCTCCACAATCACAGACCCCCTGCTGCTGTAGCCATGACCTTTGTCTACAGCTGGTCCATGGAAAAATTGACAGGTTGGTGATTTCTCTTTGGTGCCCCTATATCCTTTCTGTGGCCTCTCCCTCCCTGCTCAGATGTCCAGGACCCTTGTGGTCTCTCCTTTCACCCAATCTCCTTCTCTCAGGAAACAATATTAATGGCCCATTAATATTAAGATCAAAGTAACTAATGAAGCTTAAGCAGCATTTGCATTTTGACAGGATGGTCTTAGTACATAATGTGGAAGATGTTTAAAAATTAGAGACTTAACATATATTCCTGAAATGATGTTAGAAAGACAGTTGCTTATTCTAGCTATATGGGGTTAAACTCTGGTTCCTTAAGGCAGAAGCTAAAAGAAAGACAATGTAAGGGCAAGAAAGAGCCAAGACACAGATTTGTCATAACTGCAGGATGAGTTTATTTGTTTTTAACCATAATAATGATTAATATTATGGCAACACCCTGCATTGCGGGTATAAAAACACAATCCTCTCCCAAAATATGACTCAGCCTCTGTACTCACAGATATCACTGAAATTCCTTGGAAGGCAGCTGCAGGCCCTTGCAGAGGCTCCCATTCTTGCTACTTTCACAGTTGAACAAGACAAAGCGGACTCACAACCCTGCTGCTAGGTGCCCAGTCATAAGGGAAGGAGGATTGGGCCCACAGATCCCCACCCAGTATAGCCAGCTGTACATCCTATGCAGACCAACAGTTTCCCCACGCCCAACTACCACTTGGGAAATGGGCTGCTTCTGGGCCAGATTCCCTGTTTAACAGCAATTCAAACACTTCATCCTGAACCTTTGAATGGAAGGGGTCGGGAAAGTTCACAGGCATAAGTATTTGCCTTATCCACAAAATGCCTATACTTCCAGAACCTTACTCCTGCCCTCTTCTTACTTGAGGAGTCTTTGTGATTATATCTTTTACACTGAGAAGTGAAAAAAGAACTCAATTCCTCTACTGGGACCATATTCTTGGGTGTGGCTTTTCGGTTAACTAACTGATGCCTGGGACGAACAGAGGTAAGAAGTGGGGTTGGCAAGGGCTAGAAAGATCTCAGAAGGCCAAGTATTCTAATTAACATCACTTTTGAGTGCCAGCTCCAAAAGTTTTCCCTTTCTTTTATCATACTTACTGAAAAAGAAGCTAAGGCCCCAAAGAGGACAGGAACTTGCCCAAGGTCACATCAAAAGTATATAGTAGAGCTTAGGAACATGAGCCAGGTCCTCCACCTCCAGCCAAGTGCTCTATCCAAAAAGATGTGTGATTCTCCCCAGTGACTCAGGGAAAAACACAGAGAAACAGGGTTATCAGAGGAGAGAGTTGCAGTTCATGTGCTTTTATTCAGCCTACTAAAATGAACGGGAAGGAGAGACACACAAAGAGGTCCTGAATGGATGTTAGAATTGCAAAACAGGAGGGCAGCAAGATGATGGTTTCCTCTGTTTTCAAAGATACTGCTCCAGCAATGGGCCACTCCATCTTCCCAGATGTTCTCCACTATCCTGGAAGAGGGAAGGGAAGGAGAGGAAGAAGTGGGAGAGAAAAAGTGAGGAAAATATTTGAAAGAAAAAAAAAAAAAAAACATGGTTGAGTGAATGTCTGAAAAACAACATGCCATACCAGGATGCGTTGTGGCCATAAGTTACAGTACAAGTTGGTTCCCTCTCTCCTCTCTCCCTCCGACCCCGACTTTCTGCCCTGTCTCAGACACACACACACACACACACACACACACACACAGTCTCTCTCTGTCTCATTAGTCTCCCTTGGGCCTACCCTTCTTTTCTCCCCAGGTACCTGGGCCAGGTTCTGGAGTCTCTGGACTTCAACTGTTTTGAAGGAATTGCTGGGCCAGCCCAGTCTATATGCTGTTTGACCTGTATATTTCGCGGATGTTAGTTCCCTCTGCCATTCCCCAGGGGGCTTAAGCAGCTAGTTTGGCAGAAAAATATCTATTCCAAATGGTCTCATTATACTCAAAGAGGAAAATGTCACATTTCCTGCCCCCACCATCCACCACTGGCCTCTTCTCAATGTCTCCTAGACTGGGCTAAGACTATGTCTACACCTCTGCTACTCAACTCCCATCTCCCATGTCCTGTCTTTAACCTAGAGCAGTGGTCTTCGCTGGCCCCAAAGGAGAAGGAGGCCTGAGCCAACAAGAAAACTGTTGAAGCAAGGTAAGAGCCACTCTCCAGAACCCAGCTAACACCTCATCATCCAGAGGTCACTTCTCTGGCAATCTCACACATCTGGAACAAAACTGAGAATAAAGAAGTAAGAAGGGAAAAATAAGGGGGAGTGGTCCTCCAGGAAGTCAAAAAGATGTCAGCACACATACAATAAAGTTTGCCAGCTTTACTCATAAAAGAATCTTCCTCAGAGCCAATTTCTTTTTTTCAGACTAAATCCTTACAAGTGTGTTTATTGTTTCTGTAGCCACAGAAAATGAGAAACAGCAAATTATGAGAGACAGAAATACTGATAACAGCAGAAGTGACAGTTGAATACAGACGTAGACAGCGAATCAATGTCCCGAGATTTTGTCTTTTTAATAATACAGCAAATTTGCCAGGCATGGTTGCATGCACCTGTAGTCTCAGCTGCTCAGGAGGCTGAGGTGGAAAGATTGCTTGACCCCAGGGGGCAGAGGTTGCAGTGAGCCAAGATCATGCTACTGTACTCCAACCTGGGTGGCTGAGTGAGACCCTGTCTCAATAATAATAATAATACAGCAAGACCGACTCCTGTTGTCAAACATGGAGCAACTTGCTGAGCGATGAGAAAGTTGGCAAATATCATTGGCCAATCTTGTCTACCTATCTGCGTTAGCACATCGTTAGCTGCCTGACCATTTGATGGGTTATGATGGTGACGGCTAAGCTAAGCCTCCTTCCTAAAAACAAAAACCTCCTTAAGCCCAGGCGAGGTAAACCCAGCCCTCTTGTCAGAAATGGCTGAGTATGGCCACCTGTGCATCATAACTAACCAGCCCAGAGGTGGCAGGGGAGGACAGGGAAAAGCACTCAGCCTCCAGAGGAGGAGCTTAGCAAGAGCTAGGCCAGGAACCAGGGCCCCAGTCAAACAGACCTTAGTTCAAGCAGAGAGAAGACACTCAGGCAGGTGAACTGGGTCATGCAGTGGGGAAGAGAAAAGGGCTGCAACTTGAGGGCTGCAAGGCACCTGAGTCTTTCTTGTGGCTCACTCCTGTCACCAGTGGACTGAAGCAGCTGAATTGTCTCATACCTCGTTTAGGATTGGCTCAGAATGGGAAAAGGGAAAGGTTGAGGAAGGCAGGGGATTGTCGTCCTCTTGAACAAAAGAACAATTCTACTTCCAGGGTTATCCTTTATGGGTCAGGAATTCACCCTGATTCCTTAGCCTCTCTGAAGATATTTGTACTCACTTTTTATAAACAGCTTTATTGAAATATACTTTACATGCCACACAATTCACCCATTTACAAGTGTAAAATTCAATATTTTTTAGTATACGTATAGGGTTCTGTAATCATCGCGACAATCACCTATTTTTAATTTTAAAAAAATTTTTTTGAGACAGTCTCACTCTGTCACCCAGACTGGAGTGCAGTGGCACTATCTCAGCTCACTGCAACCTCTGCCTCCCAGGTTCAAGGGACTCTCCTGCCTCAGCCTCCTGAGTAGCTGGGACAACAGGCGTGCTCCACCATGCCCAGCTAATGTTTTCGTATTTTTAGTAGAGACGGGGTTTCACCATGTTGGTCAGGCTGGTCCGGAACTCCTTACCTCAAGTGATCCGCCCGCCTCGGCCTCACAAAGTACCGGGATTACAGGCGTGAGCCACCGCACCCAGCCTAAAATGTTTATTTTGAGATCTTATTTGATAACCTGTAAGAAATAATGCAGAGAGATCTCTTGTTACTTTAGTTTCTCCCAATGGTAACATCTTGCAAAACTGTGGTATACTATCACAACCAGGATATTGATATAACTCATCCATCTTGCAACAAATTATCCAGTTTTACTTGTACTTATTATTGTGCATGTGTGTGTGTGCATGTGTGTTTCACATGTTTCATTCTATGCTATTTTATCACCTGTGTAGGTTCATGTATCCACCACTACAGTAAAGATGCTGAAAAGTTTTGTCACTACAGGGATCCTTTATGTTGCCCTATTATAATATATATTAAATATATATATTAAATATAACCACACCTGCCTCACTTCTCTTCTCTTCCCTAATCCCTGACAACCACTAATCTGTTCTCTGTCTTTGTAATTTTGTCATTTCAAGAATGTCATAGAAGTGGAATAATACGCCGAGCGCGGTGGCTCAAGCCTGTAATCCCAGCACTTTGGGAGGCGGAGACGGGCGGATCACAAGGTCAGGAGATCGAGACCATCCTGGCTAACACGGTGAAACCCCGTCTCTACTAAAAACTACAAAAAAACTAGCCGGGCGAGATGGCGGGCGCCTGTAGTCCCAGCTACCTGGGAGGCTGAGGCAGGAGAATGGCGTGAACCCGAGAGGCGGAGCTTGCAGTGAGCTGAGATCCAGCCACAGCACTCCAGCCTGGGTGACACAGCCAGACTCCGTCTCAAAAAAAAAAAAAAAAAAAAAAAAAAGAAGTGGAATAATACATCATAGCAACCTTTGGGGATTGGCTGTTTTTCCTCAGCATGATTCCCTTGAGGGTCATCCAAGTTGTTACATGTTTCAGTAGCTTGCTCCTTTTTATCTTGCACCCACTTTTAATTTAGGGAAATTTGCCAGTGACTTAATACATTGATTGAGAGGGCCTGTAGGAGGCATTGCAGCACACTGAAGGAACTGCAGAAGCAGAGGGCGCAGGTCTCACTCAGTAGAGTTCTTCCAGCCTTAAAGATGGCTTGGAGTCTTGAATTGCACTGAAGCACGTGGCTCCTTCTTTTAGTTGAAAAGTGCACAGCTTAGTTCTTGAGCAATCAGTTGCCAGCAGTTGTCACCACAGGACATCTGGCATTTGGGGGGCTCCACCCGTATCAGACACCACTCTCTAGAGGAGAAGCCTCAGAGGTGAGAAATCATTAATCCTAGCAGAGCCCAACCATCGAGTGTTTAGCATTCCAGAAACTGTCCACAGACTGAGCAACAATTGCCTTTGGGGAAAGAAAAACCATGGCAGAAGCCAAGGAGCCTTAGGAAAGCCAGAGGCTCTTGCTTGATTTTTAGAGTAGAGTTATCTTGAGGAGGCTATACTCCAGTAGTCTTGGTGGTACTGATTTCACATTTCTCTTTTTTCACTCATATTGAAACCTAAAGATTTTCTGCTTCTTCAGTATCTATTGATCTCCTGATCATCAGAATGAGGTACCTGTTTTGATGTCTATAATTTACTTTAAAATACTGAAGCAGAGCGGGCCGGGCGCGGTGGCTCACGCCTGTAATCCCAGCACTCTGGGAGGCCCAGGCGGGTGGATCACGAGGTCAGGAGATCGAGATCGAGACCATCCAGGCTAACATGGTGAAACCCTGTCTCTACTGAAAATACAAAAAAAAATTAGCCGGGAGTGGTTGTCGGTGCCTGTAGTCCCAGCTACTCGTGAAGCTGAGGCAGGAGAATGGCGTGAACCCGGGAGGTGGAGCTTGCAGTGAACCGAGATTGGCCACTTCACTCCAGCCTGGGTGACAGAGCGAGACTCCGTCTCAAAAAAAAAAAAAAAAAACTGAAGCAGAGACAGTGTGATATTCCACATGATTAGTTTAAATATACACTCTATGAGTAGTCAGTTACCTTGATCAAGACTTCTAAGTCGGGTGTGGTGGCATGCACCTGTAGTCCCAGTTACTAGAAAGAATGAGGCAGGAGGATCACTTGAGCCCATGAATTCAAGTCTATAGTGAGCTATGATCACATCACTGCACTCACAGAACGAGACCCTATCTCTTAAAAAAAAAAAAAAAAAAAAAAAACTCTCACTCCAAAACCACACTCCAGAGATGGCTAGCTATAACTATTTGCTATTAATGCTGGAGGCTATAATAATTAGCATAATAAATGTTAGAAATAAGCTTTCATTGTGAGAACCATAGCTTGTTAATTTATGCAATGGTTGTTAAAATGGGTTCTCATTGGTGACGTTAATGGTATTCAAACTATGTAGTCAGACTAGAATATTTTAGCTTGAACAGGGTATAAAAATCTAATAGCTCCTACCTTTAGGGATGGCACTCTCAACCTAATCCCTAAAAGGTTCTGAGTCCTACTGCTGTATCCAGATAATTTTCAGTCCCTTGACCTCAATAAGTGGTTAACCGAATCTGTGGCTGGAATATTATCACATTTTCCTCAGGTAAGCCTTTCATGCAAGAAAAAAAAAAAAAAGAAACCCTGAGATCTGAAACATCATTGAGCTTCTACAACAGGTTTTATAAGCTGTTTTGTGCCTTCTTGCTAATAAATGTTTATATGTGTGGCAGATTTTGGTCTGACATTTGCTTTTATTCAAACTGGCAGCAAGGTTGTGGGAAGGTAGCTAACCCCCTTGCTTTCCTCCAATTATTAGTGACTACTGAGACCTACCCATTAAACTTAATAGTTGTACATAGCCAAATCAGTTTAGGTCAGTTCACCACAGGACCTTAAGAATGCAAAGAAAGAGCTCTAATGTTAGAATCTCCATAAATCTCTGAAAAATCCCAAGAGCCACAAAAATTCTGAAGGGAAAACACTCAATTCAGTAGCAAACAGCCGTCTTTGTCATATAGACAAACAAGATATCTGGATGTGGATATCTACAACTTGTGGATTTGTAGAATCCACATTGGGAAGGACTTTTCTATGGCATAATCTCTCAAGGCAGATCTTGAAAAAATTTACATCTCAAATCCTTGAAATCATGGAGTATTGATAAGCCTTTCACTGTCTTAGTTAACCCACACATCTTTAAGAATTTAAAATCTCTGGACAATCATTAATAGTAAAAAAATTCTCTCTGTATATTTAAGAGCCAGGCATGTTACACACATCTCTTTCAATTATTAAATTAAAAAGTCCCTTCAAGGAAAGTAAAGCTCAGGGAAGTTACCTGACTCATCCAGGGTTCCATGGCCTATAAGTGACACAGCTGGGGTTCAAGCTCTATGTCTTAGTCCATTCCTGCTGCTATCACAAAATACCACAAACTGGGTAGTCTATAAGATATGAAACTTATTTCTCAGTCTTGGAAGCTGAGAATTCCAAAATCAAGGTGCCACCAGGTTCGATGTCTAGTGAGGGCCCAGCGTCTGCTTCCAAATTGGTGCCTTGAATGCTGTGTTCTCACATGGTGTAGGGCAAGAGGATCCTAGGGTGTTTCCTTCAACCTCTTTTATCAGGTCGCTAGTCCCATTCATGAGGGCTCTGCCTTCATAACTTGATTACCTCCTAAATACCTCACCTCTCACTACTACCACATTAGTAAACATGTTTCAACATATGACTTCTAGGGGACATAGACCATAGGATCCCATTTCTCTGACTCTTTTTGCTCCATGCCATCCTGCTTCTCATCCTTTGAAAAGATAATGAGTGGATAGAAGGGGAAAAGTCAGGCAAGGGCAGAGCAGCATTCACAAAACATTCCTCTGTTGCAAAGTAACTCTCACCTACCTCATTCCACTCCCCAAAAACTTTGCTATCATGAGCAACTATGGGAATGAAAAAGAATCAAAAGACCCAATAATGTCAAACCACAGGGTCCCTGGCATACATAACACTGTGTATTACTATCTCACTGTGAAACCTTCAGACTACATATGTAGGCCATATAGCTTACATATCATATACAGTAGCACCTCTCTTACCTACAAGGATGTGTTCTAAGATCCCCATTGTATGCCTGAAACCTCAGATAGTACCGGACCTGAATGCTATCAATAGGAGTACGTTTCTGTTGTCTTCCACAAATTTAATGCTTTTTGCTTCCTAACTAAGCACTTATCACACACTGTAGCTGTAACTTTCGCAGTTTGAGGCATGATAGCAAAACTAGCACAAATTTATTTTTCCTTCTTTACAATTTCATGGATAGAAGATTCATTCTTACTGTAGATCTTAGAACACCACCATATGATTTTTTTTTCTTTCCTTATTTTTTATTTATTTATTTATTTTTGAGACAGAGTCTCACTCTGTCACCAGGCTGGAGTGCAGTGTCGTGATCTCGGCTCACTGCCACCTCCGACTCCCTGGTTCAAAGGATTCTCCTGACTCAGCCTCCCGAGTAGCTGGGATTACAGACACATGCCATCACACCCAGCTAATTTTTGTATTTTTGCTAGAGATGGGATTTCATCATGTTAGCCAGGATGGTCTCGATCTCCTGACCTCGTGATCCACCCGCCTCAGCCTCCCAAAGTGCTGGGATTACAGGCATGAGCCACTGCGCCCGGCTTCTTTCCTTATTAAGTTGAGAACTTTCACCTTTTCATTTAAAGGAAGCAGTTTACAGGTTCTCTTTGGCATATCCAAACTGCCAGCATCACTACTCTTGTGCTTTGGGATCATTATTAATTAAAGTAAGAGTAACTTCTTGGGGGTGGGAAGGTGTAGGGATGTTTAATGGGTACAAAATAAAATATAAAGAATGAATAAGACAGCATTTGATAGCACAACAGGGTGACTATAGTTGATAATAATTTAATTGTATATGTTTAAATAAAAGAGTATAACTGAGTTGTTTTGTAACACAAAGGCTAAATGCATGAGGGGTTGTATACCCCATTTTCCATGATGTGATAATTTCACATTGCATGCCTGTATCAAAACATCTCATGTACCTCATAAATATATACACTTACTATGTATCCACAAAAATTAAAATAAGAAATTTTAGTAAAAGAGTAACCTGAACATGAGCACTGCAGTACTGCAACAGTCAATCTGATAACTGAGATGGCTACTAAGTGACATAGACAAGGTGAATACACTGGACAAAGAGATGATTCACATCCCACGCAGGATGCAGTAGGACAGCATGAGATTTCATCGTGCTCCCCCAAAAGGCATACAATTTCAAACTTATGAATTATTTGTTTCTGGAATTTTTCTTTTTTTCTTTCTTTCTTTTTTTTTTACTAGAGTTCCTAGTTTACTTTAGGGTTTACTTTTGGTGTTGTACTCCATGGGTTTAAAGAAATGTATAATGACATGTATCCACTATTATAGTATTATACGGAGTAGTTTTACTGCCCCCAAAATAACCCATGCTCCACCCCTTCACCTCCACCCCTCAGCCCCTGGCAACCACTGATCTTTTCACTGTCTCCATAATCTTGTCTTTTCCAGAATGTCATCTAGTTGAAATCATACAGCATATAACCTTTTCAGATTGGCTCCCTTCACTTAGTAATATGCATTTAAGTTTCTTCCATGTCTTTTCATGGCTCAGTAATTCATTGCTTTCTTGTGCTGAATGATATTCTATTGTCTGCATGCACCACAGTTTCCTTATTTGTTTGTTCTTTTACTTATCAGTTTATATGCTGAAGGACACATCTTGGTTACTTCCAAGCTTTGGCAATTATGAATGAAACTAATAAACATCTATGTGCAGATTTATGTGTGATTATAAGTTTGCAACTCCTTTGGGTGGAAACCAAGAAGCTCGATTACTGAATCATACGGTAAAATTATGCTTCGTTTTTTAAGAAACTGCCAAATTGTATTACAAAGTGTCCAAAATTTAGCATTCCCACCAGCAGCGAATGAGAGTTCCTGTTCCTCCACATCTTTGCCAGCATTTCTTGTCATTAGTGTTCTGGGTTTTGACCCTTTGTTTCTGGAATTTTTCATTTAACATTGTGCACCATGGTAACCATGAGTAACTAAAACCATGGAAAATAAAACCTTGGATAAGGGGGAAACTACTGTATTTCACATATTATTACATTTTAGTTTCACAGTCACCTAAGAGATAGCTCCAATTATTTTTTCAGTTTTACAGCCAAAGAGGCAGAATTGGAGAGGATTAAATGACTTGCCCAATGTCATATAGCCACTTTATATCATTATGAAAACAGGAGTAAAACCCAGATCTGTGTGATTCCACATCCAGTACTTATCACCTCTTTACCTGATATTTCATACCTTCTATGAATTCACTCTTGAACTCCAAGAGAGCCTAAGATCCACTAGTTATGGTGTGTATCTAATTCCAAGACTGTCAGGCTCTTGGATGGCCAAGCCCCAAACCCTCGCTGGAGGGCAAGTCATCCTGCCCCATCAAGCAGCCAGCTGGCCCCAGTTATGGTTTAGAAGGCTGAGCAACTCTTGCTTGGATTTTCTTTCTCTCTTTCTATTTTTTTTTCCATGTTGAGGTCAGTAGGTTAAGCACCCTCTGCTTTGGAAATCTTCAAGGTGCTTGAAAAGACAAAGCTTTTTATATCTGCAGAAAAGGAGACCCCTGTCATGTTAAGAGAAACCATGAGTGCTGGTCCCACCCCTCAGGCATCTGGGTCTTGCTTGCCTCCCCTAGCTCTCAGCTGTTCCTCCCCTGCTCCCTCAACCATCCCCTAAATTCACACTTGGTTCAGGAGAAAGTCATGGTTTTACAAATAGCTTCATGGTCATTGCTTTGAATTACCACAATCCCTTGGGTAAAGTATAAGATTACAAAATTTAACTTTAAAAGCAGTTACTTTATGGCCAGCCAAGTCATGATACTGTCATCTCATCTCACATCATGGTGACCTCATCCTCCACTGTGGGCCTGAGATGCTAATCAAGAAAGGCCTAGACTTGGGGAGGTCCAGACAGTCAAGAGTCAGTGATGCCAACATCCGGAAAGCACAGTTTTGTCCTTCCTTCAACTGAGGGAACTGAGGAAGCATGTGTTGCTGAACTCTGCTGCAGAGATTTTGGGTGGTAGTATGGCTATGCAAGCTTGTCTGAGTGGCATTGTAACCATCCGACTGGTTCTTTCTGCTCACTGCACAAACAATACCAATTTACGGCATTGCAGTAGAAAAAGAGTTTAATTGACACGAGGCCAGCCACACCCTGTGGAAGACAGGGTTATTACCGAAATCAATCTCCTTGAAGGCTCGCAGGTTAGAGGTTTTTTTCAAAGGTACTTAGGAGGAAAGGGTGGGGGTGGCTAGACAATGGATGGTTGCTGCTGATTTGGCTAGGAGGTGCAATCATAGCGGCGTGGAAAATGATCCTCCTATGTGCTGAATAGATTCTTGGTGGGGCCATGGGAGCAGTTGGCAGAGGATCCAGATGAAGCCTGGTATCATACATGGAAAAAAAAACCTTAAAAGATATGTCAAAATGCCAATATTAGGTTCTACAATAGTGATGTCATCTGAAGGAGTAATTGGGGAAGTTGCGTATCTTGTGACCTTCAGAATAATGGCTGGCAATCGTTTATGTCTACACCTTAACAGAATTTAGGCTTCATCCTCCTCCTAGCCTGGTGTCTTTGATTAGTTTGACAAAGGTGGCTGATTTTGGGAGAGGGCTATTATCATTGAAACTAGAAGTTAAATATCTCTCAAAGTTAGCTTGGTAGCTTGAAGGTTAAAAGAAAGAGGGGCATTGGCTAGATCAGATCTCCCCTCTGCCATTATTTTCTCACTGATACAATTTTTGCAAAAGTGGTTTCAGTACTGTGATGATTTTCCAGTTCCATGCCCTATCTAGGGCCATCTAACTCCCACTTATAGGTTTGTTCCCCCATCTCTACCAAACCCAGATTCTGGGATTCATCCTGCCCTGAATCAGTGAAAAGCATAACTCCATCCATACCTCACCAGCTGAGGCTCAAGCAAGTGGCTTCTGGCTCTGCTCTGATCTCAAAATTACAATCCAGGAACTGGGCTCTTGTCCCTTCCCTTGTGTACAGGCACCGGCCTTGTACTCAATTCCTGTGAGGGGCTTCTGTTTTACTCCCTCAATATCTGAAGTCCTGTAGTTCCCTAGGTACCCAAATTATTCCAGCATGGGAAAGGGTGTGTGGGGAGAAGGGGGCTTCCTGGCCAATCCTTTCAATCCCTACCCAACCTGGATCCTCTCCAGCAATTGGATTCCTTCAAATAAATTCACACATTTAAATTTTAAATGTTATCAGTTGGCTCCCTGGTAGGACAGATGAATAAATAAGCATTCATCCATTTCTGCCTATTTTCTCTCCTGTCTCTTCCTTATTTCTGTTAGTCATATTAATAATTTTATTTTATCTGGATTTTTAACAAATTGGTAATGTGTCCCTGCTACTTGCAGCCGGTTCTTCTTGATGCTAGATCCCTACCTAGACCCTTGTGTATAGCCTGCTGCCAAACTCCCTGGATGCTGTCTGTCTCCCTGTAGGGGCACCTATCTCTGGCCTGCTGCCAGGCCTCCTTGTCCCTGACTGTTGGGCCTAAAAACTACTCTTCTCTGGGCCTGTTGCTGAAACCTCCTCTTGCCACCAACTCTATTCCCCTTGGGTGTGCCTCTCTCCCTAGATTCTACTCTAAGGAGTTTCTGGAATGACCATCCCCAGCTGCCAAGGGACACAATGGCACCCTTAGCCAACCCTGTTGCCAATATTTTTAAATAATATGGAGAAAATTCTTTTTTTTTTTCCAGTTTTAACTGAGACAACATTAGAGTTTTTGTTTGTTTGTTTGAGACCAAGTCTCACTGGGTTGCCCAGGCTGGAGTGCAGTGGCACAAACTCGGCTCACTGCAACCTCCAACTCCTGGGTTCAAGCAATTCTCCTGCCTCGGCCTACCGAGTAGCTGGGACTACAGGCACATGCCATCACTCCCAGCTAATTTTTGTATTTTTAACAGAGATGGAGTTTCACCATGTTGGCCAGGCTGGTCTCGAACTCCTGACCTCCCAAAGTCTGAGATTACAGGTGTGAGCCACCACGCCCGGCCAAAATTAGAGGTTTTGAAATGCACTTTCACCATAAATTAGAGTAGGGGGAATAACATGCACCCAAAAGACCAGAAATTTAATGGTTTACAGAATAAATCTGCATGTAATCACAGATTAGATTGGATGACAGTGTATCAGGCCATTTAAATATTTTCTTTCATGTACTCTTTCCCCAAATCCCATTTTATTTATTTGTTTTTAGAGACAGAGTCGCGCTCTGTTAGCCAGACTGGAGTGCAGTGGTGTGATCATGGCTCACTGCAGCCTTGACCTTGTGGGCTCAAGCAATTCTCCCACCTCAGCCTCCCAAATATCTGAGACTACAGGCATGTACCATTATACTCAGCTAATTAAAAAAATTTTTTTGTAGTGACTAGGTCTTGTTATGTTGCTCAGACTGATATCAAACTCCTGAGCTCAAGCGATCCTCCTGCCTCAGCTTCCCGAAGTGCTGGGATTACAGGCATTAGCCACAACACCCAGCTCCCAAATCTCTTTTTGAAGGTTGTTTTGTTTTGTTCCAAGAAATGAGGGATTCGGCACTGTCACAGCCTCCTATTAAAAAAAAAAAAAAAAAAGAGGCCGGACATGGTGGCTCATTCATGCCTGTAATCTCATCACTTTGGGAAGTGGGAAGCTAAGGTGGGAGGATCACTTGAGCCCAGGAGTTTGAGGCCAGCCTGGGCAACATAGTGAGACGACATTTCTAGTCAAATAAAATTTTTAAAAAGACAGTAAATAAAAAATAATAATACAATTTCCTTTAAAACGACAGTGGACTGATAAGTAGCTAATAGTTCATGCCCAAGGGGGAAAAAGATCCCATTTCACCTTTCCATGCCTCTTGCCATTAAGCAAGGCTTTGGCCCAGGCTTAAGTGTGTCACAATCCTTACAGCCTCCAGGCCTTACTCATGCCCTCCTACAAGCTGAATGCCACTCCCCCTTCACTCCATTTATCTGAACCATACTCATTCTCAAAACTCCAATCTAGTATCACCTCTTCCAGGAAGCACACCATTCTCCTACTTCTCAACCACCTGCCACTGTTAAAATCTACCCCACACAATTTAGCACTTGATTCAGTCAACTCTTAACTCCTAATGTTTAATGTAAACTAGTTTAGACTCCACAATTAATCCCATAAGCATCCTTCTTGATCTCTCCCAGGGGCACTTAGCAAAAGTCTGAGCCTGTAGTTCAGGCTCAGCAAAGACATATTGAAGATACTTGTTCTAGAAACAACATCAGGGGTTTCCATTCTTTTAGTATAAATGGTTAGAAAATGGAGTGTTCAAACACAGCCATAAAAAAACAAACAAAAAAAAAAAAACAAAAAAAAAACTTCAGCATCCTGGGGAGCAGCTAGCAAAGACACCACAGGTATTCCCAGGTCATTGAACCACAGAGTGTTAGAGCGGAAAGGAATCTCAATCATCTATTCCCAAACTTTTAAACGGGTGTATGAATACCCCTGGGGGTCCATGGCAGTGTGCCAAAGGGATCCACAAAGCCGCAGAATAAACACAGCATGCTTTTCTGGAGTGTCAATTTTACTTGAGTATAAGAAATTTTTAAAATTTCTATATTAAAACAAATATAGCTATATCATGGAGGAGAATGCAAACACTGCTCTCATTTTTAGGATATAACACAAGATCTCAAAGACACTTGGAGTTTACAGGAGGCTGCTTTAGGCTACCCCATCCACCCCTCTCCCTTACCCATGCTGGGGATTTCATTTTCACTTTCCTCTGTCATTAGGGTGATTTTAGTGAAAAATAAATAAATAAAAGTTTGAGACAGACTGATGTAGTCCAACCCCCTTTTCACGGTTAGGAAAACTGAGGCCCACAGGTGAGAAATAATTTGGCCAAAGCCATATACATTGAGTTCAGTGAGAGCTAGGACCACAATCCGCCTCGTCAGAATATACATTTCTTCCCCGCGACTTGCTCAGGTGACTACTGACTACTGACTACACTTCCTTGCTAACTCTGTTCCATAGCTTGTACCTTTCAGGATTTTTTTTCTTTCCAAGGGTTATACACCCTATCCTTAGGGAAACTTAGCGGCACTGGGAGCAGACCAGACCCTTCCCTCCCTACAGCTTCAAATGCAGTGAATAATGATGCATGAAATGCATGTAACTGATGAGATTCATACCCCTCCCAGAAACAGGATGAAAGCCAATAATACCAGGGTGAGAGAGGCAAAAAAGGAAAGGGGTTCTGCTAATCAGAGGCCATAGCCAGAAAGCAAAGAGCTGATTTCAAGATCTTACTTTTTCCCTTTGTTTGTGTAAGACAACCTCAGCAAGACTCCAAGGAAACCAGGGCCTCAGTTTCCTTGGAGGTGACTCCGCCTGGCTTCCCTGTCTCCTTCAGGCTAAGGGAATAAAATAATCACCTCAGGTAAAAACAGGAAGTGACTTTGAATTCAAAAGAACTGAACTTCACTGTCATGTATATTCTTATTAGCAGGGGCTACCTATAGATTTGCATACTTACATACATTTATTCACACCTTAAACCCACGACTCTCACTGTTATACAGACATATGGAAATTCTTCTGCACACTGTCACAAATACAAACATAAGCACACATTTGTGTTGAGAAAACCAACATTATGATAATCTGTCTCTACCCACACTTCTCCTCCCCCAACACCCAGCCCTAGATATACACCACTGAGACCAACATTCATATCACACACATCAGGTTGAGCAGTGATCCCAGTTGCCAAGGTTAGAGCCACATTCCATGGTGTTCCATTCCTCTCAAAGAACTAACAGATCATTTCACAAAAATATCATCACCTGCCAACTAATGTCAAGTTACAGCCAGAATTAATGGTACATTATCCACCCCCATTACAGGTAGGCTCACAGGAGAATGACAACAGAGACAAAAGAGATTTGTGGCTCAGTGTCACTGCAGGAGACTGACCAGACAGGTAAGATGGGGGGGGCGGGGCTTGTCCCAGCCAAAGAGATGTCCTTTCTTTCTAGAATTGGGGGTGGGAAAGTAGTCTGACTTTTTGCAGACTTCTCAAACTCTAGATACAGATCACCTAGGTTAAAAAAAAATTAGAAACGAAAAAGACTGCTCCTTTTAAAATTTTTTCCCAACTTTTATTTTCGTTTCAGAGGGTACACGTGCAGGCTTGTTACATAGGCAAATTGCATGTCATGGGGCTTTGGTGTACAGATTATTTCATCACCCAAGTAATAAGCATAGTACCCGATAGGTAGTTTTTTAGTCCTCACCCTCCTCTCACCCTCCACCCTCCACCTTCAAGTAGGCCTTGATAAGACTCCTCTTTTAACATGGAATTTTTTTTTTTTTCCAGAAGATGGTTTGGTCATGTTATACTACTTTTTCTTTTCAATAAGACCCCAGCTACTTCAGAAAAGTGTAATGGTCAACAGGATGGTCTCTGGAGCCGGACGCCAGGTCTGAATTTCAGCCCCATCACATGCTAGTTGTATGACCTTGAGCAAGTTGTTTAACCTCTTTAGCACTCAGTTTCACAGATCTGTTAAAAGTCGGGATAATAATAGCATCTTCCTCGTGGTGGTATGATGTGATTTAAATTTAAAGCTCTTAGAAAAGTGCCTGGCCCTTAAGAGGCTCAATAAATGGAATTATACAAAGGAGTAATTTCCTGTTTTTCACAGGCCTTCACTCCCTCACTACCTGCTTGCCCACCCACAGCTGACAATGTGGTCACCCTGTTTCTGAGTCACGCCTTCTAGAGCTCAGAGAGAACAAGACTGGCCCAATATCACACAGAAAGATTAATAGGATTGGAATTGATTGCTTTGGGGTGACTCAGCAGGCCAGTGGCCAGTGTTCTTATCTACTTCATCTCCTCCTTAGGAAAAAATGAGCATAGTTAGAGGAAACCTTGGGAGGAAATATGGCTGGGGCCAGGCAGGATGTAAATAATATTAAGAACAATGACAACTTAATATGTGCCAGGCACAGCTTTAAGTCCATTCTGTGTATTTTATTCAAACCTCACAGCAACCCTATGAATTGATGACTACCATCATCACCTGCATCATACCAAAGAGAAAACTGAGGCTCCAACACCTAGAATGGCTTAAAGCTGGGGTTATGAACCCAGGCAGTCTAACACCAGAGATGGAGTGTTCAACCACTACACTATACTGCTGTCCACATAAAGCAAAGAAAACAGAAGGAGAGAGGAGGCAGGAACAAATGACAATGGAGCGATACAAGTTCTTTTTGAAGTAAGTTGATTGAGGCAGGCTAGCATTTTGGTTAAGCACTAATTTAAAAACAAGGGTTAAAAAGTAACTGGGTTTAAGGCTTGCCTCTGCTACTAGTTATTGATTTTCTTTGGACCTTAGCCTCCTCATCTGTAAAATGGATTTCATAGGCCAGGCGTGATGATTCACATTTGTACTCCAGCACTTTGGGAGGCCAAGGAAGGAGGATTGCTTGAGGCCAGGAGTTTGAGACCAGCCTGGGCAACATAGTGAGACCTCATCTCTACAAAAAACAATTGTTTTTTAATTAACTGGGCCTGGTGGTACATGCCTGTAGTCCTAGATACTCAGGAGGCTGAGGTGAGAGGATCACTAGGGACCAGGAGTTCAAGGCTATACAGGGAGCCATGACTGTGCCACAGCACTCTAGCCTGAGTGACAAAGTGATATCCTGTCTCTAAAAAAGTAAATAAATAAAAATAAAATTAAAAATGAAAAACTAGTATTTCTTAGAGTTGTGATAAGGTTTACAGAAGATAATGCACGTAACATGCCAAGGGCAGTGCTTAACACGCCTACATAAGTACTCAGTAAGAGCAACTAATGTCATTGGCTATGCCACCTTCAGGATTTGCCTAGCTATACAGCTCCCCCTGCCCCTTCCCAGGGAATATCAATTAGTAAGGAAAAAAAGAATTGTAAATTGTCCAGAAAATGAAGAACTGGGCAGAGTAACAGTTCTAGACATCCTTTGCCATCTCTCAGGGGTATGTGTGGGCATGGGGTGGGGGGTGTTAGTGAGCACTAGCATTATTAGCATCACTGTCTCCTTTCTCAAGGAACAGAGCCTGCCAGATTATCCCTCAGCCTTTGGTTGCTTATAGACTGAGTCAGAACTTTTTTTTTTTTTCCTTCAGTTTTGTTTTTCCACATCCTTTTCACATCAACCCTGTGAGGTATTGGGAAAGGAGGAAGTAATCTCAAATGTGTTAACTGTCTTCCATGGGGTGGACACAATGCTGGTACTTTCCATCAGTGCCCAATACCTCACAATACCACTGTTAAGGGGTGCAATTATCCTCACTTTATAAATGATGCCCTGAATCCAGGGAAGGTTTGCTTTCTTTTTAATGTACATTTTCCTCTCATCCAATATATTCAGTACTACTCTGGTCTGAGGTTGCATCCTGCTGAGGATTTTCCGTAAACTAAACTATAGTGAAATTTCACTGTCCTCAACACGCCAATCTTTGCATAATCCTAAATCCCATGAGTTGAGAGTAATTTGCCGCCAGTGGAGCAGAGATCAATTTATGACTCTGCTATTTAGTTGCTATAGGATTCTGTACTAGTCACTTAACCTCCCCCTCTATTTCCTCATTTCTAATATGGGGATAATGACACCTTCTATTCCACGAGGTTGTGAAAATAAAATAACTTTCTTGAAAGTGCTCTGTCAACTGAGATGCTTGACATAGAAACATCATTTCAAACAGAACCATCAGATAGCTTAATCTCAAAAGAGCCCCAGATGGGCAATGGAATCCCTGTATCTCTGACCTTCGATCAAGTAGGACTCCAGATCTGCCAACTGTGGTTGGTGACTTTGGGAATGTTGGGGGACAAAGAATGCATAAATACCCTGCAGTGACTGTTGAGGAAATGATCTTTGCCATAATCAGTGTGTAATCTATATCATCATGGAGACATCTAAATCCTTTATATAACATGCTTCTCAAAGCAATTTCATCTATGCTATTTCATGTGGCACTCAATACTCATTTGAGGTACTGAGCACTGATGAAAAGTGCCCAGCATTGTGTCTACCACATGGAAGACACTTAACACATTTGAGATTAAATTAAAATTGTTCCACTTGCTTTGTTACAATTTTCCTCTTCCTGCAAGTGGTCCATCTGAATTTGCAAAATCCTTCCCATCTTCCCTTTGAGGCCCATCCATTACAAAGGACACCTTAGTCCAGAACCGGGCCCTAAACCTCCAGATCAGTCTTTCTGAATCCACACAGTACCATGCACCTGATACTGTCTTGTACTCCAGTCATTTTATGTACTTGTCTTAACCTCTTTCCTTCTTTCTCCACCTTCCCACTAAATTCAAAAACTCTTTGAAGAAGGAAGAAAGAAGAAAGAAAGATTGATTTATTTGTATTTCACCAATCTAATAGTTGCTTTATGTCAGTCTCATTTTATAAAGCTTTTAATTATGGAAATTTTCATATATACTTTCATATATATAGATAAAGTATAATTAAACACCAATATACCCCTCACCCAGCTTAACAATTAGCGACACAAGGACAATAATCGCATCGATACCTCCACTCTTTCTGCCTTCTTAGTTTGAATAATTTACTAGCAAATCCCAGACAGCATATGATTTCATCCATAAATACTTCAATATGAATGACACTTTCTGCATTTCTGTGTCCCCCTACAATTGGAAGATGACTTGCATCTATGTTCCCTGCTACTGGGAGCACCTCAGATTATTTCTGAGTGTGCCTATTATGTGCTACATCTTGTGCTTGATTTCAGAGGTTCTGTCTGAGCTGCGGAGGCACACTAGTACCAAGCCTCAATACTCCCAACCGAGAATTGCTACGGTTCCAGGGAGTGAGCTCAGGGTGCACGAGGGAGCCCAGGAGCAGGACCTGAATTGCACTAAGTGAATTGAGCGGAATAGGTTTTTTCATCTGATGGTGACCCTGAGTTCAAAGTTGCCACGAGACTGGGGGTCTCCAGCAGGAGGCGCTGCAAAGAGAGGGGGTAGCGCGGGGCTCCCTGTGTTCAGTTTCTCCTGAGGGAGCCTGGAAAGGCAGCCATCGCGGGCTGCGGGTGAAAACCCAGTAACAACACCGTTTAATAGGCGATCAGGACGCCGAGTGCCAGGGCCCAATAGGTGTCCCAGGATTCAGGTTCGGGGCAGAGGTACAGGGGTGCAGGGCAGGTCTGGCACCTGCTCCCCAGGACTTCTGGACGCTGCCCGTTGACCTGGCTGCCGCCGGTTCCTGTCCCAGCTGCCGCTCTTCCTGATAGAATATCTCGGAGCAAGGCACTGGACAGAACGAGGAAACACCTGTTTCCAACAAGAAACGAGGTAGGGGGGAAGCCCCCACTAGGCTTCCAATGGCCTCTCAATGAGCTTGCTCTCGAGAGCCTTGTAAAAGCGTGCCCAGAAAGCCAGCGGAGATCATTTTTCCAAAAGATCGCTTTCTATTTCTTACTTCCCCCTCCTTTTCCTAAGCCTAAGCTGTAACGTCTCTTTCTTGAAAAAAATAAAAATTCACCTTTCCTCTGAGGGGTTTCCCGCTCCTCTCAGACCCAGTAAGGCCCTCGCCTTGGAATCAACAAGGACCACCACCCCCAACCCCAAATTTTGCAACTGCATTGGCTTCCGGGTTTTCCACTTCCTCGGTACCCCGCTAACCTATACAGGTAGGAATTAGGACTTGAGGGCCATGGAACAAAGAAACCAGGGAGTCCCTGTCCCGTGTCAGATGCCCCTTCCGCAGCCTCCGACCAACTGGGGAACAAGAGGAGATCAGGAGCATGTGAACCCCCCAACTCCGGTCTCATGGCACTTTCCAAAGGCTAGCATAGCAGCCCGAGGACGAGTGGGAGGTGGGGACAGCCCCCGGGCAGCACACAGACAGACCCCCACGGAACAGGCCTTGAGTGGCTGTGCGCGCCAGCGGCCTCCACGCACTGGGTTCTGTTATTTCATCAGCAGTTTCAGAAGAACCTGCCAAAAGCAGTTATGCCTCACTGCAATGTGTAGCTTTTTCCTGCCATTTTTTCATAATAAAAGAGGGAGTGAAGCTCGCTCGCTCTCTCCCTCCACCCCCCTCTCCCAAAAAGAGCCAAATGGATGCAAGAAAAAAAAAAAAAGAACCCACACACCAATCTCCGAGGGGATGCCAATGAGGTGTGGCTTGTATTTAAATATCCAATATGTCAATGTAAGGGGAGTGGGTATGTATATAAAGTGCCGTTTGCATCTGATAGCTGGACGAAGCCAGCTATGAGAGGCCGGGGGAGATGGATGCGGAGGGGAAGAGGCACTTTGACTGAGAGCAAGGTCAGGAGCGCGCTGCCCTACGCTCCCCGCCGCTGAGAAGTTCCTTGGACGCGAACAGACGTCGACTGCAGCTCGGCAGAGCGCGGAGCAAGCGAGCTAGCGAGGGAGCGCCGCCGAACCGCCCGCGCCCGCTGCGGGGAGAGGCAGTTCGCGCCCCGTGGCCCCGGCTCGGCCCGCGCGCGCCCAGCACAACCCGCGCCGCAATCTGCCCAACCATGGCAGAGGTGGGGGGCGTCTTCGCCTCTTTGGACTGGGATCTACACGGCTTCTCCTCGTCTCTGGGGAACGTGCCCTTAGCTGACTCCCCAGGTTTCCTGAACGAGCGCCTGGGCCAAATCGAGGGAAAGCTGCAGCGTGGCTCACCCACTGACTTCGCCCACCTGAAGGGGATCCTGCGGCGCCGCCAGCTCTACTGCCGCACTGGCTTCCACCTGGAGATCTTCCCCAACGGCACGGTGCACGGCACCCGCCACGACCACAGCCGCTTCGGTGAGGACGCGGTCGGGGGAACGGGAGGCGGGCGGACGGCGCACTGGGGAGCCCACAGCTCCGGGCTCCGGCGTAGGGCCCGCGGACCGCCCCCCGGGCTTGGTGTCATCCGGGCCAGTCGAGGCGAGACACGACGGCACGGGCGTGGGCCTCTCGATATCAGGGGGCCCTGCACCCTCGGACACTCTCAGGAGGGGGCGGGGGCGCCTTGCGGTGAGGCCTCTCCTTTCGCCGCTCCACCGTATCTCCCCGGGGAGCAAGGGGGTAGTTCTGGGAGCTGGACTCTAAGCCTTGAATGAAAGCAGGTGGAGCTGAGACAGGGGTGGGAGCTCTCGCCTAGGAGGCCGGGACCGTGCCTGCAGCGCGGGCCGAGCCTCGAAGGCAGCAGGGCTGTGGCAGCTGATTTCCTGGAACAGGATCCTGCATGGGCCATGGGCATGTGAGGCGGTCGGCCGGCACACAAATCGCTTTTGGTCCGTGGGTACCCGGCAGCTGTGGTGTCTGCCTGCCTCGGGGTCGCTCTGTCCAGGGTAGGAGCCAATCCAGGCAGCCTGGCATGAATTGGGAATCTAGGAAAACCTCGCGGTGTCCACCGTGTAAGGGCACAAGTCCTGGGGCAGCTTTTGCCGGAAACTACCCCTGGACTCCTTGCCTCAGTGAGTCCTGGGCCCACTCCCAGTCCCAGAAACAGTTGTCTCTTGGGCCCAAAGCAGGAAACGTTCGACCTTCATCCAGGATTGTCTCTGCCTGCCTGCCACTGTACAGACTGTTCAACACAGCTGCCTGTCTCACATATAGAACTAATTACACAATTAATATAAGCCTTGATCTGTGACGAAGATCATTAGGTTTCTAAGCAAATGTGTTCACTCCTCAGTAATTTGCCATTTTTATTTTCAATTTCCAATTATCTACTAAGATATCATGAGGGGTTCTGTGACAGCTACCTTTGCCCCTCCCCATCCTCCAAGGTCCTCAGCTTCCTCCCAAGGACCCTATAATCCAAGAAGGACACCTTTTCCCCCAAGCCAGTAAGATGTTCTGCCCACACTCAAACATGACACCCTTCCCTTCTTTTTCCCGCCCTCCTTCTTGCCAACATCTGCCCCAACCCCCTAAACCTCTCCATCCTCCTATTCGCCATGCCTTGCTAGAGCTGCATCTGGAGTGCACAGCAAAAAGGGGAACACAGGGGCCAGTTGCTGGGTAAGGCCAAGCCTAGCAAACAGCTTAGGGGCAGGGTTGGTCTTCCTTGGTGGGAACAGGCAGAAACCCTAATGAGGTCTATGGCATCTTGGAAAAATGCACTCAAACATAGCTAGAGTACTGTGGGTTGGGAGGGGTAATGGAGGGGTGCAGGTGTCTGTATAAACTTGCAGCAGGTCCTCAAAAGGGTGATAAGGTGGAGTGGGAGGAGAGGGAGTGTTAACTTGGCTCCTTTCCCTTTCATTGCTTGTGATTTTGCAGTCCCCTTTTGTTCCTCTTCATAAGGAATGGGACTCCCACCCTGGCCTCAGAGGCTTCCTGAAATGGCATAAAGATACCGGGGTACTCATTGCCGATATATAACCAAAAAAAAGGTCATGAAATGATGGAGAAATGTGGGGTGGGGGCAGCGAAGGTGGAGAAATTATGAGCACGCCTCCCAGCAGCTCCAAATATTTTTCTGATTTTGTGCCTAAACTGAGCCCAGTAACCTACAAGGTCAACATAAATCAGTAATAGGCTCTTGGGATAAGCGGTCTTTAATTACCTCCCTAAAGACACATCTTGATTTCTTTTCATCTCCCAGGTCTGCTAAGGGTGTTAAGTTTAAGGAGAAACCAAAGGAAATAAAATTGGCAGGAGGAAGGGACATTTTCACTGCTGCTTAACTGATTGCTTAATTTTTGGTTTTGCCTTTAAAAAAGAAAACAACACTGCCCAAGAGCACCTCTGCATCACCTTTTCCCTTTCCTCCTTCCCTGACTTCCTGTCACTTTCCTGCACTTCCTGTAAAGAAAATGATAACTGGTCAAAGCTGTCTCTTTGTAACCTTCCCTGCCAACTTTAAATCACATATTCTTTCTCCGTTTAGCTTTTGGCACAGAAAGAGGTGGCGTTCGAGTTTGCTAACTCTCTCCTCCCTCCACATTTGAGTTAATCAGCCAGGGTATTCAATAAATTGAAACTTTAACATTCCATAAGTGCTTTAGCAGTCAACATTCCAGCAGGGTAAAGTAGGCCAGACTTAAGATATAAAATATTATAGATTTCTGCTAGGGGGGAGGAGGTAGTCTCCAAAAGCCATGTGAAGTAAATAGCTATTTGTTGTAATTGGAGAGCAGGGCCCCCAAGGATTACCCTGGAATCCATGTGTTCAGAACAAGTCAGGCTAAGCCCAAGAGCAGTCCCGACTCCAAATAATAACCTGTTGGCACAGCATATGCTCTCCGCTCTCCATCTGCAATCAGTAGCCAGGAGTATTTCAATCACCGCCTGGCTGGTAGCATTTATATGAAGTTCACAAGGATCCTGACATTCCGAGGGGCACCTGTGGACTGGCAGAGCAGAGCTTCGGAGCCAAACTGAAGGAGAGTCCTCCCACCAGGTGGGATAGAGTGGGCTCATGCAGCTGCTTTAGTTCTTGAGTGATCCGGTTCTCGTTTGGCAAGATGCCAAAGCAGCACTGTCTTGGCCCCAAAGGATGGCTGAAGGATTCAGGCAAGTTATGCAACTAGATTAAATGACACATTAGACAGTCATCTAGCTAGGTTCTGAAGCAGTGGGGCCCAGAACAGATCAGTTTTGACTGAGGGCCTGGGGAGAGAGGTATAAGAAGAGAAGAGTCTGGAAATTGTCAAGAAAAGGGCAGAGCCTGATGTGGGTAGGTCAAGATGAGGCAGAGTAGTGAGAGGTCCTGGGCCTTGAAGGGGTAAGAGTACTGAGGACAAACTTTGTCTACTTAATACTTCACCTCAACACTTTGCTGTTAACACCCCTGTCCAGCTGTAGCTGGGAAAATATGAAAATGGCTTATTTTCTCTCCCGCTTCATGCTGGCTGGGATTCAGGATAAGGTTTAGGAATATCTCTTCCATCATCATGTGCCACTGGGTTCCCACAGTTTGAAACCAGCTAATAGGAAAGTTGGCGAGGGAAAATGATGCCCAAAGACAGCTGGACAGGGATAGTTCCAGCTGTTGGAGACCCCTGTTACTGGACACAACCCAAGTGACTTCCTGTATGATCTGTCCTTTGGCATCAGGGTTAACAGAGAGTTGGAGAAAAACTGTGGTGACTCAAATGGCCACACCTCTTGGGTTTCATGATTTGTTCTCACACTATGTCTTGGGCAGTGAGATCACAAGCTGCGCTCTGCTACTTAATGAGCTCAGGGTTGTCAGAAACATGAGATACTTACAGAATGAGGGAACTCAGTCTTGAAGCTCAGGAGTAACCTGCCTGAGCAAAGCAAAGAACTGAAGGCTCCCACATGTTAGTGTCCCTCAGAGTTTAAGACCCAGAACTGAATCATGACCTGGTTTCTAGTTTCCTTTCCATATTGGGCACTCTCCTTTGAACATGCTCTGTTTTTCCATTTTCTTCTCTAAGCCCAGTAGAACTAAACACACTACTCTCAGTGTGGTCTAACCATGGCAGAACAAACTGGGACAATCCCCCCTCCCTTTTGCTAGTTACTAGACCTGTATCAGTGAGGCCTTAGATCACACTAGCTTTTTTTGCTATTTTTTCCACTAGCTTTCTAATTTTTAATTTTACATGACCAATTGTACATTAGCTTTTTAATAATCCACTTATCACCCATCACATGGAGTTTGCCTTGTTCAATTAAGTCTCCTTGCCATCGTCGTGTTTTACTAAGCCACATTTCCCCATTGCAGAGATGGGTAGACGTGCACATAATTAAAATGCACAGGAACACAAAATAACAGTACACATTTTCAAGAAAATATACATGGTTGCCTGAAGTGGAGGGGCAAATGGGAGCAGGGTATAAAGAGAAAAAGAAAGAAAGAAATAGATATTATAATTATAATTATCTATTTAGAAATAGAAAATAGAAAATTATAATTATAAAGCCCTTTCAGCCGGGCGCGGTGGCACAAGCCTGTAATCCCAGCACTTTGGGAGGCCGAGACGGGCGGATCATGAAGTCAGGAGATCGAGACCATCCTGGCTAACACAGTGAAACCCCATCTCTACTAAAAAAAAAAAAAAAAAAGTACAAAAAACTAGCCGGGCAAGGTGGCGGGCGCCTGTAGTCCCAGCTACTCGGGAGGCTGAGGCAGGAGAATGGCGTGAACCCGGAGGCAGAGCTTGCAGTGAGCTGAGATCCGGCCACTGCACCCCAGCCTGGGTGACAGAGCGAAGACTCCGTCTCAAAAAAATAATAATAATAATAATAATTATAAAGCCCTTTCACAGACCAACTATGTTAATAGGACATGAACTAAGTAGTACAGTTAACTCAACTGTCTGCACTTGAGGCTCACCCTCCCCCAACCAAACCCCAAACACAAAATACTTTGGGAAATTTGGGGGACCAAAGTGCAGGACTTCACATTGATTCTAATTAAGCATAGTTTATGGAGCCAGTCCATTTTTCTGTCCTCTTAAAATCTCTTTGGATATTGATTGTGTCATCCCTCTCAGCTGCATGTCTTCTAGAACTAGGATAAGCAGTCCTCATATGTTCTCTTACAAGTCATTTATTGAAATATCAAACAGAGCAGAACCAAATGCAAAACCTTGTTCAGTGCAGCTGAAGATTTGGTTGCATTAAATCAGTGCCTGATTAACCCCTACTTGGCACTGGGTATTTTCTCTTCCCCTCCTACCGTCTTGTCTCAATCTCATTTCCTGAGACTCCTTTCTTGTACTGTAAAATTTAATAACACCAGACTGAGAATAAAACCTGGAGGATTTCAGTGTGAGAGGCCAAAGGCCAAACCCTGAGTGTTCTATAGAATTGCAGCAGAAGAACCTTACATCCTTCCAATAGGTCTGGGTGGGTTGTGGAAGCACATGGCCCCAAAGCTGCCATACCTGAATGACAGTCCACCAGCTTGAGTCACTGGGGTTCCTCAGGAGACTTCAGTAGAGTTTTTAACCTGATTTTAAAATTAGCCACTTAAAATTCTTGATCTTGGAAAATCAGCTCTACTCCCTATATAGATTACATAGAATATTACCCTTAAGAACTGCATTTTTGGGCCAGGCATAGTGGTGCACGCCTGTAATCCCAACACTTTGGGAGGCTGAGATGTGCATATTGCTTAAGCCCAGGAGTTTGAGACCAACCTTAGCAACATGGTGAAACCCCGTCTCTAGAAAAAATAAAAAATTAGCTGGGTGTGGTGATGCATGCATGTAGTCCCAGCTACTAGGGAGGCTGAGGTGGGAGGACCACCTGAGCCTGGGGAGGCCGAGGCTGCACTGAGCCATGATCACACCACTGCACTCCAACCTGGGTGCCAAAGCGAGATCCTGTCTCAAAACAAACAAACAAACAAGCAAACAAAAATAAAATTGCAATTTTCGATAAGACAGCCAGATATGAGCTCATTTCATACCCTGGATGACTTAAACAAGTTTTTGGTCTGTATGTTGAGAAATGTGATTAGAGACAGGAATATCAAAGAGGAATCTAGTTGGCTATTATGTCTGTATCAAGATAATAGACGTCCTATCTCGGGACAAAATTATAGTCTTCATTATCACCAGGATTTCAGTTCTGGGTCCTTTTTCCCAGTTGGGACTGCTGCTGGGTAAATGAAAGCATTTTCAAATCTTCACCTCTAATATTATCAGCTAGGACATTTCTGAATTTCTTCTCTTTGGCCTTAAAGTTGCAACATCTGTAATCAGTATGAGTCCAATACTACCTGCCAACTCTTTGCTGTGGATAAACTTAAAATTCTCAAAAGAGAATGATAGGCTTGTCAGCTTGGGGCTGTACTAGCTGAGAACGCTTTTTAGGAGAAAGCTCTCATGTGGCCAAGTTTTGCCTCCTGCCATAAGCAGGGGGAACAAACAGTGAGTGGCCTGTGTGGCCTTTGTTAGAGTCAGCTACAGGCAGTTGACAGCCTCATGTGGCTTTAAGAACATGGGGCTGACAGGGCACAAAACAAGTTCAGCCTAGAGGACAGCAAGGTAATGCTGTGTGCTCTAAGGAAGAGGGAGTTTACTGGGAAAGATACAGAAACCTGTCCTCATTCTTGCATTCAGAAAACTGACTTCTCACTTCTTGAATTTGACAGCAATAGCACCTTGAAATTATGGAGGTTTTGTAGCCAAAGCCTTCTTACGGTCTCTTCCTCGTAATATGCCTACGAGTGTTGAGGAGAAGCAAAGACGGTGTTTCCCATTTTACATATGGAAAAACTGAGGCCCAAAGAGACAAAGTACCTTCTCTGAGGTTCCATTCTTGCTGCAAAAGATGGTTTCATCAGGCAGTTGATCAAAGGCACACAGGGCTGGCCTCCAGCTGGGGACAAATGACTGGTAGCTCATGTCACCTGAACAGCTTTCTCTTAGTTTGATGCCGGTAACGGGAATAGTGTTCACTTTTTGCCCTAGGTATCCTGGAGTTTATTAGCCTGGCTGTGGGGCTGATCAGCATCCGGGGAGTGGACTCTGGTCTGTACCTAGGAATGAACGAGCGAGGAGAACTCTATGGGTCGGTAAGTTTAAGGTTTTTGTTGTTGTTGTTGTTCTTGTTGTTTCTGTTTTGTATTTTGTCAGAAGTTATTACAATCAGTGTTTGGACAACGTAAAGCAAAAGTATAAAAAATATTTATCTGGAGGCCGGGTGCGGTGGCTCACGCCTGTAATCCCAGCACTTTGGGAGGCCGAGGCGAGTGGATCACAAGGTCAGGAGATCGAGACCATCCTGGCTAACACGGTGAAACCCCGTCTCTACTAAAAATACAAAAAAATTAGCCAGGCATGGTGGCAGGTGCCTGTAGTCCCGGCTACTCGGGAGGCTGAGGCAGGAGAATGGCATGAACCTGGGAGGTGTAGCTTGCAGTGAGCCGAGATAGCGCCACTGTACTCCAGCCTGGGTGACAGAGCAAGACTCCATCTCAAAAAAAAAAACTATCTAGCACTTGAAAGTACTTTTTTAGCTGTAAAGGAGTAGTGTCTTTTAGTTACTTCTTGGCTGCTCATGGTCTTGCTACATAACACCTTCACTCATTTGGCCCCCACCAAAACAAGCATTTTTTTTTTTTTTTTTGCTTTGAGATGGAGTCTCACTCTGTTGCCCAGCCTGGAGTGCAGTGGCACAATCTCAGCTCTCTGCAACCTCCGCCTTCCTGGTTCAAGTGATTCCCTTGCCTCAGCCTCCTGAGTAGCTGGGACTACAGGCATGCACCACCATGCCAGCCTAATTTTTTGTATTTTTAGTAGAGACTGGGTTTCATCATGTTGGCCAGGCTGGTCTCGAACTCCTGACCTCAGGTAATCCACCCGCCTTGGACTCCCAAAGGACTAGGAGTACAGGCATGAGCCACTGCACCCGGCCCCAAAACATAAGCTTTTCTCTGATATATTTGCTTTTGCCTTTTTCATTAGAAGGTCAGCTAGTCTGATGATAACAGTAATCTGTGCTGGTTTGGCAGTAGATGGTCAGAGTTTGGGGCATTAACCCTCCAGAGGAGTACATCTGAATTTGAATGTGTACCCAGAGGAGTAGCAGACTAGCAGGCACAAAAATAGGCAGTGGAAGTGCTGGCTTTCAAATTGAGGATTCTGAGGTTAACAACACAGTTCCTGATTTCCAGATTGCTTCAGTTGAGTCCCAAAGGCCAAATGAAACAAACAAAGGAAGAATGAGGGTTCCAGGGTCTGGTGACAGCCTTAAGCCCTCAGCTAGGACAGGCTAGCGGCAGTGCATTTTCTCTATTCTGGAAGCTAGCCTAGCACTGAGGAATGGTGAGTGATTTGCTGACCTTAACTCTTCCGGGGGATCCCAACTCCTGGCTCTGGCTTTTGAGTCACATAGCATACTTTCTGGCTGCCTGCACCCCATGAAATCAGAACACATTTTTCCGTGACACCTAAGAGATAGGCCTGTCCCCAGCACTCAGTATCGGCAACCCCAGCAAGTAGTATGGCGGTCAGATCAAGTGTGAGAACGGACAGAGGCAAGAGACCCAGGAACTGCCAGCCTGAAGTAGCCAGACTGGAAGAGCTTTTCAAGGAGATCTTTTCTGAGCTTTCAAACTGACAGGCCTGAGACCCTTCATTAGGAGAGATCACAGCTCACCTCCCATGGAGCTTTATATAGATCTGAGGCCTTTGCCTGTCAGTTGACATGGTTGACTGTAATCTCAATGAATTTGAACATCATTAGCTCTAAGTAGGGAGAAAGCTCAGTGGGTGCCAGCAGGGTACTGGGAGGCCATAGCAGCAATTCTCAGGCTCAAAGAGCCAGGTGATGCCATCTCCTCCAATCTCCTCCCTCCAGGAAAGATTTCAACTAAAACATTTTTGTGTAGCTCATGAAAGAGAATGAAGGAGATACAGACAAGAGTGTTTTGTGCTATTTGGAAGAAAGATACCTCCAGTAATACAGAGAGATAGGACTGGAATTTTCTAACATCAGTGTGCTATTGCTATTTCAGGGTTTCTCTACTAGCAAGCTGGGATAGGAGAAATAGTCATATAATGGGTTCTGCTTTATTTTCTCACCCTTACAGAAGAAACTCACACGTGAATGTGTTTTCCGGGAACAGTTTGAAGAAAACTGGTACAACACCTATGCCTCAACCTTGTACAAACATTCGGACTCGGAGAGACAGTATTACGTAGCCCTGAATAAAGACGGCTCACCCCGGGAGGGATACAGGACTAAACGACACCAGAAATTCACTCACTTTTTACCCAGGCCTGTAGATCCTTCTAAGTTGCCCTCCATGTCCAGAGACCTCTTTCACTATAGGTAATGAACCTCTGGTGTGCCCTCTGTGACCCATGTACTCTGAGGCCACGGTTGTCTCTGCAAGCACTATATTCATAGCTTTTCAATCCTTCCTTCCTATCATTTTAGATAACAGAAAAGCACTTACTCACTTGTTGAACTCAACCCAGCTGTTCCCTTGTTGTTCAAAGTGTATATCAAGGTTGGGTTATTTTGGGGAGGGATGGGGGGGCTGGGCTCGAGGGAATCTTGTATATACTTTTTTCTTTACTCATGTTCCTTCCCCTGAGGTAGCATAACAAAGAATGGGAGCCCCTGCTAAGGGCCAGGGGTGTCTTACCCCACAATTTACTCAAATACCTTGACAATGGGTATAAATGAAAGGCCAAGGAATCTGCCACAGATGCTACCTACAGAGCTTTGGAAAAGTCTCATTAAGAAAATCCTTGGGGCTACAGCCTTGCTGCAAGCCTTCCCTGCATTGGCTCTGCAGATTTCTCATCTGTCCTGACATGCAGTTTTCCTGTCATTGGAAGTGGGAGATGGGGTAGGTTGTAAGAAAATGATATTAAAATGTAAGCATGGATACTGTGCATAAGGACAAACTATTTATAAAATGTATATGCTATTTATTTATATATTTATTTATTTCAAAATAATTTTATTTTTAATGAGAGATGCGATGGCTGGATTTTCATCAGAAAGAATAAGGTCCTACTGAAATAGGATAAAATGAGTTATTAAAGGCTTTTACTGGCAATAAAATTTGTCTTTATATTGTAAGATTCTGTCTAATTCTATTGATTTGTACATTTAGTAGGATTAGACGGTTGGCCAGCTTCTTTCTCTCCAACTCATTAGAATTTCTGATGTTGGCATCACACTGCCTATGCTAGATGACTCCATCAGCCAATATGTTAGCATTATCTAGAGGCCATATGTGAAGTCCTAGTGGTCCTTTCCAGTTCTATGACTTTAAATTTACAGGTGAATCAAAGCTTCAGGAAGTCCTAGACCAACAGCTATTACTCCCATTTGTGCTTAGGATTATGCATAGAGAAACTCTCCTTTGGTACTTGGTTAGGGTCCAAAGCCCTAAGGTCAAAACACTCACTGTGAGCTTCTTACTTCAGATATGAAGGTGAAGGGATTCAAAATAAACACATATCGGCTGGTGCAGTGGCTCACACCTGTAATCCCAGCACTTTGGGAGGCCAAGGCGGGTGGATCACTTGAGGCCAGGAGTTCAAGAACAGCCTGGCCAACACGGTGAAACCCCATCTCTAGTAAAAATACAAAAATTAGCCAGGCATGGTGGCAGGTGCCTGTAACCCCAGCTACTCGGGAGGCTGAGGCAGGAGAATCACTGGAATCCAGGAGGCAGAGGTTGCAGTAAGCTGAGATCATGCCATTGCACTCTAGCCTGGGTGACAGAGCAAGATTCTATCTCCGAAAAAAATAAATAAATAAATAAATAAATAAACACAAATCAACAGAGAGACTGATTTTTTTTTAACCAGTCAACTTCCATTCTGGAGATTTCCCCCTTCTCTTTACCCCTACCCTCACCTCCTGCCAGTGCTTCTCCTAGGGAATTTGGGAGGCTGTAAACACATTCATCTACAGCAGTAGTGCTTAGCATACTGTATATGGTCTCTTGACCAGCAGCATCACCTGGAAACTTGTTAGAGATGCAGATTATCAGAAATTCTGAGGGCACGGTCTGGCAGTCTAGATGTTAACAAGCCTTGCAGGGGGATTCTTGTGCATACTAAAGTTGGGAATTACTGCCCTAAAGGAATATTTTTTTAAAAATTATTTTGCATCTGAATGGTTTATAAATAAAGTTTTAGGGTAACTTCCGTCCAGAAAACAAAAGTAGAGTGGCTCTAGTTGAAGTGGGGATGGCATTTCTTGGAGCTACCTCTTCCCCAGAGCAGCCCCTGAGGTATCTTGGTTAAAAATCCCTAGCCTTGCTACTCTGCCTATGGAGTAGCCATTCTTTATTCCTTTACCTTTCTAATAAACTTGCTTTCACTTAAAAAAAATCCCTAGACTCTTTACTGATATTTATCAAGGTAGGAGAATAGAGCTATTTGCATTTTATAGTTGTCAGGAGACAGCAACCAAAAGGATAAAAGTTTCATTGACATTGAGTACACGGGCACTATGAAGGCCTAATAGGAGAGGCTTTTGGGTTTGAGATAGTTCTCCCTAGTGCTCCTGAATCATACCCTGTAGGCATCCACTATTTTTCTAATTGTATGGGTGAAACAAATAGCTTAGGTATCAGTTCACTTAAAAAACAAAATCCAAAGGTCTATGAAAGCTCACCCAAATCTGAGTACCCAACACAGAAGCTGCACATAAGATTGTCTAATAAAAAATACTAAATTGTGTGGCTTTTGTGATCATAGACTGGAATGCGAATCAGTGGAACTACTAACGTGAAGATCTGAGTGGGCTAGCGTGATTAGGGTGAGTTTCATGAAAGGGGCAATGTCTGCTGTGAAGAACAAACAGGACTTGGTGAGGAAAAGAGGCTGGCTGATCATGATGTTCATGTTGGACTATAGGGAAGAGACACTACCCTTAGTGGTCTCTGGCAGAGGAGTAAAAATCAGCTATGTGACATTTTTTAAATCACATTTTTTTCTTTTTTTTTTCTTTTTTTTTTTTGAGATACAATTTCACTCTGCCGCCCAGGCTGGAGTGCAGTGGCACAATCTCAGCTCACTGCAACCTCCACTTCCTAGGTTCAAGCAATTTCCTGCCTCAGCCTCCCAAGTAACTGGGATTACAGGCTCCTGCCACCACGCCTGGCTAATTTTTTGTATTTTTAGTAGAGATGGGGTTTCACCATATTGGCCAGACTGGTCTCGAACTACCGACCTCAAGTGATCCACCCGCCTTGGCCTCCCAAAGTGCAGGGATTACAGGCGTGAGCCACCATGCCCAGCCTAAATCACATTTTTAATAGGAAGTATGCTTTTATTTTAAAACAAATTGCACTTATCTATGTAGAGAAGTTCAGCTACCTAGAACTTTTGAAACACAGCCACAACTTCTGAGGACTTGCAAGATACATGAGCTCTGCTATAACTGCCAGGGTTACTCTAGCAGGGTACTTGGTGTGAGCCTGGGAAGACCACAAGCACCACGCTGCAGGGCAGAATTTGCAAGAAAAATGACACTGTAATAAAGAGGGAAAAGACTTCAAATCCCAGAGTCAGGCCTTATTTTTTCCTCTATGTGGAAGTAGAGAGGAGACGACTTGGAAAATGGTGTAGGGTCCCACAACACAGGAGGAGTTTACTCTTCATGTTGAACTTTGAGGGATAACAATGAATGGAGCATGTGGACAGAAAATGGCAATGGGCAACTGTTCCCATTTTCAAAAAGAGAGGAAAGATAAACTCTGGAAGTGGGAAATGTGAGATGGATGACCTAGTACCACTAGATCGACCAACAGCTGATTTATACCATATCCCCAAAGAGCTAGGCTAATGGATTTCATGCCGACCTAACGGGAATTAGAGAATAGTAAGCTCTGGAGCTCTGGTTGGAGATAAAAACATGTGCAATGACCATTTCTTATACATGTTTGCATCCCTTCCCAGAATAGATGCCTTCTTTAGTGAATATCTATCTATCTATCTATCTATCTATCTAATCTATCATCTTTTTTTTTTTTTTTTTTTGAGGCGGAGTCTCGCTCTGTCGCCCGGACTGGAGTGCAGTGGCCAGATCTCAGCTCACTGCAAGCTCCGCCTCTCGGGTCTACGCCATTCTCCTGCCTCAGCCTCCCGAGTTGCTGGGACTACAGGCGCCCGCCACCTCGCCCGGCTAGTTTTTGTATTTTTAGTAGAGACGGGGTTTCACCGTGTTAGCCAGGATAGTCTCGATCTCCTGACCTCGTGATCCGCCCGTCTCGGCCTCCCAAAGTGCTGGGATTACAGGCTTGAGCCACCGCGCCCGGCCTATCTAATCTATCATCTATCTATCATCTGTCTTTCTATCTATCTATCTCTCTATCTATGATATAAACGCTGGGCTAGACAGAGTAAATGTGTTATAGAACAGAATCATCTGAAATGTTAAGTTCTTATTACACTTAAATAGACACAATGACAGACTAGAATATGTGTCAGGAAATATAGGTCCCTGTTACTAGAAGTGTTTCAGCAGATGCTAGACAACCACTTGACAAGGATATTGTATCATTTAGAGGGGACAGGGTGAATACTAGATAAAGATGGCAGAATGTAGCATTAGTTTACTAACCATATATTCTGTGGGATCCCCAGAATTTTCCTGAGCACCAATAGTGTTCCAAGAAAGAATATATCAGACCTAAAAGTGCTATCCAACTACTGTCCCAGGCCAAGAAAGACACTGTAGACCAGAGGTTCCGAACTTGGGAGTCACAGGGTTATTAAAGGTACATGGAAAGCCCGAACTCCCTGGACCCAAATTCCCCAGAATAGTATGCAAAATTTTGTGTAGATGTACATTTGGTATTTCATTGATCCTGAAAAGGTCCCACAAAATGTTAGGAACTACTACCTTAGGAGTTTCTAAGCATTTGGCATAAGATTTGGTGGCCCCTCTGATCCTATGTGAAAACCTTGACAGAATCATTAGGTGTTTTTCTTTCACATATGTAGATTTTATGCATGAAACCTTTGACTTCTGTTCTCTAAGAGACAGCTTCAAGTTTGGCAACGAAGGGGTGGGAGTGAAGGAAGGGGCAAGCTGGCATGACTGCACTGCTCAGTGGTTCTGAACAAAGTTCAACCCCAAGCCAGTCTGAAGAGTAGTCCCTAGCAGCAAGACTCTCCTTCCCCTCCCTACACACTCTTTTCATTCCCACTGCCACTGCCAAATGTTGTTCATGCTCAAAAAATAAGCAGTGACTGAGCCTACCAGGCCCAGGCACGAGGAGTTTGTCAGAGCCATCAGGGCAGGTGCCCTCCCAAAAGAAATATAATCAAAGGCTTGGAATAATAAATAGAATTTATCTTATCTTACCTTCAAGTCACTGCAGTGCTCAGCCACTGAAATCCTGGCTGTGTAGTTAGAAAGACATCATGTCCAGGGCTTTAGCAGGGCCACAGGTCACGTGGGCTCTGTCCAATTTGCCTGGAGTGCAGCACCAGCCTTCCTCCTCCTGAAGAGGCTGGCCATTGGGGACTGCTTTCCTTGTCTCTGGAGTAGCTGGAGCTACACTGCCTTTTCTGCACTTCTCAAACTGCACTTCACCAGCTGGTATATGTCAAGGAAGAATCAGGAAATAGGGAGAAGGGCACCAGAGAGGAGAGATCCTCTCTCTTGGAAAGATGCATTCACCATCAGCCATCTAACTCCCTAGCTCAACAGGAGGATCAGAGCATAATTCAGTTTGTCATTTCTAGGGCTCCCTTGTACGCAACAGAAAATGGAAGAACCACCAGGCCCAGTGGCTCACACCTGTAATCCCAGCACTTCAGGGATCGGAGGTGGGAGGATTGCTTGAGCCCAGGAGTTTGAGAGTGACCAGCCCTGTCAATATAGCAAGACCTCATCTACAAAAAATTTAAAAACAATTAGCTGGACACGGTGGTGCATGCTTGTAGTCCCAGTTACCTGGGAGGCTGAGGTGCAGGGATTGTTTGAGCTCAGGAGGTTGAGGCTACGGTGAGCCATAATTGCACCACTGCACTCCAGCCTAGGAGACAGAGCGAGACACTGGCTCTAAAGACAAACAAAAAAAAACCTCAGGATTTTTTATTTAATAATTCATTTAAAATAACAATAAAGCTGTTACATGTTAACATAAATAACATTTTTATGAAAAATAACTATATTCTCAAAAACTCAGTTAGAAGCATGATATTGTTATATATTTTTCCAAACCTCTTTGATGTCTGTCTTGATAGAAGACAGCTGGATTCTCATATCTGCTTCTGCATTCAATCTGTTGTTATATGTTATTTTGCCTGAAGTATCAGGAGAAAATCTGGCCTCTAATAAATATGCAATTGCAAAAGAGAAGACTTCACGGACCCTTAGGAGTCCTTGGGCCACACTTTGAGAATCACTGATCTACAGATTTAACAAGCCCTCAAGTGATTCTTATCATAAGAATAGGTAACAAACGCTGCATTTGGTCATGTGAGACATAACAAATCTCCTTTGTCTCTAGTTCTCAGCTCCAGTCTGTTCTGGATCAGGCACTGTTTGGTCTAGCTCTGTAGATGCACTCCTCTCACGTTTTACTAAGAAGACCCAAGCCGTCCAATAGTGGCTTCTTAGCAATCATTTTGGGGGGTTCTTTAGTTTTGCTTTTCTCTTTTAAAGAAAACATTTTTTGAATATTTTATTATGGTAAAATATATATAACAAAATTTGCCATTTTACCATTTTTAAGTGTACAACTCAAGGATATTAATTGTATTTACAGTGCTGTGCAGTCATCACCACCATATTTCTTTTTTTTTTTTTTTTTTTTGAGACAGAGTCTCGCTCTGTCGCCCAGGCTGTAGTACAGTGGCCGGATCTCAGCTCACTGCAAGCTCCGCCTCCCGGGTTCATGCCATTCTCCTGCCTCAGCCTCCCAAGTAGCTGGGACTACAGGCGCCTGCCACCACGCCCGGCTAATTTTTTGTATTTTTTAGTAGAGACGGGGTTTCACCGTGTTAGCCAGGATGGTCTCGATCTCCTGACCTTGTGATCCACCCGTCTTGGCCTCCCAAAGTGCTGGGATTACAGGCTTGAGCCACCGCGCCCGGCATACCACCATATTTCCAAAACGTTTTCATCACTCCAAACAAAACCTCTGAAACCATTAAGCAATATCTCCTTATTAACCCTTCTTCCTAGTCCCTGGTGAGCTCTAATCTACTTTCTGTCTCTGTGGATTTTCCTATTCGGAACATTTCATGTAAATGGAATCACACAATATACAGTCTTTTGTGACTGACTTCTTTCACGTAGCATGATGTTTTGAAGGTTCATCTACATTGTAGCATGTAGTGATACTGCATTCCTTTTTATGGCTGAATAGTATTCCATTGCATTAATATACAACATTTCATTTCATTTATCAGTTGCTAGACATTTGGGTTGTTTCTACTTTTCAGCTGTTATGAATAATGCTATGAACATTCATGTACAAGTTTATATATATATAAATACATGTTTTCATATCTCCTGGGTATATAGCTAGCAGTGGAATTGCTGGGTTATACGCTACCTCTATGGTCAACCAGATGAGGATCTGCTAACAGTTTTTCAAAAAGGCTGCACCATTTTGCATTCCCATCAATAATATGTGGTACTGCAGCCTTGACCTCTCGGGCTCTGGTGATCCTCTCACCTCAGCCTCTCCAGTAGCTGGGACTACAGGCACACACCCTCCTGCTAGCAATTATTTTGGATTTTTTGTAGAGACAGGATCTCATCGTGTGACCCAGGCTGGTCTTGAACTCCTGGGCCCAAGTGATCCTCCTGTCTCGGCCTCCCAAAGTGCTGGGATTACAGATGTGAGCCACTGCACCCAACCTCTCTTGGCTTTTGAAATATACAATAGGCCGGGTGCAGTGGCTTATGCTTTTAATCCAGCACTTTGGGAGGCTGAGGTAGGCGGATCATTTGAGGTCAGGAGTTTGAGACCAGCCTGGCCAACATGGTGAAACCCCATCTCCACTAAAAATACAAAAAATTAGCCAGGCATAGTGGTGCATGCCTGTAATCCCAGGTACTCGGGAGACTGAGGCAGGAGAATTACTTGAACCTGGGAGGTGGAGGTTGCAGCGAGCCAAGATCACACCACTGCACCACTCCAGCCTGGGCAACACAGTGAGACTCTGTCTCAAAAAAAAAAAAGAAAGAAATATACAATATACTATTACTGCCTATAGCCACCCTACTGGTAATAAATCTCAAAATTTATTCCTCCTGTCTAACTGAAACTTTGTATCCTTTGACCAATAACTCCCTATTCCCTCCTTCAGACCCCTTCTCCACCCCTTAGCCTCTGGTAAACACTATTCCATTCTCTACTTCTATGAGTTAACTGTTTTCATTTCCACGTGTGAGATCATGCTGTATTTGTCTTTCTGTGTCTGCTTATTTCATGTGGTGTAATATCTTCCACTGTTACAAATGTTGGAATTTCCTTCTTTTGTATGGCTGGATAGTATTCCATTATGTAGATATACCACATTTTCTTCATTCATCTGCTGATGGACACTTAGGTTGATATATCTTGTCTATTGTGAAATATGCTGCAATGAAGATGAGAGTGCAGATTCCCTTTAATATACTGATTTCAATTCCTTCGGATATATATCCAGAAGTGGGATTGCCAGATCATATGATATTTCTATTTTTAGTTTTTTGAGGAACCTCTATATTGTCTTCCATTATGAAGTATTCATTTGCATTCCCACCAACACTGTGCAGGGGCTCCCTTTTCTTCACATCCTCACAAATACTCATTATCTTTCCTCTTTTTGATAAAATTTATTATGGCCATAATAAAAAAAAAAATGGGTGTTGGTGTGGATATGGTGAAAAGAGAACACTATTACACTGCTGGTGGGAATGTAAACTAGTACAACCACTGTGGAAAATAGTTTGGAGATTCCTTAAAGAACTGAAAATAGATCTACCATTTGATCCAGCAATCCCACTCCTGGGTATTTACCAGAGGAAAATAAGTTATCTATATGAAAAAGATACTTGCACATGCATGTTTACAGCCGCACAATTTGCAATTGCAAAAATACGGAACCAGCCCAATGCCCATCAATCAATGAGTGGATAAAGAAAATGTGATATATATACACACCATGGAACACTACTCAGCCATAAAAATGAATGAAATAATGGCATTTGCAGCAACTTGAATGGAATATGGAGACCATTATTCTAAGTGAAGTAACTCAGGAATGGAAAACCAATCATCATATGTTCTCACTCATAAGTGGGAGCTAAGCTATGATGACACAAAGGCATAAGAATGATACCATGGACTTTGGGGACTTGGGGGAAACGGTGGGAGGGGGATGAGGGTTAAAAGACTACACACTGGGTACAGTGTACACTGCTCTGGTAATGGATGCACCAAAATCTTAGAAATCACCACTAAAGAGCTTACTAATGTAACTAAACACCACCTGTTCTCCAAAAAGCTATTGAAAATAAAAATAAAAACCATTCTAACAGGTGTGAGATGATAGCTCATTGTGATTTTAATTTGCATTTCCCTATGATTAGTGATACTAAACATTTTTTCATGACCCGGTTGGCTATTTGTATGTCTTCCTTTAAGAAATACCTGTTCAGGGCCGGGCACAGTGGCTCATGCCTGTAATCTCAGCACTTTGGGAGGCCGAGGTGGGTGGATCACAAGGTCAGGAGATCGAGACCATCCTGGCTAACACAGCGAAACCCCATCTCTACTAAAAATACAAAAAATTAGCCAAGCATGGTGGCGGGCACCTGTAGTCCCAGCTACTTGGGAGGCTGAGTCAGGAGACTGGCATGAACCCTGGAGGTGGAGCTTGCAGTAAGCTGAGATAGCGCCACTGCAGTCCATCCAGCCTGGGCAACAGAGCAAGACTCCATCTCAAAAAAAAAGAAAAAAGAAAAAGAAAAGAAAAGAAAAGAAATACCTGTTCAGAGGCCAGGTGTGGTGGCTCAGGCCTGTAATCCTGTAATCTCAGCACTTTGGGAGGCTGAGGTGGGTGGATCATGAGCTCAGGAGATAGAGACCATCCTGGCTAACACGGTGAAACCCCATCTCTACTAAATATACAAAAAATTAGCCAGGCATGGTGGCAGGTGCCTGTAGTCCCAGCTACTCGGGAGGCTGAGGCAGGAGAATGGCGTGAACCCAGGGTAGGTGGAGCTTGCAGTGAGCTGAGATCACACTACCGCACTCCAGACTGGGTGACAGAGCGAAACTCCATCTCAAAAAAAAAAAAGAAATACCTGTTCAGGTCCTTTGCCCTTTTTTTTTTTTTTTTGAGACAGAGTCTCACTCTTCCGCCCAGGCTGGAGTGCAGTGGCCGGATCTCAGCTCACTGCAAGCTCCGCCTCCCAGGTTCACGCCATTCTCCTGCCTCAGCCTCCCGAGTAGCTGGGACTACAGGCACCCGCCATGTCGCCCGGCTAGTTTTTTGTATTTTTTAGTAGAGACGGGGTTTCACTGTGTTAGCCAGGATGGTCTCGATCTCCTGACCTCGTGATCCGCCCGTCTCGGCCTCCCAAAGTGCTGGGATTACAGGCTTGAGCCACCGCGCCCGGCCTGCCCATTTTTATAAGTTTAAAAAATAATTTCACCTTTTATTTTAGATCCTGGGGGTGTACGTGCAGGTCTGTCACCTAGGAACACTACAGGATGCTAAGGTTTGGAGTATGGATGATCCTATCACCCACTTTACCCATCTTTTAATCAGGTTGTTTGTTTTCTTGCTGTTGAGCTTCCTATATATTTTGTATATTAACCCTTTATCAGATTCTCCCTCTCCATGGTTGTCTGTTTGTTGTTTCCTTTGTTGTGCAAAAACCTTTAAGTTTGATGTAATTCTCTTTGCCTATTTTTTCTCTTGTTGCCTGTATTTTCAGGATCATATCCAAAAAAAAAAAAAAAAAAACCATTGCTCAGACCAGTGTTGTGAGTGTTTCCCCTATGTTTTCTTCTAGTAGTTTTGTAGTTTCAGGTCTTATATTTAAGTCTTCAAATAATTTTGAGTTGGTCTTTGTACATGGTGTGAATAAGGATCAAATTTCATTCTTCCGCATGTGGCTATTCAATTTTCCCAACATCATTTGCTTCTAATTTCCTCATTGTGTGTCCTTGGCACCTTTGTTGAAAAGCAATTGACTGTAAATTCATGAGTTTATTTCTGGGTTTTCTATCCTGTTCCATTGGTTGACGTGTCTTTTTTATGCCAGTACCATGCTGTTGTAATCACCATCATCTTGTAATATAGTTTGAAACCAGGGAGTGTTATACCTCCAACTTTGTTCATTTTGCTCAAGATGGTTTTGGCTTTGGGGGGTATTTTGTGGTTCCATATGAATTTAAGAATTTTTTTTTTCTATTTCTGTGAAAAATAATATTGGAATTTTGACGGTGGTTGCATTGAATCTGTCTTTTGCTTTGGGTAGTATGGCCACTTTAAGAATATTAATTCTTCTGATCCATGAACATGGGATACATTTTTATTTATTCACATTTTCTTCTATTTATTTCACTAGTGTTTTATACTGTTTAGTATGCAATTCTATTACCTCCTTGGTTAAATTTACTACTAAGCATTTTTACTATTGTTGCTGCTATTGTAAATGGGATTGCTTTCTTAATTTTTGTATCCTGCAACTTTACTAAATTTAGTTATCAGTTCTAACAGTTTTTGGGTGGAGCCTTTAAGGTTTTCTACATATAAGATCATGTAGGCCAGGCATGGTAGCTCATGCTTGTAATCCCAGCACTTCGGGAAACCAAGGTGGGAGTTTCACACGAACCTCAGAGTTCAAGATCAGCCTGGGCAACATAGGAAGACTCCATCTTTACAAAAAAATAAAAACAAAAATAGGAGAACCAAAGCAAGATGGCAGAATAGAAGGCTCCACGGATGATCCCCCACCACAAGGACACCTATTTAACAACTATCTACACAGAAAAGACACCTTTATAAGAACCAAAAATTAGGTGAACATTCATAGTACCTGCTTTTAACTTCATATTGCTGAAAGAGGCACAGAAGAGGTATTAAAAAAGAAAAAGTCCTGAATCACCGCTGGCAATGGCAGCATGGTACAGAGTGTCTCTTGGTGCTAGGGGAGGGAGAACACAGCAATTGTGAAGCATTTAACTAAATGCTGTTCTGTTAAAGCAGAAAGGAAAACTAAACCAAACTCAGCCGATGACCACCCATGAAGGGAGTATTTAAATCTGCCCTAGCCAGAGGGGAATTGCTGATCCCAGCAGTCAGAACTTGAGTTCCTGCAGATCTTGCCACCAAGGATTGCAATGTTCTATATCTCCAAGTAAACTTGAAAGGCAGTCTAGGCCATAAGGACTGCAACTGTTAGGCGAGTCCTAGTGCTGAACTAGGCCCAGAAACAGTGGACTTTTGGGGGTGCAGGGCATGCGACATACTGAGATACCAGCTGGAGCAGCCAAGGGAGTGCTGGCATCACCCCTGCCCTAACCACAGGCTGCACAGCTCATGGCTCCAAAAGAGACCTCTTCCTTCTGCTTGAAGAGAGGAGAGGGAAGAATGGGAAGAACTTTGTCTTGAAGCTTGGATACCAGCTCAGCCACAGCAGGCTAGAGCACTGGCCAGTGTTGTGAGGCCCCTCTTCCAGGCCCTAGCTCCAAGATAACATTTCTAGACACACCCTGACCAGAAAGGAACCTGCTAACTTGAAAGAAAGTTCTCAGTCCTGTCAGCATTCATCACCAGTTAACTGAAGAGCCCTTGAGCCCTGAATAACCAGAAGTGATACCCAGGTACTACACTGAGAGCCTTCAGTGAGCCTCTGAAACTTGCTGGATTCAGGTGAGACTCAGCACATTACCAGCTATGGTGGCTACTAGGCAAAACCCCTTCTGCTTGAGAAAAGCAGAAGAAAAAGTAAAGGGGACTTTGTCTTGCAACTTAAGTACCAACCATCATGGCCACAGAGGGATAGAGCAACAAATGGGCTCCTGGGGTCCCAAATTCCATGACTTGACTCTTGGACGGCATTACTCAACCTGACCTGGACCAAAGAGGAGCCCATTTCCCTGAAGGGTGAGTCCCAGGCCAAGCAGCATTACCACAAGCTGACTTAAGAGGTATTGGGCCTTAAGGGAACATCTGCGGTAGTCTGGCAGTTCTCATGGTCTGGGGTGGTGGTGGCTATAAGGTGAGTGCTCCTCTGCCTTTGGAAAGGTGAGGCAAGAGTGAGAAAGACTGCATCTTGTGGCATGATTGCCAGCTCAGCCACAGTACATAGAACACCAGGTAGAGGTCTAAGGTTTTGACTCCATTCCCTAACTCCTGAACAGCACTTCTGGACCAACCCAGGGCCTGGGAGACCTCGCCACCCTGATGGGAAGGATAGAGGCCTAGCAGGCTTTGCTGCTGGGCTGACTGTAGAGCCCCAGGGCCTAGAGAGAACATAGGCAGTAGCTAGGGAGTAGTTACAGCAGGCTTTGGGTGAGGTCCAGTGCTGTGCTGGCTTTAGGTCTAACCCAGCACAGTCATAGTAGTGGTGGCCACAGGGGTGCTTGTGTCATTCAACCCCCAGCTTTAGGTGGCTCAGAACAAAAAGAGAGAGACTCTGATTGTTTGGGAGATAGTAAGGAAAGAGAACAAGAGTCTCTGCCTGGTAATCCAGAGAGGTCTCCTGGATCTTGTCCAAGACCATCAAGGTAGTACCTCTTTGAGTCTGCAAGAACCACAGTATTACTGGGCTTGGGGTGCCCCCTAAAGCAGATATGGCTGAGGTTACAATACTTAAGTCCTTTCAAATATCTAAAAAGCCCTCCCAAGATGAATGGGTACAAATAAACCCAGACAGTGAAGACTACAATAAATAATTCTTCAATACTCAGACACCAACAAATATCTACAAGCATCAACACTATCCAGGAAAACATCACACCAAATGAACTAAACAAGTCACCAGGGATCAACCCTGGAGAAACAGAGACACATGATCTTTCAGACAGAGAATTCAAAATAGCTATGTTCAGGAAACTCAAAGAAATTCAAGGTAACACAGAGAAGGAATTCAGAATTATATCAGATAAATTTAACGAAGAGATTACAATAATTAAAAAGACTCAATCAGAAATGCCTGAGCAAAAAAATGCAATAGGCATACTAAAAAATGCATCAGAGTCCTTTAATAGCAGAACTAATCAAGCAGAAGAGAGAATTAGTGAGCCTGAAGACAGTTATTTGAAATACACAGTCCAAGGAGACGAAAAGAAAAGAATAAAAAATGATGAAACACACTGACAGGATCTAGAAAATAGCCTCAAATGGGCAAATCTAAGAATTATTGGCCTTAAAGAGGAGGTAGAGAAAGAGATAGGGTAGAAAGTTTATTCAAAGGGATGATAACAGAGAACTTCCCAAACCTAGAGAAAGATATCAATATTCAAGAAAAAGGTTACAGAACACCAAGCAGATTTAACCCAAAGAATACTACCTCAAGGCATTTAATAATCAAACTCCCAAAGATCAAGGATAAAGAAAGGATTCTAAAAATGGCAAGAGAAAAGAAACAAATAACATACAATGGAGTTCCAATAATAATAAGTACACAGAAAAACACAATATTATAACACTGTAATTGTGGTGTGCAAACTACTCTTATCCTAAATAGAAAGACTAAACAATGAACCAATCAAATATAATAACTAGAACAACTTTTCAAGATATAGTCAGTACAATAATAATATATAAATAGAAACAATGAGAAGTTAAAATGCAGAAAAATTTAAGTTAAGGAATAGAGTCTATTAGTTATATTTTTGCTTGTTTGTTTATGCAAACAGTGTTAAAGTTGTTATCAGGTTAAAATAATGGGATATAAGATAGTATTTGTAAGCCTCATGGTAACCTTAAACTAAAGAATATACAATGGATACACAAAAAATAAAAAGCAAGAAACTAAAACACATCACCAGGGAAAACCACTTCCAAAAAAAGAAGAGAGGAAGAAAAGAAAGAGGGAAGAGACCAGAAAAAACAAGCAGAACACAAATAACAAAATGGCAGGAGTAAGTCCTTATGTATCAATAATACTATTGAATGTAATGTATGTAACAAATGTAATGTAATGAATGTAATATTGAATGTAAATGGACTCAACTCTCCCATGAAAAGACAGAGTGGCTGAATGGATGAAAAAAACACAGCCATTGATCTGTTGCCTACAAGAAACACACTTCACCTATAAATACACATATAGACTGAAAATAAAGGGATGGAAAAATATATTCCATGCTAATGGAAACCAAAAAAGAGTAGGAGTAGCTCTACTTGCATTAGACAAAATACAGTTCAAGACAAAAACTATAAGAAGAGACAAAGAAGGTCACTATATAATGATAAAGGGGTCAATTCAGCAAGAGGACATAATTTTAAATATATAGGCACCCAAAACTTGAGCACCCAGATATATAAAGCAAATATTATTAGAATAGAAAAAGAGATAGGCCCCAATGTAATAATATCTGGAGACTTTAACACCCCATTTTCAGCATTGGACAGGTCTTCCAGACAGAAAATCAACAAAGGAACATTGGATTTAACCAGCACTATAGACCAAATAGATCTAATAGTTATTTACGGAACATTTCTTCCAATGGTTTCAGAATACACATTCTTTTCCTCAGCACATGGATCCTTCTCAAGGATAGACCACATGTTAGGTCACAAAACAAGCCTTAAGACATTCAAAAGAAAAACTGAAACAATATCAAGAATCTTCTCTCACCACAATGGAATAAAATTAGAAATCAATAGCAAGTAGAACTTTGGAAGCTATATAAATACATGGAATTTAAACAATATGCTTCTGAATGGCTGATGGGTCAATGAAGAAATTAAGAAGGAAATTGAAAAATGTATTGAAACAAATGATAATGGAAACACTTCTGAATGGCCGATGGGTCAATGAAGAAATTAAGAAGGAAATTGAAAAATGTATTGAAACAAATGATAATGGAAACACAGCGTACCAAAACCTATGAGATATAGCAAAAGCAGTACTCAGAGGAAAGTTTAAAGCTGTCAGTGCCACACCAAAAAAGAGGAAAGCCTTCAGGCCAAGTGCGGTGGCTCACACCTGTAATCCCAGCACTTTGGGAGGCCAAGGTGGGCAGATTACCTTAGGTCAGGAGTTCAAGACCAGCCTGACCAATATGGTAAAACTCTGTCTCTACTAAAAATATACAAAAATTAGCCAGACATGGTGGCAGGCACCTGAAATCCCAGTCACTCAGGAGGATGAGGCAGAAGAATCACTTCAACCTGGGAGGCAGAGGTTACAGTGAGCCAAGATCACTCTACTTTACTCCAGCCAGTGACAGAGTGAGACTCTGTCTCAAAACAAAAAAAAAAAAAAGAGAAAGAGAGAAAGAGGAAAGCCTTCAGTTAAACATCTAAAGATGCATCTTAAAGAATTAGAAAAGCCATGATCTACCTCCAGGTTCAAGCATTTCTCATGCCTCAGCACTGAGTAGCTGGGACTACAGGCATGCCACCATGCCCAGCTAATTTTTGTATTTTTTTAGTAGAGACAGGTTTTTGCCATGTTGGCCAGGCTGGTCTTGAAATTCGGCCTCAAGTGATCCACCCGCCTCAGCCTCCCAAAGTGTTGGGATTACAGGCATGAGCCACTGTTCCCAGCCAAAAAAATATTTTTTTAAAGCAGTCTTTAAGACTCATTCTTCCAGACAGGTGCAGTGGCTCATGCCTGTAATCCCAGCACTTTGGGAGGCCGAGGCAGGTGGATCACCTTAGATCAGGAGTTGGAAACCAGCCTGACCAACATTGAGAAACCCCGTCTCTACTCAAAATACAAAATTAGGCTGGTGTGGTGGTGCACGCCTGTAATCCCAGTTACTTGGGAGGCTGAGGCAGGAGAATAGCTTGAACCCAGGAGGTGGAGGTTGTGGTGAACTGAGATTGCACCATTGCACTCCAGCCTGGGCAACAAGAGTGAAACTCCGTCTAAAAAAATAAAATAAAATAAAAAACTCATTCTTCCTTTCTACTCTCAGAGAGCCTTCCTGCAGCTCTGAAAGCTATGTTCTTTCATAGCGCCCTTGATTTCAATTCCTCTGTAACAGCCCCCGTATTTTCAACATGTTCAGATTTATCTGGTTCTTGAAGAGCTTCCTAAATATACGATTAAGGGATGAATCTATCAAGGAAAATATCAAAAAGTTTGTAAACTCCTAAACATAAAAAAGCAAACTTAAAAGATTTAAAAACCTGACTAAGTATTTGCCACAAAAGAAAAACATTATTACCTTTAACTAAATATAAGACTCATATAAATATAATGAAACCAGCAAGCTTCCAATACATATGGGCAATGAACATAAATAGACAACTCACAAAAGAAGATATATAACTTGCAAAAAAAAAAAGCAACATATTTCCACTTCTAAATTAATTAATAAAATGCAAAATTATGAAATCCATTTTCTTCAAATTAACCAAGTTTTTTAAAAAAAATAATAATACTGGGGGGGTGCAGAGCAAGATGGCCACATAGGAACAGCTCCAGTCTCCAACTCCCAGCGCGAGCGACACAGAAGACCGGTGATTTCTGCATTTTCAACTGAGGTACTGGGGTCATTTCACTAGGGAGTGCCAGACAATCGGTGCTGGTCAGCTGCTGCAGCCTGACCAGCGAGAGCTGAAGCAGGGCGAGGCATCACCTCACCTGGGAAGCACAAGGGGGAAGGGAATCCCTTTTCCTAGCCAGGGAACTGAGACACACAACACCTGAAAATCGGGTAACTCCCACCCCAATACTGCGCTTTAAGTAAATGGGCACACCAGGAGAATATATCCCACAACTGGCGGGAGGGTCCCACGCCCACATAGCCTCCCTCATTGCTAGCACAGCAGTCTGCGATCTAACCGCAAGGCAGCAGCAAGGCTGGGGGAGGGGCGCCCGCCATTGCTGAGGCTTAAGTAGGTAAACAAAGCCGCTGGGAAGCTCGAACTGGGTGGCGCTCACAGCAGGTCAAGGAAACCTGCCTGGCTCTGTAGACTGCACCTCTGGGGACAGGGCAGCGCTAAACACAAACAACAAAAAAAGCAGCAGGAAACTCTGCAGACGCAAACGACTCTGTCTGACAGCTTTGAAGAGAGCAGTGGGTCTCCCAAAATGGAGGTTGAGATCTGAGAATGGACAGACTGCCTGCTCAAGTGGGTCCCTGACCCCTGAGTAGCCTAACTGGGAGACATCCCCCACTAGGGGCAGTCTGACACCCCACACTTCACAGGGTGGAGTACACCCCTGAGAGGAAGCTTCCAAAGAAGAATCAGACAGGTACACTCGCTGTTCAGCAATATTCTATCTTCTGCAACCTCTGCTGCTGATACCCAGGCAAACAGCGTCTGGAGTGGACCTCAAGCAATCTCCAACAGACCTACAGCTGAGGGTCCTGACTGTCAGAAGGAAAACTGTCAAACAGGAAGGACACCTATACCAATACCCCATCAGTACGTCACCATCATCAAAGACCAGAGGCAGATGAAACCACAAAGATGGGGAAAAAGCAGGGCAGAAAAGCTGGAAATTCAAAAAATAAGAGCGTATCTCCCCTGCAAAGGAGCGCAGCGATCGCCAGCAACGGATCATAGCTGGTCAGAGAATGACTTTGACGACATGAGAGAAGAAGGCTTCAGTCCATCAAACTTCTCAGAGCTAAAGGAGGAATTACGTACCCAGCGCAAAGAAACTGAAAATCTTGAAAAAAGAGTGGAAGAATTGACAGCTAGACTAATTAATGCAGAGAAGGTCATAAATGAACTGACAGAGATTAAAACCATGACACGAGAAGTACGTGACAAATGCACAAGCTTCAGTAACCGACTCGATCAACTGGAAGAAAGAGTATCAGCGATTGAGGATCAAATGAATGAAATGAAGCAAGAAGAGAAACCAAAAGAAAAAAAGAAGAAAAAGAAATGAACAAAGCCTGCAAGAAGTATGGGATTATGTAAAAAGACCAAATCTACGTCTGATTGGGGTGCCTGAAAGTGAGGGGGAAAATGGAACCAACTTGGAAAACACTCTTTAGGATATCATCCAGGAGAACTTCCCCAACCTAGTAGGGCAGGCCAACATTCAAATTCAGGAAATACAGAGAACGCCACAAAGATACTCCTCCAGAAGAGCAACTCCAAGACACATAATTGCCAGATTCACCAAAGTTGAAATGAAGGAAAAAATCTTAAGGGCAGCCAGAGAGAAAGGTCGGGTTACCCACAAAGGGAAGCCCATCAGACTAACAGCAGATCTCTCGGCAGAAACTCTACAAGGCAGAAGAGAGTGGGGGCCAATATTCAACATTCTTAAGGAAAAGAATTTTCAACCCAGAATTTCATATCCAGCCAAACTAAGTTTCATCAGTGAAGGAGAAATAAAATCCTTTACAGATAAGCAAATGCTTACAGATTTTCACCACCACAGGCCTGCCTTACAAGAGACCCTGAAGGAAGCCCTAAACATGGAAAGGAACAACCGGTACCAGCCATTGCAAAAACATGCCAAAATGTAAAGACCATTGAGGATAGGAAGAAACTGCATCAACTAACGAAAAAATAACCAGTTATATCATAATGGCAGGATCAAGTTCACACATAACATATTAACCTTAAATGTCAATGGACTAAATGCTCCAATTAAAAGACACAGACTGGCAAACTGGATCAAGAGTCAAGACCCATCAGTCTGCTGTATTCAGGAGACCCATCTCACATGCACAGACATACATAGGCTCAAAATAAAGGGATGGAGGAAGATCTACCAAGCAAGTGGAGAACAAAAAAAGCAGGGATTGCAATCCTAGTCTCTGATAAAACAGACTTTAAACCATCAAAGATCAAAAGAGACAAAGAAGGCCATATATAATGGTAAAGGGATCAATTCAACAGGAAGAGCTAACGATCCTAAATATATATGCACCCAATACAGGAGCACCAGATTCATAAAGCAAGTCCTTAGAGACTTACAAAGAGACTTAGACTCCCATACAATAATAATGGGAGACTTCAACACCCCACTGTCAACATTAGACAGATCAACGAGACAGAAAGTTAACAAGGATATCCAGGAATTGAACTCATCTCTGCACCAAGCAGACCTAATAGACATCTACAGAACTCTCCACCCCAAATCAACAGAATATACAATCTTCTCAGCACCACATCACACTTATTCCAAAATTGACCACATAATTGGAAGTAAAGCACTCTTCAGCAAATGGAAAGAAACAGAAATTATAACAAACTGTCTCTCAGACCACAGTGCAATCAAACTAGAACTCAGGACTAAGAAACTCAATCAAAACCGCTCAACTACATGGAAACTGAATAACCTGCTCCTGAATGGCTACTGGGTACATAACGAAATGAAGGCAGAAATAAAGATGTTCTTTGAAACCAATGAGAACAAAGATGCAACATACCAGAATCTCTGGGACACATTTAAAGCAGTGTGTAGAGGGAAATTTATAGCACTAAATGCCACAAGAGAAAGCTGGAAAGATCTAAAATTGACACTCTAACATCACAATTAAAAGACAAGAGAAGCAAGAGCAAACACATGCAAAAGCTAGCAGAAGGGAGAAATAACTAAGATCAGAGCAGAACTGAAGGAGATAGAGACACCAAAAACCCTCCAAAAAATCAATGAATCCAAGAGTTGGTTTTTTGAAAAGATCAACAAAATTGATCGACCGCTAGCAAGACTAATAAAGAAGAAAAGAGAGAAGAATCAAATAGATGCAATAAAAAATGATAAAGGGGACATCACCACTGGCCCCACAGAAATACAAATTACCATCAGGGAATACTATAAACACCTCTATGCAAATCAACTAGAAAATCTAGAAGAAAAGGATAATTTCCTGGACACTTACACTCTCCCAAGACTAAACGAAGAAGAAGCTGAATCTCTGAATAGACCAATAGCAGGCTCTGAAATTGAGACAATGATTAATAGCCTAACCACCAAAAAAAGTCCAGGACCAGATGGATTCACAGCTGAATTCTACCAGAGGTACAAGGAGGAGCTGGTACCATTCCTTCTGAAACTATTCCAATCAATAGAAAAAGAGGGAATCCTCCCTAACTCATTTTATGAGGCCAACATCATCTGATACCAAAGCCTGGCAGAGACACAACAAAAAAAGAGAATTTTAGACCAATATCCCTGATGAACATCGATGCCAAAATCCTCAATAAAATATTGGCAAAACCGGATTCAGCAGCACATCAAAAAGCTTATCCACCATGATCAAGTGGGCTTCATCCCTGGGATGCAAGGCTGGTTGCAGATACGCAAATCAATAAACATAATCCAGCATGTAAACACAACCAAAGACAAAAAGCACATGATTACCTCAATAGATGCAGAAAAGGCCTTTGACAAAATTCAACAGCCCTCATGCTAAAAACTCAATAAATTCAGTATTGATGGAACGTATCTCAAAATAATAAGAGCTATTTATGACAAACCCACAGCCAATATCATACTGAACGGGCAAAAACTGGAAAAATTCCCTGTGAAAACTGGCACAAGACAGGGATGCCTTCTCTCACCACTCCTATTGAACACAGTGTTGGAAGTTCTGGCTAGGGCAATCAGGCAAGAGAAAGAAATCAAGGGTATTCAGTTAGGAAAAGAAGAAGTTAAATTGTCCCTATTTGCAGATGACATGATTGTATATTTAGAAAACCCCATAGTCTCAGCCCAAAATCTCCTTAAGCTGATAAGCAACTTCAGCAAAGTCTCAGGATACAAAATTAATGTGCAAAAATCACAAGCATTCTTATACACCAGTACCAGACAAACAGAGAGCCAAATCATGAATGAACTTCCATTCAGAATTGCTTCAAAGAGAATAAAATACCTAGGAATCCAACTTACAAGGGATGTCAAGGACCTCTTCAAGGAGAACTACAAACCACTGCTCAGTGATGTAAAAGAGGACACAAACAAATGGAAGAACATACCATGCTCATGGATAGGAAGAATCAATATCGTGAAAATGGCCATACTGCCCAAGGTGATTTATAGATTCAATGCCATCCCCATCAAGCTACCAATGACTTTCTTCACAGAATTGGAAAAAACTGCTTTAAAGTTCATATGGAACCAGAAAAGAGCCCACATTTCCAAGACAATCCTAAGTCAAAAGAACAAAGCTGGAGGCTTCACGCTACCTGACTTCAAACTATACTACAAGGCTACAGTAACCAAAACAGCATGGTACTGGTACCACAACAGAGATATAGACCAATGGAACAGAACAGTCCTCAGATAATACCACACATCTACAGGCATCTGATCTTTGATAAACATGAGAAAAACAAGAAATGGGGAAAGGATTCCCTATTTAATAAATGGTGCTGGGAAAATTGGCTAGCCATAAGTAGAAAGCTGAACGTGGATCCTTTCCTTACTCCTTATACGAAAATTAATTCAAGATGGATTAAGACTTAATGTTAGACCTAATACCAAAAACCGTAGAAGAAAACCTGGGGAATACCATTCAGGACATAGGCATGGGCAAGGACTTCATGTCTAAAACACCAAAAGCAATGGCAAGAAAAGCCAAAATTGACAAATGGGATATAATTAAACTAAAGAGCTTCTGTACAGCAAAAGAAACTACCATCAGAGTGAACAGGCAACCTACAGAATGGGAGAAAATTTTTGCAATCTACTCATCTGACAAAGGGCTAATATCCAGAACCTACAAAGAACTCAAACAAATTTACAAGAAAAAAACAAACAACCCATCAAAAAGTGGGCAAAGGATATGAACAGACATTTCTCAAAAGAAGACATTCATACAGCCAACAGACACATGAAAAAATGCTCATCATCACTCGCCATCAGAGAAATGCAAATCAAAACCACAATGAGATCCCATCTCACACCAGTTAGAATGGCAATCATCAAAAGTCAGGAAACAACAGGTGCTGGAGAGGATGTGGAGAAACAGGAACACTTTTACACTGTTGGTGGGATTGTAAACTAGTTCAACCATTATGGAAAACAGTATGGCAATTCCTCAAGGATCTAGAACTAGAAGTGCCATATGTCCCAGCCATCCCATTACTGGATATATACCCAAAGGATTATAAATCATGCTGCTATAAAGATACATGCACATGTATGTTTATTGCGGCACTATTCACAATAGCAAAGACTTGGAATCAACCCAAATGTCCATCTGTGACAGACTGGATTAAGAAAATGTGGCACATATACACCATGGAATACTATGCAGCCATAAAAAAGGATGAATTTGTGTCCTTTGTAGGGACATGGATGCAGCTGGAAACCATCATTCTCAGCAAACTATCGCAAGAACAGAAAACCAAACCCCACATGTTCTCACTCATAAGTGGGAACTGAACAGTGAGATCACTTGGACTCGGGAAGGGGAACATCACACACCAGGGCCTATCATGGGGAGGGGGGAGAGGGGAGGGACTTCATTGGGAGTTATACCTGATGTAAATGACGAGTTGATGGGTGCTGATGAGTTGATGGGTGCAGCACACCAACATGGCACAAGTATACATATGTAACAAACCTGCATGTTATCCACATGTACCCTAGAACTTAAAGTATAATAAATAAATAAATAAATAAATGTAAAAAAGAAAAAGAAAGAAAAAAGAAAAAAACGAAAAAGAAAAAGAAATCATCCAAAGGACAGCAGCTTCAAAGATTGAAGGAGGCTGTGCACTGTGGCTCATGCCTGTAATGCCAACACTTTGGGAGGCCAAGGCAGGTGGATCACCTGAGGTCAGGCGTCTGAGACCAGCCTGGCCAACATGGTGAAACCCTGTCTCTACTAAAAACATAAAAACTAGCTGGGCATGGTGGCGGGTGCCTGTAATCCTAGCTACTTGGGAGACTGAGGCAGGATAATTGCTTGAACCCAGGAGACAGAGGTTGCAGTGAGCCAACACAGTTCCACTGCACTCCAGCCTCAGTGACAGAGTGAGCCTCCATCTCAAAAAAAAAAAAAAAAAAAAAAAATTGAAGGAACATCTGCCCACAAAAATGAGGAAGAACCAGGGCAAGAACTCAGGCAACTAAAAAGCCAGTGTCTTCTTGCCTCCAAACAACCAAACCAGTTCCCCAGCAATAGTTCTTAACTAGTCTGAAATGGGTGAAATGTCAGAAATAGAATTCAGAATATGTATAGAAGCAAAGATCATCAACATACAGGAGATAGTCAAAATGCAGTCTGAGAAATCTAAGGATTACAATAAAACAATACAGGAGGTGAGAGACCAATGGTCTCTATAAGAAAGAAACAAACTGATCTGATAGAGCTGAAAAATACAGTAGAAGAATTGTATAATGCAATCACAAATATTAACCACAGAGGTGACAAAACTGAGGTAAGAATCTCAGAACTTGAAGACTGGCTGTCTGAAATAATTCAGACAAAAGTAAAGAATGAACAATAAAGAAGAATGAACAAAACCTCCAAGAAATATAGGATTCTGTAGAGAGACCAAATCTATGACTCAGTAGTGTCCCCAAAAGAGAGGGAGATAAACCAAGCAACTTGGAAAACATATTTTAGGATACCACCCATGAAAATTTTGCCAACCTCACTAGAGAGGCTGACATTCAAATTCGAGAAATGCAGAGAACCCCCGTAAAATTGTACACAAGAAGACCATCCCCAAGACATAGAGTCATCAAATCTTCCAAGGTTGAAATGAAAGAAAAAAAACGTTAAATGCAGCTAGAGATAATGGGCAGGTCACCTGCAAAGGGAACCCATCAGGCTAACAGCAGACCGGTCATTAGAAACCCTACATACCAGAAGAGATTGGGGGCCTATATTCAGCATTCATAAAGAAAAGAAATTCCAACCAACAATTTCATATTCAGTTAATTAAGCTTCATAAGCGAAGGAGAAATAAGATCCTTTACATACAAGCAAATACTAAGGGAATTCATTACCACCAGACCTGCCTTACACACATCCTGAAGGGAGTGTTAAATATGGAAAGGAAAGACCATTACCAGCCACTACATAAACACCCTTTAGTACATAGACCAGCAACACCCTTTAGTACATGACATAAAGCAGCCAGATAAACAAGTCTGTATATTAACCAGCTAACAACATAATGACAAGATCAAATCCACACATATCAATACTAACCTTGAATGTAAATGGGCTAAATGCCCCAATTAAAAGGCACAGAGTCACAAGTTGCATAAAGAAATAAAACCCAATGGTATGCTGTCTTCAAGAGACCCATCTCACATGCAATGACACACATAGGCTCAAAGAAAAAAAAAATGGAGAGAAATGTACCAAATAAATGGAAAACATGAAAAGGCAGGGGTTGTTATTCTAATTGCAGACAAAACAGGCTTTAAACCAACAAAGATCAAAAAAGACAAAGAAGGGCATTATATAATGGTAAATGGTTCAATTCAACAAGATGACCTAACTATGCTAAATATATATGCACCCAACACAGAAGTACCCAGATTCATAAAGCAAGTTCATAGAGACCCATGAAGAGACTTAGATAACCACACAGTAATAGTGGTAAATTTTACATACCACTGACAGTATTAGACATATTATCAAGGCAGAAAACTACCAAAGATATCTGGGATCTGAACCAACACTTGACTAAATGGACCTAACATAACATCTATAGAACTCTCCATCACCAAACAACAAAATATAATTTCTTCTCATCTGCATGCAGCATGTACTCTAAAATCGATCACACAATCAGGCATAAAACAATCCTCGGCAAATTTTTTAAAAACCAAAATTATACCAACCATGCTCTCAGACCACAGTGCAATAAAAATAGAAACCAATGCTGCCTGGGCATGGTGGATCACACCTGTAATCCCAGCACTTTAGGAGGCCCAGTCAGATGGATCACTTGAGGCCAGGAGTTTGAGACCAGCCTGGCCAACATAGTGAAACCCTGTCTCTACTAAAAACACAAAAAATTAGGTGGGCATGGTGGAACATGCCTGTAATCCCAGCTACTCAGGAGGCTGAGGCAAGAGAATCACTTGAACCTGAGAGGCAGAGGTTGCGGTGAGCTGACATCATGCCACTGCACTTCAGCCTGAGTGACAGAGCTAGAATCTGTCTCCAAGAAATAATAATAAAAAAAGAAACCAATGTTAAGATAATCATTCAAAACCATACAATTACATGGCAATTAAACAACCTGATCCTGAATGACTTTTGGGTAAATAGTGAAATTAAGGCAGAAATCAAGAAATTCTTTGAAACCAGTGAGAGCAAAGCTACCTTATACCAGAATCTCTGGGACACTGCTAAAGCAGTGCTACGAGTTCAATGAATGACCATGTCAAAAAGTTAAAAAGATCTCAAATTAACAACCTAACATCACAATTAGAGGAACAAAAGCAAATCAACCCTAAGGCTAGCAGAAAGCAAGACGTAACAAAAATTAGAGCTGAATTGAAGTAAATTGAGACACACAAGAAAATTCAAAAAAATGAATCTGGGAGCTGGTTCTTTGAAAGAACAAATTAGAGGGCGGAGCAAGATGGCCGAATAGGAACAGCTCCAGTCTCCAACTCCCAGCGCGAGCGACACAGAAGACCGGTGATTTCTGCATTTTCAACTGAGGTACTGGGGTCATCTCACTAGGGAGTGCCAGACAATCGGTGCTGGTCAGCTGCTGCAGCCTGACCAGCGTGAGCTGAAGCAGGGCGAGGCATCGCCTCACCTGGAAGCGCAAGGGGGAAGGGAATCCCTTTTCCTAGCCAGGGGAACTGAGACACACAACACCTGAAAATCGGGTAACTCCCACCCCAATACTGCGCTTTAAGGAACAGGCACACCAGGAGAATATATCCCATACCTGGCCGGGAGGGTCCCACGCCCACGGAGCCTCCCTCACTGCTAACACAGCCGTCTGCCGCGATCTATCCGCAAGGCAGCAGCGAGGCTGGGGGAGGGGCGCCCGCCATTGCTGAGGCTTAAGTAGGTAAACAAAGCCGCTGGGAAGCTCGAACTGGGTGGAGCTCACAGCAGCTCAAGGAAGCCTGCCTGTCTCTGTAGACTCTACCTCTGCGGACAGCGCACAGCTGCAGTCCATTAGGGGAAAGAGCGGGGCCATTGCAGATGCGAATGACTCTGTCTGACAGCTTTGGGGAGAGCCGTGGATCTCCTAACGCGGAGGTTGAGATCTGAGAACGGATAGACTGCCTGCTCAGGTGGGTCCCTGACCCCTGAGTAGCCTAGCTGGGAGACATCCCCCACTAGGGGCAGTCTGACACCCCACACCTCACAGAGTGGAGTCACCCCTGAGAGGAAACTTCCAAAGAAAGAATCAGACAGGTACACTCGCTGTTCAGCAATATTCTATCTTCGGCAACCTCTGCTGCTGACACCCAGGAAAACAGGGTCTGGAGTGGACCTCAAGCAATCTCCAACAGACCAACAGACAGTCCTTGTGACTGTCAGACGGAAAACTATCAAACAGGAAGGACACCTATACCAAAACCCCATCAGTACGTCACCATCATCAAAGACCAGAGACAGATAAAACCACAAAGATGGGGAAGAAGCAGGGCAGAAAAGCTGGAAATTCAAAAAATAAGAGCACATCTCCCCCTGCAAAGGAGCGCAGCCCATCGCCAGCAACGGATCAAAGCTGGTCAGAGAATGACTTTGACGAGATGAGAGAAGAAGGCTTCAGTCCATCAAACCTCTCAGAGCTAAAGGAGGAATTACGTGCCCAGCGCAAAGAAACTAAAAATCTTGAAAAAAAAGTGGAAGAATTGACAGCTAGACTAATTAATGCAGAGAAGATCATAAACGAAATGACAGAGATGAAAACCATGACACGAGAAATACGTGACAAATGCACAAGCTTCAGTAACCGACTCGATCAACTGGAAGAAAGAGTATCAGCGATTGAGGATCAAATGAATGAAATGAAGCCAGAAGAGAAACCAAAAGAAAAAAGAAGAAAAAGAAATGAACAAAGCCTGCAAGAAGTATGGGATTATGTAAAAAGACCAAATCTACGTCTGATTGGGGTGCCTGAAAGTGAGGGGGAAAATGGAACCAAGTTGGAAAACACTCTTCAGGATATCATCCAGGAGAACTTCCCCAACCTAGTAGGGCAGGCCAACATTCAAATTCAGGAAATACAGAGAACGCCACAAAGATACTCCTCCAGAAGAGCAACTCCAAGACACATAATTGCCAGATTCACCAAAGTTGAAATGAAGGAAAAAATCTTAAGGGCAGCCAGAGAGAAAGGTCGGGTTACCCACAAAGGGAAGCCCATCAGACTAACAGCAGACCTCTCGTCAGAAACTCTCCAAGCCAGAAGAGAGTGGGGGCCAATATTCAACGTTCTTAAAGAAAAGAATTTTCAACCCAGAATTTCATATCCAGCCAAACTAAGTTTCATCAGTGAAGGAGAAATAAAATCCTTTACAGATAAGCAAATGCTACAGATTTTGTCACCACCAGGCCTGCCTTACAAGAGACCCTGAAGGAAGCCCTAAACATGGAAAGGAACAACCGGTACCAGCCATTGCAAAAACATGCCAAAATGTAAAGACCATCGAGGCTAGGAAGAAATTGCATCAACTAACGAGAAAAATAACCAGTTAATATCATAATGACAGGATCAAGTTCACACATAACAATATTAACCTTAAATGTCAATGGACTAAATGCTCCAATTAAAAGACACAGACTGGCAAACTGGATCAAGAGTCAAGACCCATCAGTCTGCTGTATTCAGGAGACCCATCTCACATGCACAGACATACATAGGCTCAAAATAAAGGGATGGAGGAAGATCTACCAAGCAAATGGAGAACAAAAAAAAGCAGGGGTTGCAATCCTAGTCTCTGATAAAACAGACTTTAAACCATCAAAGATCAAAAGAGACAAAGAAAGCCATTACATAATGGTAAAGGGATCAATTCAACAGGAAGAGCTAACTCTCCTAAATATCTATGCACCCAATACAGGAGCACCCAGATTCATAAAGCAAGTCCTTAGAGACCTACAAAGAGACTTAGACTCCCATACAATAATAATGGGAGACTTCAACACCCCACTGTCAACATTAGACAGATCAACGAGACAGAAAGTTAACAAGGATATCCAGGAATTGAACTCATCTCTGCACCAAGCGGACCTAATAGACATCTATAGAACTCTCCACCCCAAATCAACAGAATATACATTCTTCTCAGCACCACATCGCACTTATTCCAAAATTGACCACATAATTGGAAGTAAAACACTCCTCAGCAAATGTACAAGAACAGAAATTATAACAAACTGTCTCTCAGACCACAGTGCAATCAAACTAGAACTCAGGACTAAGAAACTCAATCAAAACCGCTCAACTACATGGAAACTGAACAACCTGCTCCTGAATGACTACTGGGTACATAACGAAATGAAAGCAGAAATAAAGATGTTCGTTGAAACCAATGAGAACAAAGATACAACATACCAGAATCTCTGGGACACATTGAAAGCAGTGTGTAGAGGGAAATTTATAGCACTAAATGCCCACAAGAGAAAGCAGGAGAGATCTAAAATTGACACTCTAACATCACAATTAAAAGAACTAGAGAGGCAAGAGCAAACACATTCAAAAGCTAGCAGAAGGTAAGAAATAACTAAGATGAGAGCAGAACTGAAGGAGATAGAGACACAAAAAACCCTCCAAAAAATCAATGAATCCAGGAGTTGGTTTTTTGAAAAGATCAACAAAATTGACAGACCGCTAGCAAGACTAATAAAGAAGAAAAGAGAGAGGAATCAAATAGTCGCAATAAAAAATGATAAAGGGGATATCACCACCGACCCCATAGAAATACAAACAACCATCAGAGAATACTATAAATGCCTCTACGCAAATCAACTAGAAAATCTAGAAGAAATGGATAATTTCCTGGACACTTACACTCTCCCAAGACTAAACCAGGAAGAAGTTGAATCCCTGAATAGACCAATAGCAGGCTCTGAAATTGAGGCAACAATTAATAGCCTACCCACCAAAAAAGTCCAGGACCAGATGGATTCACAGCTGAATTCTACCAGAGGTACAAGGAGGAGCTGGTACCATTCCTTCTGAAACTATTTCAATCAATAGAAAAAGAGGGAATCCTCCCTAACTCTTTTTATGAGGCCAACATCATCCTGATACCAAAGCCTGGCAGAGACACAACAAAAAAAGAGAATTTTAGACCAATATCCCTGATGAACATCGATGCAAAAATTCTCAATAAAATACTGGCAAACCGGATTCAGCAGCACATCAAAAAGCTTATCCACCATGATCAAGTGGGCTTCATCCCTGGGATGCAAGGCTGGTTCAACATTCGCAAATCAATAAACGTAATCCAGCATATAAACAGAACCAAAGACAAGAACCACATGATTATCTCAATAGATGCAGAAAAGGCTTTTGACAAAATTCAACAGCCCTTTATGCTAAAAACGCTCAATAAATTCGGTATTGATGGAACGTACCTCAAAATAATAAGAGCTATTTATGACAAACCCACAGCTCATATCATACTGAATGGGCAAAAACTGGAAAAATTCCCTTTGAAAACTGGCACAAGACAGGGATGCCCTCTCTCACCACTCCTATTCAACATAGTGTTGAAGTTCTGGCTAGGGCAATCAGGCAAAAGAAAGAAATCAAGGGTATCCAGTTAGGAAAAGAAGAAGTCAAATTGTCCCTGTTTGCAGATGACATGATTGTATATTTAGAAAACCCCATTGTCTCAGCCCAAAATCTCCTTAAGCTGATAAGCAACTTCAGCAAAGTCTCAGGATACAAAAGTAATGTGCAAAAATCACAAGCATTCTTATACACCAGTACAGACAAGCAGAGAGCCAAATCAGGAATGAACTTCCATTCACAATTGCTTCAAAGAGAATAAAATACCTAGGAATCCAGCTTACAAGGGATGGAAAGGACCTCTTCAAGGAGAACTACAACCACTGCTCAGTGAAATCAAAGAGGACACAAACAAATGGAAGAACATACCATGCTCATGGATAGGAAGAATCAATATCGTGAAAATGGCCATACTGCCCAAGGTATTTATAGATTCAATGCCATCCCCATCAAGCTACCAATGACTTTCTTCACAGAATTGGAAAAAAACTGCTTTAAAGTTCATATGGAACCAAAAAAGAGCCCGCATTGCCGAGACAATCCTATGTCAAAAGGACAAAGCTGGAGGCGTCACGCTACCTGACTTCAAACTATACTACAAGGCTACAGTAACCAAAACAGCATGGTACTGGTACCACAACAGAGATATAGACTAATGGAACAGAACAGAGTCCTCAGAAATAATACCACACATCTACAGCCATCTGATCTTTGACAAACCTGACAAAAACAAGAAATGGGGAAAGGATTCCCTATTTAATAAATGGTGCTGGGAAATTGGCTAGCCATAAGTAGAAAGCTGAAACTGGATCCTTTCCTTACCCCTTATACGAAAATTAATTCAAGATGGATCAGAGACTTAAATGTTAGACTTAATACCATAAAAACCCTAGAAGAAAATCTAGGTAGTACCATTCAGGACATAGGCATGGGCAAGGACTTCATGTCTAAAACACCAAAAGCAACGGCAGCAAAAGCAAAAATTGACACATGGGATCTAATTAAACTAAAGAGCTTTTGCACAGCAAAAGAAACTACCATCAGAGTGAACAGGCAACCTACAGAATGGGAGAAAATTTTTGCAACTACTCATCTGACAAAGGGCTAATATCCAGAATCTACAAAGAACTCAAACAAATATACAAGAAAAAAAACAAACAACCCCATCCAAAAGTGGGGAAAGGATATGAACAGACATTTCTGAAAAGAAGACATCCATACAGCCAACAGACACATGAAAAAATGCTCATCATCACTCGCCATCAGAGAGATGCAAATCAAAACCACAATGAGATACCATCTCACACCAGTTAGAATGGCATCATTAAGAAGTCAGGAAACAACAGGTGTTGGAGAGGATTTGGAGAAATAGGAACACTTTTACACTGTTGGTGGGATTGTAAACTAGTTCAACCATTATGGAAAACAGTATGGCAATTCCTCAAGGATCTAGAACTAGATGTACCATATGACCCAGCCATCCCACTACTGGGTATATACCCAAAGGATTATAAATTACTCTACTACAAAGACACATGCACACGTATGTTATTGCGGCACTATTCACAATAGCAAAGACTTGGAATCAACCCAAATGTCCATCTGTGACAGACTGGATTAAGAAAATGTGGCACATATACACCATGGAATACTATGCAGCCATCAAAAGGATGAGTTTGCATCCTTTGTAGGGACATGGATGCAGCTGGAATCCATCATTCTTAGCAAACTATCACAAGAAGAGAAAACCAAACACCGCATGTTCTCACTCATAGGTGGGAACTGAACAATGAGATCACTTGGACTCGGGAAGGGGAACATCACACACTGGGGCCTATCATGGGGAGGGGGGAGGAGGGAGGGATTGCATTGGGGAGTTATACATGATATAAACGTCATGCACATGTACCCTAGAACTTAAAGTATAATAAAAAAAAAAAAAAGAAAGAACAAATTAGATAGACCACTAGCTAGAGTAATAAAGAAAAAAGATATATAGAAGATCTGAAAAACACAATCAGTAATGATGAAGGAGATATTACCAGTGACCCCACAGAAGAGACTATTACGAACACCTATATGCACACAATCTAGAAAATCCTTAAGAAATTCATAAAACCTCTTCAGATTGAACCAAGAAGAGATTGAATTCTCGAACACAGCAATAATGAGTTCTGAAATTGATTTAGTAATGAAAAGCCCTACCAACCAGAAAAAGCCCAGGACCAGATAGATTCACAGCTGAATTCTACCAGATGTATAAGGAAGAACTGATATAATTCCTACTGAAACTATTCCAAAAAATGGACACGGAGTGTATTAGGCCATTCTCGCCTTGTTATAAAGTATTGGAGACTGGGTAATTTATAAAGAAAAGTGTTTAATTGGCTCATGGTTCTGCAAGATGTACAGGAAACATAGTGGCATCTGCTTCTGAGGAGGCCTCAGGAAGCTTCCAATCATGGCAGAAGGGAAACAGGGAGCAGGCATATCACATGGTGAAAGCAGGAGCAAGAGAGAGAGGGAAGAGGTGCCACACACTTTTAAACGACCAGATCTCATGGATCTCATGAGAACTCGCTCACTATCATGAGGGCAACACCAAGAGGATAGTGCTAAACCATTCATGAGAAATTCACCCCAATGATCCAATTACCTCTCACCAGGCCCCACCTCCAACATTGGGGATTACCTTTCAACATGATATTTGGGCAGGGATACACCTCCAAAATATATCAACTAGGGACTCCCTAACTCATTATGTGAGGCCAGCATCATCCTGATATGAAAACCTGGCAGCGACACAACAAAAAAAGAAAACTTCAGGCCAATATCCTTGATAAACATAGATGCAAAATTACTTGATGAAATACTAGCAAACTGAATTCAGTAACACATTAAAAAGCGAATCTACCACAAGGGTCAGGCACAGTGGCTCATGCCTGTAATCCCAGCACTTTGGGAAGCTGAGGCAGGTGGATCACTTGCGGTTAGGAGTTCAAGACCAGCCTGGCCAAAATGGTGAAACCCTGTCTCTACTAAAAATACAAAATGAGCTGGGCATGATGGCATGTGCCTGTATTCACAGCTATTCAGGAGGCTGAGGCAGGAGCACCTTTTGAACCCAAGAGGCGGAGGATTCAGTAAGCCAAGGTCTCGCCACTGTACTCCAGCCTGGGTGACAAAGTGACACTCTGTCAAAAAAAAAAAAGCAAAAAAATGCTAATCTACCATGATCAAGTAGGCTTTATCCCTGGGATGCAAGGTTGTTTCAACATATGCAAACTGATAAATGTGATACATCACATAAACAGAACTAAAAACAAAATCACATGATCAGCTCAATAGATGCAGAAAAGGCTTTCAATAAAATTCAACATTACTTCATGTTAAAAACCCTCAACAAACTAGGCATTGAAGGAGCATACTTCAAAACAAGAGCCATCTATGAAAAACCCACAGCCAACATTATACTGAATGGGCAAAGCTGGAAGCATTCCCCTAGAAAACCAGCACAAGACAAGGATGCCCTCTCTCACCATTCCTATTCAACATAGTACTGGAAGTCCTCACCAGAGCAATTAGGCAACAGAAAGAAATAAAACGCATCTAAACAGGAAGAGAGAAAGTCAAACTATTCCTGTTTGCAGACAATGTAATTCTATACCTAGAAAACACCACAGTCTCTGCCCAAAAGCTCCTTGATCAGATAAACAACTTCAACAAAGTTTCACGATACAAAATCAATGTACAAAAATCAGTAGCATTCCTACACCCTAACAATATCCAATCTGAGGGCCAAATCAGGAATGCAATCCCACTCACAATAGCCACAAAAAAGAATAAAACACCTAGGAATACAGCTAACCAGGGATGTGAAACACCTCTACAATGAGAACTCCAAAAGACTGCTCAAAGAAATCAGAGATGACACAAACAAATGGAAAAACTTTCTGTGCTCATGGATAGGAAGAATCAATGTTATTCAAATGGCCATACTGTGCAAAGCAATTTATACCTTCAATGCTATTCTATCAAACTACCAATGAAATTCTTCACAGAATTAGAAAAGACTACTTTAAAATTCATGTGAAACAAAAAAGAGCCCAAATAGCCAAGGCAATCCTAAGCTAAAAGAACAAAGCTGGAGGTATTACATTACCTGATTTAAACCATACTATAGGGCTACAGTAACCAAAACAGCATGGTCCTGGTACAAAACAGGCACATACACCAATGGAACAGAATAGAGAGCCTAGGAGTAATGCTGCACACCTACAACCATCTGATCTTCAAGAAAGCTGACAAAAGCAAGCAATGGGGAAAAGGCTCCTTACTCAATAAATGGTGGTGGGATAACTGGCTAACCATACAGAAGATTGAAACTGGACCCCTTCCTTACACTATATACAAAAATCAACTCAAGGTGGATTAAATATTTAAATACAAAATCTAAAATCATAAAAACCCTGGAAGATAACATATGAAATACCATTCTGGACATAGGACCTGACAAAGATTTCATGAAGAAGATGCCAAACGCAATTGCAACAAAAACAAAAATTGATAAATGGGTCCCAATTAAACTAAAGAGCTTCTGCATAGCAGGAAGAGGTAAGTTCTTTCCTTAGAAGAACCTATCAACAGAGTAAACAGATAACCTACAGGATGAGAGAAAATATTTGCAAACTACACATCTAACAAAGGTCTAATGTCCAGATTCTATAAGTAACGTAAACAAGTTTAGAAGCAAAAAACAACCCCATTAAAAAGTGGGCAAAGGACAAGAGCAGACACTAATCAAAAGAAGATGTATATGTGGCCAGCAAGCATATGAAAAAAATGCTGGCCAGGCATGGTGGCTCACGCCTGTAATCCCAGCACTTTGGGAGGCCAAGGCAGGTGAATCACGAGGTCAGGAGATCGAGACCATCCTGGCTAACACGGCGAAACCCCGTCTCTACTAAAAATACAAAAAAATTAGCTGGATACAGTGGTGGGTGCCTATAGTCCTGGCTACTCGGGAGGCTGAGGCAGGAGAATAGCATGAACCTGGGAGGCAGAGCTTGCAGTGAGATGAGATCACGCCACTGCACTCTAGCCTGGGTGACAGAGCGAAATTCTGTCTCAAAAAAAAAAAAAAAAAAGAAAAAAAGAAAAAAAGAGAAGAAAAAAATGCTGAACATCACTAGTCATTAGAGAAATGCAAATCAGGCTGGGCGCGGTGGCTTAAGCCTGTAATCCCAGCACTTTGGGAGGCCGAGGTGGGCGGATCACAAGGTCAGGAGATCGAGACCATCCTGGCTAACACGGTGAAACCCCGTCTCTACTAAAAATACAAAAAACTAGCGGGCGAGGTGGCGGGCGCCTGTAGTCCCAGCTACTCGGGAGGCTGAGGCAGGAGAATGGTGTGAACCCGGGAGGCGGAGCTTGCAGTGAGCTGAGATCTGGCCAGTGCACTCCAGCTTGGGTGACAGAGCGAGACTCCGTCTCAAAAAAAAAAAGAGAGAAATGCAAATCAAAACCACAATGAGATACCATCTCACACCTGTCAGAATGCCTATTATTAAAAGGTCAAAAAGACCAGGTGTGGTGGCTCACTCCTGTAATCCCAGCACTTTGGGAAGCCAAGGTGGAAGGACCACTTGAGCCCAGGAGTTGGAGACCAGCCTGGGCAGCATGACAAGGCCCCATCTCTATAAAAAATTAAAAAAAAAAAAATAGCTGGGCATGGTGGCACATGCCTGTAGTCCAGCTATTCGAGAGACTGAGGTCAGAGGATCACATGAGCCCAGGTGGTTGAGGCTGCAGTGAGCCATGATTGTGCCACTGCACTCCAGCCTGGGCAACAGCATGAGACTCTGTCTCAAAAGAAAAAACTTCAAAAAACAATAGTTGCTGGCAAGGTTGTGGAGAAAAGGTAATGCTTATACACTGCTGGTGGGAATGTAAATTCATTTGACCATCATGGAAAGCAGTTTAGAAATTTCTCAAATAACTTAAAATGGAATTAACCATTCAACCCAGCAATCCTACAGTTGGGTATATACTCAAAGGAATATAAATTGTTCTATCAGAATGACACAGGTATGTGTATGTTCATTGCACTATTCACAATAGCAAAGACATGGAGCCAACTTAAATGTCATTATTGGTAGACAGGATTTTAAAAATGTAGTACATATACACAATGGAATACTATGCAGCCACAAAAAAAGAATGAGATCATGTCCTTTACTGCAACATGGATGGAGCTTGAGGCTAATATCCTAAGCAAACCAACACAGGAACAGAAAACCAAATACCACATGTTCTCACTTATAAGTGGGAGCTAAATTTTGAGTACATGTGGACATAAAGAAGGAAACAATAGCCACTGGAGTCTATTTGAGAGTGGAGGGTGGGAGGAGGGTGAGAATCGAAAGACCACCTATTGGGTTCTATGCTTATTACCTGGGTAATAAAAGAATCTGTACACCAAATCCCCATGACATGCAATTTACCTATACAATAAACCTGCACGTGTACCCCAGAACCTAAAATAAAAGTTAAAAAATAATAGAGTTGAACTTAAAAAAATGGAATTTGATAGACTTGGACTGAGTACCATAATCATGGAATTTATTCAGTTTATTGTTTAGGTTGTCTCTATAAGGGCATATCAACATGATGTGGAATGAAACCAAGGCATAATAATCACTTCTGGGCCAGGTGTGGTGGCAGACACCTGTAATCCCAGCACTTTGGGAGGCCGAGGCGGGTGGATCACTTGAGGTCAGGAGTTCGAGACCAGCCTGGCCCACATGGTGAAACCCTGTCTCTACTAAAAATACAAAAACAGTTAGCTGGGTGTAGTGACGTGCGCCTGTAGTCCCAGCTACTTGGGAGGCTGAAGCAGGAGAACTGCTTGAACCCAGAAGGTGAGGGTTGCAGTGAGCCGAGATCACGCCACTGCACTCTAGCCTGGCTAACAGAGCAAGACTCGTCTTAAAAAAAAAAAAAAAAAAAAATCACTTCTGTCTGATGTGGTCAGTTGTCCCATACACAATTGTTAGAGTTTGTTTGAACTTTCTGTCTCAAGTTCCCAGAGAGTTATGAGGGAGGCCAAAAAGTACCATATTTAAATTAAGAATCTAGGAAGAAGCTCTTGATGTGATGCTCAGGATGCTGACACTGCACCTTCTGGTTGTTTGTCTTGTTTGGTTTTCATTTCTCCTAGTACTTTGAATTATTCCATTTTTAACACATCAATGTTTCATCCATCAGATTTTATTTTTATGCAAACTATTAGGTAGAAATTCAACTTTATTTTTCTTCATAGAAATTTCTTATTAACTTAAAATGACATATTCAAAATACACTAAATTCCTGTATGTGCTTGTGTCTATTTTAAAATTTTCTATTGCAGGGCCGGGCGCGGTGGCTCAAGCCTGTAATCCCAGCACTTTGGGAGGCCGAGACAGGCGGATCACAAGGTCAGGAGATCGAGACCATTCTGGCTAATACTGTGAAACCCCGTCTCTACTAAAAAAAATACAAAAAACTAGCCGGGCGAGGTGGCGGGCGCCTGTAGTCCCAGCTACTCCAGAGGCTGAGGCAGGAGAATGGCGTAAACCTGGGAGGAGGAGCTTGCAGTGAGCCGAGATCCAGCTACTGCACTGCAGCCCGGGCGACAGAGCAAGATTCCGTCTCAAAAAAAAAAAAAAAAAAAAAAAAAAAAAAAAATTCTATTGCATTCCATTGATCCCTCTATTCATGCACTAGTATAATATTTTTAAATTACTGAGCCTTCAGAGTTTAATGTCTATAACAGTTACCTCTCATGCTCTTATTTCTAAAGGTTGTCTGAATGCCTTTTTAATCTTTAAATTTTTTCACATGACATGTAGAATCAATGTATCTTATCCCAAATAAAATCCCATTGGCATTTGGGGAGAAGAATCCTAGAAAATAAAGATAAGCAAAAAGAAGAAAACAAAAAACACTGTATCTTCACTTCTTATCATCTTCATCATCCTGGCATATATCTTTGCAGGCTTTTTTCTCTGCTTATCTAATAACGTTTTGGGGTGTGTGTGTGTGTGTGTGTGTGTGTGTGTGTACAGCAGGGAGGCTAGACAAGTACTTTTGCTAAGCTTCACTAGGGAAGATCAGACACACCTTCCCTGTAGCAGCAACTAGATCTAGGGACCAGAACTCATGAGAGACCTAGGCTCTCCATCTGTCCATAAGAAAGCTGAATCATCCCTGAGGTTCTGGTTCTATGAAATCCCACTTTCTGGTTCCTGTGTAGAATGCAGATACCTTTTCTCTGACTGGCTTACGTCTACTCTCCCCTTGCTCCTTGAAGGGTGGTGCCTGGGCCAACAGTATCAACATCACCTGGGAACTTTTAGAACTGCACATTCTTGGGCCTTATACCAGACCTACTAAATCAGAATCTAAAGTTTAATACGCTTTCAGGTGACTCCTCCATACATTAATTTTTGAGAAACGCTGGACTAGTGTTCTCTAAGGGCCCTTTGTATTCAAAAATGAAATTTTCTCTAAATGTTCTTGAACGCTAGAAACTTCAATAACTTTTCCATCAAAAGTTTTAACTTGCTTCCATCCATTGCATTTAATGGAACATGTTGAGAATTGTAGGTGAATAGGCCCTATGCCTTCCATGCAATTCCAGTGAACTCTGTTCAAATTTCAAACATTTTTATATCCAAACTCAGCAGCCAGAGGATGAGACCAGGGAAAATACTGAGTATCTCTGGTCCTAAGTGATGGGGAATCCACTTAATTTTGAGTAGACAATGTCAAACAATTTATTCTCAAAAGAATGTGGGCCATGCAATCAGGGAACAAGTTCCCACCAGTAGGCACAAAGAGACAGCTTCTGTAGGATACTTCTACTCATGGGTTCTATACATCATCTTAAATCAGTGATGAGAAACCTATCAAGAATCACTTACCCACTGATATAAATTATAGTTAGTAAATGAAGGGGCTCTTGAGTATAATGCTTTTTTTCATTACAACAAACTACATTACTTATTTTTTAAAACCATGAACATTAAATGTAAGACTTTATTCCATAAAGATAATAGGTAATTACAAGGTGTACTTCAGTTCTTTGTTATGACCAATTAAGAAATAGGGACAGAAGTAAGGAAGAGAGAAGGGGAAGGAGACAGACAAAGAGCCCACCCAAAAAAGACAGAAACAGGCATACGTATACATACAAGGACACAGAATCTGACTTTGATGGTATTGATGTTGTCATAATGTTCTCATGTAGGATATGACTGGTAAGCCATTCAGTCACAAATTTATCAAACATTTATAGCATACTTTTTCTGTGTCAGATGCTGAAGATATTAAAGTGAGCACAAAAAGGGCTCTTGCACTGAAGGAGTTTACATATCTAGCAGGGGAGCAAGACAGTAATCGAGTAATCACACAAATAACCATTTATATTAGTTTCTTATTGCTGCTGTAACAAATCACCACTAACATAGTGGCTTAAAACAATGTCTACTTACTGCCTTACCATTCTGTAGGGTAGCGTTATGACATGGATAGAGCTAAAGTCAAGATGTCAGCAGAGCTATGTTCCTTTTCGAAGGCTCTAGATGAGGATTTTTTTCCTTGCCCTTTCCAGCATCTAGAGGCCACTCATATTCCTTGACCATGGTCCTCTTCCTCTTCAAAGCCACAATGTTGAAACTCTCTGAGCCTTTCTTCCTAATCACATCTTCCTGTTACTCTCCTACCTCCCTGATATGGTGTGAATATGAGTCCCTGCCCAAATCTCATGTCCAATTGTAATCCCCAATGTTGGAGGAGGGGCCTGGTGGGAGGAGATTGAATCATCGGGGTGAATTTCCCCCTTGCTGTTCTTGTGATAGTGAGTTCTCAGTATATCTGGTTGTTTAAAAGTGTGTAGCACCGCCCCCACCCCTTAACTCTCTTCCTCCTCCTCCTCCAGTCCGTGTTGACATGTGCCTGCTTCCCTTTTGCCTTCCACTATGGTTGAAAGTTTCCTGAGGTCTCCCCAGCCATACTTCCTGTACAGCCTGCTGATCTGTGAGCCAATTAAACCTCTTTTCTTTATAAATTAAGCAGTTTCTGGTTTTTCTTTATAGCAGTGTGAGAACAGACTAATATACTCCCTTTTCCACTTTTAAGGATCCTTGTGATCACATTGGACCCATGTAGATAATCCAGGAGAATCTCCCCCATTGCAAATTCAGTTAATTAGCAACCTTAATTATCGTTTGCCATATAAGGTAACAGATTCACAGGTGCTGGGTATTAGGACTTAGACATCTTTGGGGGACTATTATTCTGCCTACCATACCATTTAAGTGCATTACAGAAACCATTGGCTTAAATGGGACTATAATCTTTGGGCATAAGTGTAGAGCATGGGATTTTCTGGGACTATCCTATTCTGAGTTATGTTCTTTGCTGCCTACTTGTGTTTGTATTTACTGTTTCCTCTGCCTGAGATGCCCTCCTCCTTAACCTCTACATGTCCATATTCTAGTCATATTTTAAGGCCTTGCTCAAATGTTGCCTAAATTTTATCAGGTGGAACGATGAACTTAGTTCAGAATACTTCAACCTTTAGGGTTCTCAATTGGTGACTAATTGAACTTGTGTGGAAGCCACTGCATTAAAAATTAGTTTTAATATATTAAAACATATTTTAAAGTATTCAAATTGGGGTTCTCAGACACTTCTGTTTGGATTACAGAACAAAATGGAAGAAAAAAGCGGAACCCTCTAGCACTACTGAAGAGGGACAGAAGGAATTACCTTGAAAACATCAAGAAGGGAATGTAATAGTCTGTTCTCACACTGCTATAAAGGCTATAAATAAATACCCGAGACTGGGTAGTTTAAAAAGAAAAGAGTTTTAATTGGCTTACAGTTCTGCAAGCTGTATAGGAAGCATAGCAGCTTCTGCTTCTGGGGAAGCTTCAGGATGCTTCCATTCATGGCAGAATCAAAGAGGGAGCAGGCGTCTTACATGGCAGGAGCAGAAGCAGGAGCAAGAGAAGGTGGGGAGGTGCTACACACTTTTAAATGACCAGATCTCATGAGAGCTCACCATGAGAACAGCACCAAGGGGATGGTGCTAAACTATTCAATGAGAAATCCACAGGGGGCGGGGCCAAGATGGCCAACTAGAAACAGAGGCGCCCATCACAAAGAACCATAACTAGCGTGTAAATCCTTCACAGGCAACCAAGGTATCCAAGTTCCCTCATAGCTGGTGTGATCCATGGAGAGAAAGGAAGAGCAGTGTGGTGCAGTGGTCCACCTGAGAGCCACACGGGGTAGGGGAGCCCCCACCCCTTAGCCAAGGGAGGTGGTGAGTGTGCTACCCAGGCGGGGAAACAGTGCTTTTTCGATGGAACTGTGGAACCCATGGATCAGAAGATCCCATTCCTGAACCCACGCCACTGGGGCCCAGAGTCCCAATCCCTGAGCCAGGCAGATTCTCAACAGGCTCTCAGTTGGAATCTATTTAAGCCTGCAGAGCTCCCAGGGGGAGGGGCGACAAGCACCACAGCTGCAACTGCCTGCTGTATAAGCCATTCGAGCTCCTTGGGGGAGGGGCAGCAGCCAGCACTGCCACTCATAACTGCCTAACACGCTAAGCTCCCTGGGTGGGGGAAGGGAGGCATCCATCTCTATAGCTCCAGGCCATGCTTTTCCCCTACTGGAGCCAGGGAGGCTAGAGGGCTTGGTCCCAAAAGGTTTCCCCCATAGCCCAACACACTGGCAGTGGCAGACTGCGGCCAGAGCACCTCTTCAGTACTGACCCTGAACCATCCTTCCTCACTGGGTGGGGCTTCCCTGCAGGAACTCCAACAACTCCAGCCAGAGGCTCAGGGACAGAATCTGGATCTCCCTGGGCCTGAGCCCCTAGGGAGAGGGGTGGCCACAGTCTCTGTAGACCAGCAGACTTAGCCTTTCCTCCTGGTAGTTCTGAGGAATCTGGCCAGCCCAGATAAGTGGATTTACCCTCAGCAAAGCACACACCCTCCACCGAGAAACAGTCAAAGTGCTTCGTTAAATGGGTCCTGTCCCTGAGCCACACACCTGGGTGAGACTCTCCAACAGGGGTTGTCAGATATCCTATACAGGAGCAATCCTACTGGCATCAGGTGGTTCCCCTCGAGGTGAGAGTTCCCAGGAGAAGAAGCAGACACCCATGTTTACTGTTCTCCAGCCTCCTTGAGAGACATCTCCAGGCGTGGGAGCGAACCAGATGAATAGGACACAGCAAACCACACCAGCCCTACAAAAGAGGTACCTGACCATCAAAAGAAAAACAAACAAACAGAAAGCAACAACAACAGCATCATCAAAGACAAAAAAAAAAAAAAAAAAGTGTCCGCAAAACCCCATCCAAGGGTCAACAGCTTCAGAGATCAAAACTAGACAAACTCATGAAGATGAGAAAGAATCAACCAAAAGATGCTGTAAACCCAAAAGGCCAGAGTGCCTCTTCTCCTCCAAATGATTGTGCCTCTCCAGAAAGGGTGCAGAGCTGGACGGAGGAAGAGATGGATGAATTGACAGAAGTAGGCTTCAGAAGATGGGTAACAAAAAACTCCACTGAGCTAAGGGAGCATGTTCTAACCCAATGCAAGGAAACTAAGAACCTTATTAAAAGGTTAGAGGAGCTGCTAACTAGAATAATCAGTTTAGAGAGGAACATAAGTGAGCTGATGGAGCTGAAAAACACTGTACAAGAACTTTGTGAAGCATACACAAGTATCAATAGCCAAATCAACCAAGCAGAAGAAAGGATATCAGAGTTTGAAGACAACTTTGCTGAAATAAGGCATGCAGACAAGATTAGAGAAAAAAAGAATAAAAAAGGAATGAACAAAGCCTCCAAGAAATATGGGACTTCATAAAAAGACTGAGCCTAAAATTGATTGGAGTACCTGAAGGAGACGAGGAGAATGGAAACAAGCTGGAAAACACACTTCAAGATATTATCTAGGAAAACTTCCCTAACCTAGCAAGACAAGCCAACATTCAAATTCAGGAAATACAGAGAACACCACTAAGATACTCCATGAGAAGATCAACCCCAAGACACATAATCATTAGATTCTCCAAGGTCGAAATGAAGGAAAAAGTGTTAAGGGCAGTCAGAGAGAAAGGTCACATAATCTACAAAGGGAAGCCCGTCAGACTAACTAACAGCAGACCTCTCAGCATAAGCTCTACAAGCCAGAAGAGAGTGGGGGACAATATTCAACATTCTTAAAGAAATGAATTTTCAAACCAGAATTTCATATGCAAACAAACTAAGCTTCATAAGCGAAGGAGAAATAAATTCCTTTACAGACAAGCAAATGCTGAGGGATTTCGTTACCACCACACCTGCCTTGCAAGAGCTTCTGAAAGAAGCACTAAATATGGAAATGAAAAAAGTGGCAGGGCACAGTGGCTCACGCCTGTAATGCCAGCACTTCGGGAAGCCGAGGCAGGCGCATCACAAGGTCAGCAGATTGAGACCATTCTGACTAACATGGTGAAACTCCATCTCTACTAAAAATACAAAAGAATTAGCTGGGCGTGGTGGCGGGTACCTGTAGTCCCAGCTACTCAGGAGGCTGAGGCAGGAGAGTGGCATGAACCTGGGAGGCAGAGCTTGCAGTGAGCTGAGATCACGCCACTGCACTCCAGCCTGGGCGACAGAGCAAGACTCCATCTCAAAAAAAAAAAAAAAAAAAAAGGAAAAAGAAAAAGAAAAACAGGTAACAACCACTACAAAAACACACCAAAATATAAAGACCAATGACATTATGAAAAACTGCATCAACTAGTGTGCAAAATAACCAGATAGCATCATGATTATAGGATCAAATTCTCATATAATAATACTAACCTTAAATGTAAATGGGCCAAATGCCCCAATTAAAAGACACAGACTGGCAAATTGGATAAAGCGTCAAGACCCATTGGTGTGCCGTATTCAGGAGACCCATCTCATGTCCAAAGACACACATAGGCTCAAAATAAAGGGATGGAGAAAAGTTTACCAAACAAATGGAAAGCAAAAAACAGCATGGATTGCAATCCTAGTCTCTGACAAAACAAACTTTAAACCAATAAAAATCAAAAAAGACAAAAGGGCTTACATACAGGTAAAGGGTACAATTCAATGAAAAGAGCTAACAAATCTAAATATATATGCACCAAATGCAGGAGCACCCAGATTCATAAAACAAGTTCTTAGAGACCTACAAAGAGACTTAGACTCCCACACAATAATAGTAGGAGACTTTAACACCCAACTGTCAATATTAGACATATTGACAGGGCACAAAATTAACAAGGATATTCAGGACTTGTAGTCAGCTCTGGATCAAGTGGACCTAATAGACAGCTACCAAACTCTCCACCCCAAATCAACAGAATATGCATTTTTCTCACCACCACATGGCACTTATTCTAAAATCAACAACATAATTGGAAGTAAAGCACTCCTCAGCAAATGCAAAAGAACAGAAATCATAACAAACAGTCTCTCAGACCACAGTACAATCAAATTAGAACTTGGGATTAAGAAACTCACTCAAAACCACATGGAAATTGAACAGCCTGCTCCTGAATGACTCCTGGGTAAATAATGAAATTAAGTCAGAAATCAAAAAGTTCTTTGAAACAAATGAGAACCAGGAGACAATGTACCAGAACCTCTGGGACACACCTATAGCAGCATTAAGAGGGAAATTTATAGCACTAAATGCCTATATCAGAAAGCTAGAAAGATCTCAAATAAACACACTAACATCACAAATAAAAGAGCTAGAGGGCAAAAGCAAACTCATCCAGAAGCTAATAGAAGACAAGAAATAACTAAGATCAGAACAGAATAGAAGGAGATAGAGACATAAAAAACACTCCAGAAAATCAATGATTCCAGGAGTTGGTTTTCTGAAAAAATTAACAAAATAGATAGGCTGCTAGCTAGACTAATAAGGAAGAAAAGAGAGAGGAATCAAATAGACACAATAAAAAATGATAAAGCAGATATCATCACTGACCCCAAGAAATACAAACTACCATCAGAGAACACTATAAACACCTCTATGCAAATAAACTAGAAAATCTAGAAGAAATGGATAAATTCCTGACACCCTCCCAAGACTAAACCAGGGACTGGGCACGGTGGCTCACACCTGTAATCCCAGCACTTTGGGAACCCGAGGCGGGCAGATCGTGAGGTCAGGAGATCGAGACCATCCTGGCTAACATGGTGAAACCCCGTCTCTACTAAAAAATACAAAAAAATTAGTCGGACGTGGTGGCGGGTGCCTGTAGTCCCAGCTACTGGGGAGGCTGAGGCAGGAGAATGGCGTGAACCTGGGAGGTGGAGCTTGCAGGGAGCCAAGATCGTGCCACTGCACTACAGCCTGGGCAACAAAGCGAGACTCCGTCTCAAAAAAAAAAAGAGAGAGAGAGAAAAAGACTAAACCAGGAAGAAATTGAATCCCCGAATAGACCAGTAACAAGTTCTGAAATTGAGGCAGTAATTAATAGCTGACCAACCAAAAAAAAGCCATGAACAGACAGATTCAGATCTGAATTCTACCATAGGTACAAAGAGGAGCTGGCACCATTACTTCTGAAACTATTCCAAACAATTGAAAAGAAGCGACTCCTACCTAACTCATTTTATGAAGCCAGCATCATCCTGATACCAAAAACGGGCAGAGTCACAACAAAAAAAGAAAACTTCAGGCCAATATCCCTGATGAACATCAGTGTGAAAATCCTCAATAAAATACTGGCAAATCGAATCCAGCAGCACATCAAAACACTTATTTTCCACGATCAAGTTGGCTTTATCCCTGGGAGGCAGGGGTTGTTCAACATATGCAAATCAATAAATGTAATTCCCCAGATAAACAGAACCAAAGACAAATACCACATGATTATCTCAATGATGCAGAAAAGGCCTTTGATAAAATTCAACATCCCTTCATGTTAAAAACTCTCAATAAATAGGTATTAATGGAACATACCTCAAAATAGTAAGAGCTATTCATGACAAACCCACAGCCAATATCATATTGAATGGGCAAAAGCTGGAAGCATTCCCTTTGAAAACTGGTGCAAGACAAGGATGCCCTCTCTCACCACTTCTATTCAACATAGTATTGGAAGTTCTGGCCAGGGCAATCAGGCATGAGAAAGAAATAAAGTGTATTCACATAGGAAGAGAGAAAGTCAAATTGTCTCTGTTTGCAAACGACATGCTTGTATATTTAGAAAACCCCATCATCTCAGCCCAATAACTCCTTAAGCTGATAAGCAACTTCAGCAAAGTCTCAGAATACAAAATCAATGTGCAAAAATCACAAGCAGTCCTTTACACAAATAATTGACAAGCAGAGAGTGAAATCATGAATGACCTCCCATTCACAATTGCTACAAAGAGAACAAAATACCTGGAAATACAGCTAACAAGGGATGTGAAGGACCTCTTCAAGGAGAACTACAAACCTGTGCTCAAGGAAATGAGAGAGGACACAAACAAATGGAAAAACATTCCATGCTTATGGAATGGAAGAATCAATATCATGAAAATGGCTATACAATCCAAAGTAACTTATAGATTAAATGCTATTCCCACCAAACTACGATTGCCTTTCTTCATAGAATTAGAAAAAAACTACTTTAAATTTCATATGGAGTCAAAGAAGACCTGGGATAGCAAAGACAATCCTAAGCAAAAAGAACAAAGCTGGAGGTATCACACTACCTGACTTCAAACTATACTACAAGGCTCCAGTAACCAAAACAGCATGGTACTGGTACCAAAACAGACATATAGACCAATGGAACATAACAGAGACCTCAGAAATAACACCACACATCCACAACCATCTGATCTTTGACAAATCTGACAAAAACAAGCAATGGGGAAAGGATCTCCTATTCAATAAATGGTGCTGGTAAAACTAGCTAGCCATAGGCAGAAAACTGAAACTGGACCCCTTCCTTACACCTTTTACAAAAATTAACCAAGATGGATTAAAGATTTAAATGTAAAACCCAAAACCGTAAAAATCCTAGAAGAAAACCTAGGCAATACCATTCAGGACATAGGCATGGGCAAAGACTTCATAACAAAAACTCCAAAAGCAGTTGCAATAAAAGCCAAAATTGACAAGTGGGATCTAATTAAACTAAAGAGCTTCTGCACAGCAAAAGAAACTAGCATCAGAGTGAACAGGCAACCTACAGGGTGGGAGAAAATTTTTGCAATCTATCCATCTGACAAAGGTCTAATATCCAGAATTTCCAAGGAACTTAAATGAATTTACAAGAAGAAAACAAAAAACTACATCAAAAAGTGGGCAAAGGATATGAACAGACACTTCTCAAAAAAAGACATTTACGAGGCCAACAAACACATGAAAAAAAGCTCAACAACACTGATCATTAGAGAAAGGTAAATCAAAACCACAATGAGATACCATCTCACACCAGTTAGAATGGCAATTATTAAAAGTCAAGAAACAATAGATGTTGGCAAGGCTGTGGAAAAATAGGAACACTTTTACACTGTTGCTGGGAATGTAAATTAGTTCAACCATTGTGGAAGACAGTATGGTGATTCCTCAAGGATCTAGAACCAGAAATACCATTTGACTCAGCAACTCCATTACTGGGTACATACCCAAAGGAATAAATCATTCTACTATAAAGACAAATGCACACGTATGTTTATTGCAGCACTATTTACAACAGCAAAGTCATAGAACCAACCCAAATGCCCATCAAGGATAGAATGGATAAAGAAAATGTGGTACATATACACCATAAAAAGGAAGGAGAGGATGTCCTTTGCAGGGACATGGATGAAGCTGAAAGCCATCATCCTCAGCAAACTAACACAGGAACAGACAACCAAACACTGCATGTTGTCACTCATAAGTGGGAGCTGAACAATGAGAACACATGGACAAAAGGAGGGGAACAACACACACCAGGGCCTGTGGGGGTTGGGGGGTGAGAGGAAGGATCTTAGAGGACAGGTCAGTAGGTGCAGGAAACCACCATGGCACATGTATACCTATGTAACAAACCTGTATGTTCTGCACATTTATCTCAGAACTTAAAGATAAATAAATTAAAAAAAGAAAAGAAAAGAAAAGAAATCCGCCCCCATGATCCAATCACCTCTCACCTCCACCAGGCCCTCCAGCGCTGGGGATTACAATTCAACATGAGATACGGTGGGGACACAGATCCAAATCATATCAGGAAGTATTCTGTTTTATTTTAGTCTTGCTTAAAGTAAAAACAGACGTAAGAGCTGATATGCAAAAGAACAAAATAAGGAATAAGGTACTCTAAATGGTTTACAAAAGGCTGGGGTTAAATCATAGTTCAAGGAAGAATTGCAGGCTTGTTCAATGGGAAAAACAAACAAACAGACAAACATTTACCTTTTCCAGTTAGTTGTGAGACACTGGGTGAATAAGTATTTCAAACCTATTTTCTCATCTGTAACACAGGAGTAACGAAAAGTGATTGGCCGTAGTGCCTGAAACACAATAGGTGTTCAATAAATCTTGATCACTGTGGGGAGAAGATTCAGAGAGGTAAAGTAACTTGTCCAAGTTTAGAGATGGATCCACGCTCCCAAGTGCTAGCATATTAAAATCATTTTAGGACCGGACATACTGGCTAACTTCTGTAATCCCAGCACTTTGGGAAGCTGAGGCTAGAGGATCACTTGAGCCCAGGAGTTCAAGATCAGCCTGGCCAACATAGTGAGACATCATCTCTACAAAAAATAAACAAAATTAGTCAGGCATGGTGATGCACTCTTGTAGTTGCACTACTTGGGAGGCTGAGGTGGGAGGATTGCTTGAGCCCAGGAGGTCGAGGCTGCAGTGAGCCAAGATCACTCCATTGCATTCCAGCCTGAGTGACACACAGCGAGACCTTGTCTCAAAAAAAAAAAAAAAAAAAAATCATTTTGCTGTCTTTCATTTCTTCGGAAATATGTAAACTGTTCATGGTCCATCCCTATAACTCAAGAACAGTCACCCTTATTCTGACAGAGATCACTATACTAACATAGAGCTTTCTATTTTGTTTTCTTGTGAATATATCATCATTTCTCATTTGAAATAGAGGATTTTAAAGTACTCGGTGCATAAACTTGCCTGGTTTAAGGAAGGCTGAATGATTCCATCCTTGTCACTGGATACTGAGATCCAGAAAGTAGAACAGAGCTTCTAGATCCTATTGGCCTAAACCATGCTGAGTGTGGTGAAAGAACCATTTAAAGAAATTAAATATCCCTCTGAAACAAAATCCTGAAGCCAATATTCTGGATACCAAATTAAAGGTTTAGGGGAAGTGTCAGGGAGCTTCCTGTTTTACAGTTATCACAAGAATGTTTCCCTTTCATTTTGGTTTACATATTCTACTTCTCACAAAGAGTTCTCATTTTAAAGCTTAGTTCATTCAGTACCCATTATTCTGAAAATTTGCTTAATGTGGTCTGGCAGACTGAAGAAAATGAATTAGAATCTAAATGTAATAAGAGGCATCTGAATGGAGTGGAATGAGAACTGGAATAAAAGCTAGAAGACATGAGTGCCCTGGGGCACCTTTTCCCCTCCCTGGGCCTTTGTCTTCCTGATTGTAAAGGTAGGGGGCTGGGCTACATAGTCTCTAAGATCCCTGTCATCTCTTGCATTCTAAGGTTCTACAAGTCCTCCGACCTCACACACTTAGGCATAGAATATAAGGCGTGTGTAGGGGGGTGGGGGACGGGGGTGGCACGGGGCTAGAGTTGGGGAAAGATCCTTTGGATAAGTAAAGGGAGAAAAAATCGCAGGCAGGCACTTCACTTGAGCTTAGCATATTTAGGGATAGTGTGTGCAAGACGTGGGAAGAGAGGGTGGAAAAGTTGCCAATAGAATAAAAGGTTTACTTTCTTAAGAAGGATAATTAGATCCAAGCCAGCTCACATCGCTAAAGCCTTTGAAGCCTAACCTCTCCATGCTGTATTGTTGAAAACTTACTAAGAGTTGGGGATAAACTAGTAAGACCTAAAATGGTTGTAAACCACGTCCCCCTCCCACCTTTTCTTATGTTTGGTTTTGTTTTCATTGAATGTATTCAATAGGCTAGTGTGTCTACCTGCTTTGTTACTGGCATGTGGGGACAAGCAGCTACAGAAAAAAATAAAACTTGTCTATTAGTTTTCTTAGTTTTTGTCACACAATTTGACTATAAAACCTACATCTCAAAAAAGGTGTACCACGTAGTTATGTAGGAGTCAACATAAACAAATATTGCCTATAACTCACTATAAACTTTTTCCAGACCAGACAATTTAAACATTGGTCTAATTTGGCTTTACAGTTATGAACAAGAGAGTGGTAAATCACCAATTATTTGCTTAAAAGTGGGCTTCACAAAGCTGATCTATATTTTCCTTGATGTTTTATCATGTTTGTAACCCAATCAGCCAACCAAGATACAAGAATCAGATCCTTAAACATGGTTTTTCATTTTCTGCAATGAGTTTCAAAGGCAGTAGGAAGCTCTGGGAGAGCCTCTGGGCAAAAGATAAAGGTTACAGCTAGTGGAAGTTGTAATTAGAGCCAATTACAACTTAACTTACCTGCTTTGTCATTAAAATGTCTGTCAGACCTCTCATTTTTCTACACAGAGGGAAAGAAAAGGTATAGCTTAGTAGGGGACAGGGTTAGCCAAAGGGAAGGGATTTCTAGTACTGTTTACAAATGTACCCTGTAACCTTAGACAAACACATTGCCTTTTGGCTTTAGACTGTGCTTTGCTCAAAATTTAACTCAGGGAGCTGAACAGGACTTAGGAAATCACCTGGTCTAGTCCCCTGCCCTCTAGCAGGCAAGGTATTATTATTGTCCCAATTTCTCAAATTAGATATGAAAGACCTGGAGAATTTAACTAACTAGAATATGTCTTCTGCCTCCTTAAGTGTAACAGATTTGATTTTGGTTTCACTTATAGCTTGTCATAAGAAAAATGGAATTATTCTCACTTCTCTCACAGATACGTTGTGTATAGGTTAACACATGATAACTACAAAGCACGTTGAAACTACTAAGGAAGCTTATAAACATAACATTACCCACAAAGATACTAGCACTTTGAATGAATGGGTCTCATAGAAATGTAACAGAAATATTTGGATTTCACTTTTTAAAGAATTGGCTTGAGAGAAGAGTAGAATTACACTCAGTGGACCAACCTCACTTTCTGCAAATGTAAAGGAGTAAAAAAAATTGAGAAAGAATGGGAATGCCACTAACGAACATACCATTATGTTTGAGAGTGATCAGAATAAGTGAATTTTGTGTGTAAAAATCAAAATTCCGAAACAAAGCCTCCTTAGGGGGAAAGTAAAATAACAGGTTTTTATTATAAGTATCATTGTAGAAGTTCACTATCCCATACAGCCTCTAATGACTTTTTTTCCTTCTGTCCTTCATGCTTGGACCAATTATCTTCCTGTTTCCCATCTTTCTTCACCTTGCATTCTAAACTAAATTACCCTCACCCAAATAGCCATCTTTACTTGCGAAACATTATTATCTGCCTCACAAACCCTTGTTACCCTCTATACTGAATTACTCATTCAGGATTTCAAGGCTCTTTATCAATCCACTCCAATTTAGTCTCTTTCCTGATCCTTCTCTTTGTTCTCTTTCAGTACTATACTTTCTCCACATATACTAAAACAAATTCCATCCTTGCATCTGATAAGCCATCTTTCCTTACCTTTCTTGAAAAACAACACATATATGACACGAGGAGCATAGGGATGGACCTGGGTATACTTAATAGGAAAGTCTCTTAGTAGTCATCTGATTTGCAAAGCTGAAGATTACAGCCAAGCTCCCCTATCCCTTACATGTTTCTATCAGAGAAGGGTGGAATGTTCAGGAACTTAATGTAGGGGAGTGTTGCTGGGTACAGACTGCTTGTGATATGTTGTATTAAAGAGGGCCTACTTGCAGTATTTTAGGATTTGCCTCACTCCTTCATTCTTTCAATTATAGTTGTATCCTTACCATCTTTACTAATGGCCTCAATTTATATGCTGTCTTTCTTGGTGAAGGTCTGTGCAGCAGTCACTATCAAAAAGACAGATCCCTAAAGAGCAAGGAGGAAGGATGATTCCCTTAGTTCACTGGCACAATGGTATCAGGAAGGTTGTTCCAAAGAGAGGGTGGTAGTATCTATCATAGTGGAATTTTATGGCAGCTCTTGGGGGTGAGCCACTATCCTGTTATTACATCCAATGCTAGTGATGTGAACAGTTTAGTTACCTGGCACATAATTGAGCTTTGACACAGTATATATTTTGGATTTAAAACTTTATTCACCCCATATAATAGTATATATAAAATGTTGCGAAGATGAAAGCATTTCTGAAACTTGGTCACTCCGTGGGGACTGGCTCAGATTATAGACTTGAAAAAAATTAACGGTAGAAAAATGTTTATTCTCTAAGGATAGATTTGATTTGGAGATAGCCAAGTCACTTGAGACTGAGTCTGGTGAAATAAAGTAGTAATACCCTGAACATAATTTTTAGTATAATAGACTTGTAAAAGGATTGACCTGTTTTACTGTTGAATAAGTCTCTATAGCCTCACAACATGCTACCCTCAAAGGAAACAAGGGCTACTGGGACAGATATGTAACTGCTCTTAAGAAGTTTTGTTTGGGGCACATAAATATGGATCTGATTTTATGATAATGGAGGGAAAATGAACATAGCTAAGGGAAGGCTACAAATATTCAGCTTCTTTGGAGGCCAGATAACAGGTTTCCATCTACCTGCTATAGCTTCTGAATGGTAAGCAGCTTTTCTATCAAGTGTGGGTTGGTAGCCCTGCTTGACTTAAAATGAGTGTTACAGTTGTTGGGAAACAGGAAATGGGGCTGGATTACACAAAGACATCCAAAACTAACACAAACACACATGGGCTTCCTGGTATGTAAATTCTCTTTGAGATTAGAGATCTCCCTTTACAGAATTTAGTACAACAGATTCAATAACCAAACTTCGTGACCTCTCAATACTAAATAACTAAATGTGCAAAAGAACCACCATTATATAGGATAACAAAAGCTATACATTTTCTATGAAACATGTGCACATATTTTCAAAGCTGTGAAAATACAATAAAGAGCACAACACATTTTGGTCACTTTATTAAATGACATTAAATAGTTTAAGTTTCAACTACTAAACAGCACTTTGAATGGTGAAAACACAGATAGTATATTGTCATACTTGAATGCTTTTCTTTAAAAACACAATTCCAGTCCTTATATATATTACAAAACAGCCTTAAAGGAAGAAGTGACATCTTTTCTACAGTACTTAAGATACTCAATACAGAACTGAAAAGCAGTCTAACAGAAACAAAGGCAAGTCTTCACAGCTGTATGATTTCAGCAGCCAAAGCTGGATGATGGACTGAAACATTACTATACAACTGGGACAAAACATATACAATATCACAATACTAAGCAAAAACGCTTTACACCCAAAGAAATAAAACAGGTTACAAAATGTGGAGAATTTAGCAGGCAAAACTGTATTACAAGCAACATTTTAAATCATCATTTTTTAATCCATTGCAACTATTTAAAACATCTAAAACAAATATAAAAATGAGCCTTTTAGTATTTTATTGATGCGTTTTTTTTGTCTTTAAATATTGTTAAAGCTTGATGTTATACTCAAAGTACATATTATGTAGCTAAAATGTCAAGTGAGAAGAGTGTATACAAAGTGGTCCAAGTTTTATTTCAAACTCTGATTCCAATTAATCCTTCTAAGTATTATTCTTTAAGTTATAGTTCATCCATGGTGAAAAAGGTTTAGAAGGTTGCCTAAAATTTTCACATCTATGTCTTTGAGTAAATAATCAGACCATGTTGAAAATTCCCAGGTCTAGTTAATCAGGTTTAAAATATTCCGAACTTGTAGAAATACCAACTGATAACAGTTGGCCAGAGTGTACTGCCTTCAAATATTTCTCATAAATCTTGTCTTTTTCATTATTTCTAAAGTAAATACACACCTGCCCCACCCAATTAAATAAATCTGATTACATGGCTAGCATAATATCTAAATATACAGAATTTATTAGTGATATTTCATCATGGGAAGGTGGGGGGGAGGGGTGTGGATCCACCAAACCTCACAAATTCTGTATCACAATCCTAGTGCTCTTGGATGTTTTACCACTAGTTCTTCCAAGATAAAAATGGCAATCTCTTAATCATCCAAACAACTCAAGCAGTTTTAGCTAATGTTAAACTCATTCTAATCCAGTGATACCTAAAGCAAAGCCTACACCCAGTTTTCTTTTTTTTTTTTTTTTCTGGAATTCTTAGCTGTTTCACTACCTGTTATATCATCATCTCAAAATGGTTTTGCCATGTTGATTGACTCCCATAGCCAAAAACAATGTTTTCTTTAAGTATTCAAGTAATCAAAATTGTACATGAATAAAATTATAGGTCATTTTTACAGAACTGGATTAAGAAAAAATAAAATGTAATACATTTTCTAGTAAAACTTCTAGTAAGGGGTATTGGATGAATTAATTTTGATTTAATAATTGCCTCAAAATCTAAAGAAAAAACAACTCTGAAACAATTTTAAAAAATGTAAGGAAACTGGGGTAAAAGAACATGATGAGAGAAAAGAAGCGCATAGAAGCCAGTGATTCTTATCTTTCAGAGGAATTATTTCACAATACTGATAGTACTGGGAATTGTTAAAGCACATTCCTCATGTGAACTTAAAGTCAGCAATGGTTCTGCCATTTTGATGTTGTTTATAAAACAGGGTGTGAACCTAACAACCACAACTTCAGTGTTAACCTCCTAAAATGCTAGAACTTGATTTTCTAAGTCCACATCCCACTGCCAGCAACAGGATGAAGCACTAGCACTGGCACCATGCAGTTAAGAGATGTGCTTTATATTCGTGCCAGGAGAGAGAAAATTCATGTGTGGAAGATAATCCACAACCCTGAAATTTTACCAGTAATTATTTCAGCACATATAACTGAAAATAAAAAATGGCAGAAGGACTAAAGAAGAAAAAGGAATTCTCTTCTTAGGCTATACTTAAGGCTGTTTATACAATGCTAAGATAACTGTAAGACTCCTCCAACTTTTAGAGCAGTAGTATTTAAGAATATTGCACACAATTCTGTGTCAAAGATAACCCTCAGTTTCTAACTTTCAGTCACAGAGACAATAAAAAGCAGGAGCCCAGTTTCAGACTTCAGTCAAAAGAACATTAAAACCATTTCAATCACTTTAATCAAGAAATGGATTAAGTACAAAAGTATTTCATAACTTGAGGAATCAACTCTAAGAACTCAGCTGTGTGTTTTTCTATGTAAAGAATGAATATATAAATCTTTATTCTTTCCTAAATTTATTAACTTTATGACAATTTTATGGTTGCTAAAAGCAGGCATAAAAATTTAGAGAGGAAATCTGTGGAGCTGTTACTATTATGGAAGGACTTGTTTTCACTGAAAACAATTTGAAATATCTTCTGTACTCAATGTGTGTAAGAAGATTCTAGGCAACATCACTGACAAATGTCAGGAAGAAACGGTATGCCCTATTTTTTAAAAAAAAGTAAAACTAATATGGAAGATTGGCATTTAAGGGGACCAAACTATTTATACAGTTGAGTTCTGTTAAGTCATTGATTCCTAAAAAATAAAAGATCTTTCTATGATTTTAACAATCCATTAAGCTTTTAGTGCAAAATCACATTGATTTCCCTTGGAAGGTCCTGGATTTTTGCTTCTCATGGGGGTGGTGCACGCTGTAATGGTGGTGGCTGCATACCACCAGCCACTGGCTGATACATTCCTCTCATATCAATCTGCTGGTAGTTAGAAGGATTCATGATCAAATTTGGAGGCTTTGGCATCATGAGGTGACCCAGTGTTGCTTGTTGATAAGTCATTTGTTGCTGTTGCTGCTGATTGTACTGCTGCTGGAGCCTTCTGTTCATAAGTATTCGCTGAACACAGCTGATTAACTATAGAGAAAAAATGGGAGTCGTTACAAGTGCATGACCTGTCTCAAAAGAGGTATCAAGTTTTGACTTAAAATCAATTTGTTAAGGGGGTACCATACCAAAAGGAAAACACATTATTGTTATCACCATTACTAATTTGATGGCATTCACAGGACCATTACTGTAGAAACCAGTTAGTAAGACCATTTAGGGCTAAATTCTCTTAATGTCTTGACTATTATATTGCAAGCAGCATTTAGGTAGTTGCCGTAGTAATGTGTTCTGTACTGTGATTAGTCTCAAGTATTAGTTACAACACTTTTTGTTAAGACTCCTTTCTTTGTCATTCTTTTGAATATTTCACATGATGACAGACAAACATTTTAGTGACAAACACCAAAGGGAAAGGCACTTGCAGTAGGAATAATTCTGACCTGGAATGTCTCAAGTTTCCTAATATAATGTAAAACCACATAACCCTACAGTACCTTCTAAGTAAAACATATGCCACAGAAATAGATTCCCTGGTGTCAACAGTTGAAATTTCCAAGTATAAGGCAGAAGGCTGGCAAACAACTGTGTTGGGAAACATGATCAAGGATCCTGGAATACGGTACCCTTTTAAAGAATTATATAGCTTAGTAGGAACCTTTGATATATATCATCCATAGCTCTACTTTTTATTCTCAAATTAAACACACTGATAAGTATACTACTGTTTCGAGGTTGTTTAATAATGCCAAATGTGACTGGAGGCAGAGCAAGATGGCCGAATAGAAGCCTCCACTAATCGTCCTCTCCGAAGGAACTCCAAATTCAAAAACTACCTGCAATAAAATCACCTTCATGAGAACTAAAAATCAGGTAAGCAATCACTGTACCAGATTTTAGCTTCATATCACTGAAAGAGGCACTAAAGGGGTTAGGAAAGACAGTCTTTAACTGCCAATGCCAACCCTCACTCATCCCCTGGCAGCAGCCGCGTGGCAGGGAGAGAGAATCTGTGTGCTTGCAGGAGAGAGTATAGTGATTGTGAGACTGCATTGGAACTCAGTGCTGCCCTGTCACAGTGAAAAGAAACACCAGGCAGAACTCAGCTGGCACCCACAGAGGGAGCATTTACACCAGCCACAGCCAGAGGGAAATCACCTATCCCAGCAGGCGGAACCCGAGTTCCGACAAGCTTTGCCACCGTGGACTAAAGAGTTCTGGGGGCCTAAATAAACCTGAAAGGCAATCTAGGCCACCAAGACTCCAAGTCCTGTGCTGGGCTGAAAGCCAGTGGACTTGGGGGGCACATGACCTAGTGAGACAACAGCCAGGGTGGCCAGAAGATTGCTTCTGCCACACCTTCGCAAACCCCAGACAGCACAGCTCACAGCTCCAGGACAGACTCTTTCCTTTTGCTTGAGGAGAGGAGAGGAAGAGTAAAGAAGACTTTGTCTTGCAGCTTGAATATCACCTCAGCCACAGTAGGATAGGGCACCAGGCAGAGTCCTGAGGCCCCTGTTTCAGGCCCTAGCTCCTGGATGACATTTCCAGACATACCCTGGGCCAGAGGAAACTCGTTCTCTTGAAGGAAATGACTCAATCCTGGCAGGATTCAACATCTGTTGTCTAAAGAGCCCTTTTGGGCCCTGAATAATCAGCAGTGGTACCCAGACAGTACTTGCAGTGGGTCTTCAGTGAGACTCAGAGACATGCTACCTTCAGGTGTGACATAGCACATTCCCAGCTGTGGACACTATGGGAAGAGACTTCTGCTTGAGAAAAGAGGAAATAGTAAAGAGGACCTTGACATACAGCTTAGGTACCAGCTCAGCCACAGTGGGCTAGGGTACCAAGCAGACCCTTGGGGACCCTAATTCCAGGCCTTGGCTTTTGGATGGCATTTCTGGACCTTCCCTGGGCTGGAGGGGAGCCCACTGCCCAGAAGAGAGAGACACAGTCCTGGTAGCATTTACCACAAGCTGACCGAAGAGCCCTTGGACCCTGAGTGAACATCAGCAATAGCCAGGCAATACCTGCTGTGGGCCTGGGGTGCTAGTGATCACAGGGACAGATTCCTTTGCTTGTGGAAAAGGGAGGGAAGGGTAGAAAGGATTTTGTCTTATGGCTTGGGTGCCAACTCAGCCGAAGTAGAATAGAGCTCCAGGCAGATTCCTAAACATTCTGACTCCAGGCCTGGATCTTGGATAGCATCTTGGGACAGGCCTAGGGCTGGGGGAAATTTGCAGCCCAGAAGGGAAGAACACAAGAGCAGCTGGCTTTGCCACCTGCTGAATGTGGAGCCTTAGAGCCTTGAGCAAACAAAGGCGGAGGCCAGGCAGTAGTTACTGTGGATCTTGGGTGAGACCCACTGTTATGCAGGCTTCAGGTCTAACCCAGTGTGGTCCCCGTGAAGGGAACCAGAGGGGTGGTTGTGTCACCTCTCCACCAGCTTTCCAGACAGCTTAGCACAGACAGAGATTCTGTTTGGGAAAAAGTAAGGGAAGAGAACAAGAATCTCTGCTGGTAATCCAGACAGTTCTTCCAGATCTTATCGAAGACCACCAAGGCGGTAGCTCTATGAGTGTGCAAGATTACAACAGTCATAGCATTACCCAGTTTGGGATGCCTTCCAATGCAGATACAGATGGAGTGACCAAGAACTTAGATCACAACATCCATCTCCCTTTGAATACCTAGAAAGCCTTCACAAGGCTAGACTACAAAGATTATAATAAATACCTAACTCTTCAATGCCCAGACACGAATCAATGTCCACAACCATCAAGATCATCCAGGAAACACGACATCACCAAACGAACTAAATAACTCCTCAGGGACCAATCCTGGAGAGACAGATACATGTGAATATATGTGACAGAGAATTCAAAATAGGTGTCTTGAGGAAATTCATGAAATTCAAGATAATATGGAGAAGAAACTGATAATCCTATCAGATCAATTTCATAAAGATATTAAAATAATTTAAAAGAATCAAGCAGAAATTCTGGAGTCAAAAAATGCAATTGACATACTAAAGAATGTAATAAGAGTCTCTTAATAGAGGAACTGATCAAGGAGAAGAAAGAATTAGTGAGCTTGAAGACAGGTTATCTGAAAATGTACCATCAGAGGAGACAAAAGAAAAATGAACAAAAAACAATGAAGCACATCCACAAGATCTAGAAAATAGCCTCAAATGGGCAAATCTAAGAGTTATTGGCCTTAAAGAGGAGGCAGAGAGACAGATAGGGTATAAAGTTTATTCAAAAGCATAACAACAGAGAATTTCCCAAACCTAGAGAAAACTATCAATATTCAAGAAAAAGAAGGTTATGTAACACCAAGCACATTTAACTCAATAAAGACTATCTCCCACCATTTAATAATCAAACTCTCAACGGTCAAGGATAAAGAAAGGATCCTAAATGCAGCGAGAGAAAGGAAACAACATACAAAGGAGCTCCAATACATCTGGCAGTAGACTTTTCAGTAGAAAACTTATAGGCCAGGAGAGAGTGACATGAGATATTTAAAGGGGTGAAGGAACAAACAAACAAACAAACAACTTTTAACCTAGAAGAATATATCTGATGAAAATATCCTTCAAAAGCAAAGGAGAAATAAAGACTTTCCCACACAAACAGAAACTGAGGAATTTCAATACCAAACCTGTCCTACAAGAAATACTAAGGGAGTTTCTCAGTCTGAAAAAAAGGATGTTAATGAACAATGAAAAATTATATGAAGGTATAAAACTGACTGGCAAAAGAACATTAGTTTTCTCTTTGCTTGTTTGTACTTTATTTGCTTGTTTATGCAATCAGTGTTATCATCAGCTTAAAATGATGCATTATATTATTTGCAAGCCTCATGGTAACTTCAAATAAACAAACATACAACAGATAAACAAAAAACTATAAGCAAGAAATCATACCCGGCGTGGTGGCTCAGGCCTGTGATCCCAGCACTTTGGGAGGCCAAGGTGGGTGGATCACCTGAGGTCAGGAGTTCAAGACCAGCCTGGTCAACATGGTGAAACCCTGTCTCTAGTAAAGATGCGAAAATTAGCTGTGCGTGGTGGCGGGTGCTTATAATTCCAGCTACTTAGGAGGCTAAGGCAGGAGAATTGCTCAAACCCTGGAAGGCAGAGATTGCAGTAAGCTGAGATCACGCCACTGCACTCCAGCCTGGGTGACACAGTGAAACTCCATCTCAAAATAAGAAGAAGAAGAAGAAAAAGAAATTAAAACATACAACCACAGAAAATTGCCTTAACTAAAAGGAAGACAGGAAGGAAGAAAAGAAGGAAGAGAGGGATCACAAAACAAAGAGAAAACAAATAACAAAATGGCAGGAGTAAGTCCTAACTTATCAAGAATAATGGGGTTGGAGGCCGGGCGCGGTGGCTCACGCCTGTAATCCAGCACTTTGGGACGCCGAGTGGGAGGATCACAGGTCAGGAGATTGAGACCATCCTGGTTAACATTGTGAAACCCTGTCTCTACTAAAAATACAAAAAATTAGCCGGGCGTGGTGGTGGGTGCCTATAGTCCCAGCTACTCGGGAGGCTGAGGGAAGAGAATGGTGTGAACCTGGGAGGCGGAGCTTGCAGTGAGCCCAGATTGCACCACTGTACTCCAGCCTGGGTGACAGAGTGAGATTCTGTTTCAAAAAAAAAAAAAAAAGAATAATGGGGTTGGGCAAGATGGATGACAAGATGCAGCAAGGTGGAAAAGCTGCCACCGAAAGACAAGGATGACTGGCACACTCCTAACAGATCTTCAGAGACAAGGCAATGAGAGTGGATGGAGGGAAGACACAGAAGCTTGGTTGAAGGAGGAGGAAGCTGGGAATCCTGAATGGGGCTACCGCACACCAGGACTGGTTCCTGGCCCACAAGAACTCCAGGGGAATGAGTGAGTTGAACTGGCAAGAAGCAACTGGCTCTTGCCTCGGGCCTCTGGAATTCCGGCTGGAGGAGACCCACAGCCAACATTATACTGAATGGCAAAAGCTGCAAATATTCCTCTTGAAAACTGGCACAAGACAAGGATGCCCTCTATTACCACTCCTATTCAAAATAGCATTAGAAGTCCTGGGCAGAGCAATCAGGTGACAGAAAGAAATAAAGGTCATCCAAATAGGAAGAGAGAAAGTCAAACTATCACAGTATGCAAATTACATGATTCTGTATCTAGAAAACTCTAGTCTTGGTCCAAAAAGCTTCGTAAGCTGATAAACAACTTCAGCAATATCGCAGGGTACAAAATCAATGTACAAAAATCAGTAGCATTCCTACACACTAACAAAAGTCAAGTAAAGAGGTAAATCAGGCATGCAATCCCATTCACAACTGCCACAAAAAGAATAAATACCTAGGAATACAGCTAACCAGGGAGGTAAAAGGTCTCTACAGTCTTTTTTTTTTTTTAAATTAATTAATTAATTATTTTTATTATACTTTAAGTTCTAGGGTACATGTGCATAACATGCAGGTTTGTTACATATGTATACTTGTGCCATGCTGGTGTGCTGCACCCATCAACTTGTCATTTTGTATTCCAAAAGACTGCTCAAAGAAATTAGAGGTGACAAAACAAATGGAAAAACATTCCATGCTCACAGATAGGAAGAATCAATATTGTTGAAATGGTCATATTGCCCAAAGCAATTTATACATTCAATGCTATTCCTATCAAACTACTAATGATATTCTTCATAAACTAGACAAAATTATTTTAAAATTCATATGGAACAACAACAAAAAAGGCTGAATAGCCAAGGCAATCCTAAGCAAAATGAACAAAGCTGGAGGCATTATGCTATACAACTTCAAACTATACTACAGAGCTACAGTAACCAAAACAGTGTGGTACTGGTACAAAAAAAACACACAGACCAGTGGAACTGAATAGAGAACTCAGAAATAAGGCCACACACTTACAACCATCTGATCTTTGACAAAGCTGACAAAAACAAGTAATGGGGAAAGGACTCCCTATTCAATAAACAGTGCTGGGGTAATTGGCTAGCCATAAACTGGACCCCCTCCTTACGCCATATACAAATTATCAACTCAAGATGCATTGAAAACTTAAATGTAAACCCCAAAACTATAAAAACCCTGGAAGACAACCTAAGCAATACAATTCTGGATATAGGAACGGGCAAAGATTTCATGATGAAGATGCCAAAAACAATTGCAACAAAAGCAAAAATGGACAAATGAGATCCAACTAAACTAAAGAGCTTCTGCACAGCAAAGGAAACCATTGACAGAGTAGAGAGACAACCTACAGATTTGCAGAAAAGTTTTGCAACCTATCCATCTAACAACTAATAACCATTATCTATAAGGAACTTAAAGAAAAATACAGGAAAATAACAACCACATTAAAAAGTGGGCAAAGGACACGAACAGACACTTTGCAAAAGAAAAACACGCATGTGGCCAACAATCACATGAAAAAAGCTCAACATCACTGATCATTAGAGAAATGCAAATCAAAACCACAATGAGATACCTTACATCAGTCGGAATGGCCATTATTAAAAAGTCAAAAGATGCTGGTGAGTTGTAGAGAAAAAGGAATGCTTATACACTGTTGGTGGGAGTGTACATTAGTTCATCCATTGTGGAAAGCAGTGTGGCAGTTCCTCAAAGAGCTAAAACAGAACTACCATTTAACCCTGCAATCCTATTACTGGGTATAAACTCAAAGGAATATATATCATTATATTATAATGACACTGCTATGTTCATTGCAGCACTATCCACAAAAGCAAAAACATGGAATAAAGCTAAATGCCTATCAATGGTAGACTGGATAAAGAGAATGTGGAAATAAACAATAAAAATAAAGAAAAGGTTCAGGAGGGGTAAAAAAAAAAAAAAATCCATGTGTGTAAAGGTGTATTCTAAATGTGCCTTTCTTCCTGATACCTACAGTGGCTGAAGCTCTAGATACATGTGCCCTCTGCCTACTCATACTCATGTCCCCTTATAAGGCATTCATTATGGAACGCTCCATTATCAAGTTCCACAGCAAAAATTAAGATGTTGCATCCTGTGATTTCTAAACCTCAGCTAGCAGAGCCATAGCCTGCTACTAATGCCTCTGCATTTGGTTTATTGAATGCAGCTCATCACAAAGAGTCTGACAAATTCAACATGTTATAGACAACTAGAGCTTTTCTTATTCCAACAGCAGCTGACTCAATTATTAGAAATCTTAGAGATCAAAAATCTACTTTCTCATTCTCGGTTTGTAACGCTGAGCCCAGACCTCAGCACACATCTTCAAGACTGTTGTCAACCTATTTATTTAATTTTATTAATATATTTTATAAACCTAATAATAAGTACAAGATCATGTCCTCTGCAGGAACATGGATGGAGCTGGAGGCCATTATCCTTAGCAAACTAATGCAGGAACAGGAAACCAAATACCATATGTTTTCACTAATAAGTGGGAGCTAAATGATGAGAACACATGAACACATAGAGGGCAATAACAGACACTGGGGCTGACCAGAGGTTGGAGGCTGAGAGGAGGGAGATCATCAGGAAAAGTAACTTATGGGTGCTAGGATTAATACCTGGGTGACAAAATAATCTGTACAACAAACCCATGACACAGATTTACCTATATAACAAACCTGTACATGTATTCATGAACTTAAAATGAAAGTTTAAAAAAAGAATAACAGTGAATATAAATGGACTAAACTCTCCAATCAAAACACATATAGTACCTGAATGGATTTTTAAAAAAGACCCAACCATCTGTTTCCTATAAGAAATACATTGTACCTATAAAGACACATATAAAGTGAAAATAAAGGATGAAAAAAGATATTTCATGAAAATGGAAACCAAAAAGGAGCAGGACTAGCTATACTTATATCAGACAAAATAGATTTCAGACAAAAATATAAAAAGAGACAGAGATGGTCATTTGTAAATATATGAGCACCCAATACTGGAGCACCAGATATAAAAAAGCAAATATTATTAGAGCTGAAGAGAGAGACAGACCCCAAAATAATAGCTGAAGACGTCGACACCTCAACTTTACACACTGGACAGATCATTCAGACAGAAAATTAAAAAAAAAAACCAATGGACTTATTCTGCACTATAGACCAAATAGATATTTACTGGATATTTCATTCAATGGTCACAGAATATACATCCTTTTCCTTGGCACATAAATCATTCTCAAGGAAAGACCCTATATTAGGCCACAAAACAAGTCTTAAAACATTCAAACAAATGAAATCATATCAAGTTTCTTCTCTGACCACATGGAATAAAACTAGAAAACAACAACAAGAGGAATTTTTGAAACTATATAAACACATGAAAATTGAACAATATGCTCCTGAATGACCAGTGGGTCAAATAAGACATAAGAAGAAAATTGAAAAATTTCTTAAAACAAATGATAAAGGAAACACAACATACAAAAACCTATGGGATACAGCAAAGGCATTACTAAGAGGAAAGTTTACAGCTCTAAGTGCGTACATCAGAAAAGAAAAGAAACTTCAATTAAACGCCTACCAACGCATCTTAAAAAGAACTAGAAAAACAAAAGAAAACAAAACCCCAGATTAGTAAAATAAATAATAAAGATCAGTGCAGAAATAAATACAAAGTTGGTTTTTTTGAGAAGATAAACAAAATTGACAAACCATTAGCCAGACTAAGAAAAAGAATGGGCTGGGTGCAGTGGCTCATGCCTGTAATGCCAGCATTTTGGGAGGCTGAGGCGGGCGGATCACGAGGTCAGGAGATCGAGACCATTCTGGCTAACATGGTGAAACCCCATCTCTACTAAAAATACAAAACATTAGCCGGGCGTGGTGGCGGGTGCCTGTAGTCCCAGCTCTCGGGAGGCCGAGGCAGGAGAATGGTGTGAACCCAGGAGGTGGAGCTTGCCGTGAGCCGAGATCGTGCCACTGCACTCCAGCTTGGACGACAGAGCGAGACTCCGTCTCAAAAAAAAAGAAGATTCAAATAAATAAAATCAGAGATCAAAAAGTAGATATTAAAAAAACTGATACCAAAGAAATTCAAAGGAGCATTAGAGGGTCCTATGACAAACTACATGCAAACAATTGGAAAACCCAGAAGAAATGGATAAATTCCAAGACACATACAATCTACCAAGATTGAAACACTAATAAATCTAAAATCTGAAACAGACCAGTAACAAGTAGCGAGATTAGAGCTGTAATAAAAAGTCTTGCAGCAAAGCAAAGCCTGGAAACCAGTATCTTCACTGCTGAATTTTACCAAACGTTTAAAGAACTAATACCAATCTTCCTCAAACTACTGTGACAAGGAGAGGAGGAGGGAATACTTCACACACATTCTATAAGGCCAGTAACACCCTGATACCAAAATCAGACAGACACATCAAAAAAAGAAAACTACAGGGCAATATCTGAGATAAACATTCATGCAAAAATCCGCAACAAAATACTAGTAAACACAATTCAATAACACATTAAAAAGGCGTTGTTGAATATGACCAAGTGGGATTTATCCAAGGGCTTCAAGGATGACTTAACATATGCAAATCAATCAACGTGATACATCAAATAACAGAATGAAGGACAAAAACCATATGATAATTTCAACTGATGCTGAAAAAACATTTGATAATATTCAGCATCCCTTCATGATATAAATCCTCAAAAAACTGGTTATAGAAGGAACATACCTCAACACAATGAAACCCATATATTGACAGGCTCACAGCCAGTATCATACTCAATGGGGAAAAAAGTGAAAGACTTTCCTCTAAAAATTGGAACACAACAAGGACGCCAGCTTTTACCACTGTTATTCAACATAGTTCTGGAAGTCATAGCTAGAACAATCAGACAAGAGAAAGAAATAAAGGGCATCCCAGTTGGAAAAGAAGAAGTCAAATTATTCTGTTTGCAAATGATATGATCTGGTATTTGGAAAAACCTAAAGACCACACCAAAAATATTTTAGAACTGATAAACAAACTTAGTAAAGTGGCAGCATACAAAATCAGCAGCATTTCTAAATGCCAGCAGTGAATAATCTGAAAAAGAAATTGAGAAAATAATCCCATTTACGGTAGCCACAGTCAAAATTAAATATCTAGGAATAAACTTAACGAAAGTGAAAAATGTCTACAATGAAAACTACACAATGCTAATGAAAGAAATGGAAGAGAGTACAAAAAAATGAGAAGATATTCCATGTTCATGAATTGGATAAATTAACATTGTTAAAATGTCCATATACCCAAAGCAATCTATAGATACAATGCAATCCCTATCAATATACCAATGACATTCTTCACAGAAATAAAAAAAAAAAAAATCCTGAAATTTTCATGGAACCACAAAAGACCCAGAATAGGCAAAGCTGTAGTGAGCAAAAAGAACAAAACTGGGGGAATCATATTACCTGACTTCAAATTATACTACAGAGCTACAGTAACCAAAACAGCATGGTACTGGCATAAAAACAGACACACAGACCAAGAGAACACAAGAGAGAACCCAGAAACAAATCCACACACCAGTGAACTCATTTTTGGCACAGGTGCCATGAACATGCATTGGAGATAGGACAGTCTCATTCATAAATGGTGCTGTGGAAGCTGGATATCCATATGCAGAACAATGAAAGAAGACCCCTATCTCTTGCCATATACAACATTCAAATCAAAATGAATTAAAGACTTAAATCTGAGACCTCAAACTATGAATCCACTACAGAAAAACATTGGGCAAACTGTCCAGGACATTGAACTGGCAAGGATTTCTTGAGTAATATCTCACAAGTACAGGCAACTAAAGAAAAAATGGACAAACAGGATACCATTAAGTTAAAAAGCTTCTGCATAGCAAAGGAAACAATCAACAATGCGAAGAGACAACCCACAGAATGCGAGAAAATATTTGCAAGCCTTCCAATTGACAAGGGATTAATAACCAGAATATATTCGGAGCTGAAACAACTGCATAGAAAAAAAAATCTAATAATCAGATTTAAAAATGGGCAAAATATCTGAATAGACATTTCTCAAAAGAAGACATACGAATGGCAACCAGGCATAAGAAAAGGTACTCAACATCATCAATCATTAGATAATGCAAATCAACACTACAATGAGAGGCTGGGAATGGTCACTGACACCTGTAATCTGAACACTTTGGGAGGCTGAGGTCGGAGGATTGCTTAAGACCAAGAGTTTGAGACCAGCCTGGGAAATATAGTGAGACCCTGTCTCTAGAAAACCAACCAACCAACCAAACAAAAAAGACAATGAGATATCATCTTACCCCAGTTAAAATGGCCTTTATCCAAAAGACAGGCAATAATTAATATTGGTGAGGATATGGAGAAAAGGGAATTTGCGTACACTGTTGTTAGCAACGTATATTAGTACAAGCACTATGGCGAACAGTTGGGAGGTTCCTCAGAAAACTAAAAATAGAGGTACTATATGGTTCACCAATCCCACTGCTAGGTCTATACCCAAAAGAAAGGAAATCAGTATATTGAAGAGGTATCTGCACTCTCATGTTTATTGTAGCACTGTTTACAATATTAAGATTTGGAAGCAACCTAAGTATCAATCAACAGATGAATGAACAAAGAATACATGGTACATATACACAATGGAGTACTATTCAGCCATAAAAAAGAACGAGATACTGCCATTTGCAATAACATGCATGGAACTGGAGATCATTATGTTAAGTGAAATAAGCCAGGCATAGAAAGACAAAGTTCACATGTTCTCACTTATTTCTGGAAGCTAAAAACTAAAACAATTGAATGGGGACAGAAAATAGAATGGCTGAGAAGGGTAGCAGGGACTGGGGTAATGGGGGATGGTTAGTTAATAGGTACAAAAGTATAGTTAGAATGAATAAGATCTAGTATTTGATACCACAACAGGGTGACTACAGTCAAAAATAATTTATTGCACATTTAAAAATAACTACAAGGGTATAACTGGATTGTTTATAACACAAAGAAAGGATAATCCTTGAGGTGATAGATATCCTTTACCCTGATGTGATTATTATGCACTGTATACCTGTATCAATATACCTTATGTACCCCAAAAATATATATACCTATTATATACTCATAAAAATTAAAAGTTAAATAAAATGCAAATGGCAAATGTGGTAAAACTCTGGCAAAAATTCCTACGTAGATGTTCAGAATATATGAGAAATAAAATTATATGGACTAGATCCTATGTAAACTTCAAGGATTCCCATTTAGGTAGCTGTTACATTTTTGTAACAAAATACATTACTTTTACTTGACATTCCTGGGTTTTTTACATTTCTTCCAGAATTATCAATGACCGTCCATCCCTCCATAGTAGGAATAATTACTGATGTAGATGTCATACAAACTTATTATTATAAATTCAAGAAAATTAAACATAACCTAGAAACAGAAGTCAGAATTCTTACCATCTGTTGTTTTGTCAATACATCATTGTAGATTGCTTCTCTTCGTTTAACATCAAGCTCCTGGCTGGCTTGTCTACTTAATGCTAATGCCTGTACTTGGGCCTCTGAGAGATTCATGTTCTCCTTCCACTAAAAGAAAAATTTTCTATTTACTCCTTATTGAAGAAAAAATAATTAAGGTATTTTAAGATATTTGGGATTTTCCAAGGTCCCCCCCCTTTCTTTTATTCTTTTCTAAAGAAAAGCATGATGCAAAACAGGGTACTAAGTTGTTCACTGCTGTACCTGGACTGGCTATCTCTGGAATGAAACAATAATTTAGATTTAATTTGTGCAACTGGTAATTAAAATGTTTATGTAAACAATGCATACATTTCCATGTTTGATTTCTCAATTCTTACATTTTATCCATTTCTCTTTTGTGCCAACATCTATGTAAAATTGCTGGGTTACCGTTTGGCACTATTATCCATCCATTTTACCAGTATTTTACTATTGCAAATCAATTTATAAGATGGAAACAATTAAAAATTTTTGAAAATGGCAGTAGGGGGTGGAGGGAACAAATTTGAGGTTGGAATAAGACAATTGCCAATTAGCTTACTACAGCTGAAATTATATCTTCAAGAGGTTGAATCCTCACTGCTGTCACACTGTTTGTTGCTTCTACAACTTTTTCTCTTCCTTGATTAATGAGGTCCTAGAAGAATGCAAGAAATAAGTTATATAAGGCAGAAAGACAGCATAGTGTTAAAGTATAGGAATCCTTCCATTTGCCAATTTATAGCAGTTGGTTTTAAAACTCTTTAAATAATTGAAGAGAACAGAAAAATTCAGTATCAATAAAGTGGAGTAAAACATATCAATGCTCAAAGAGTCTTGTTATGAAGATTAAAAGTTTGAGTTTTATCACACCAATAATTTAATAATTTAGATGAATCCATAAGCACATTTTATAATGCGTTTCAGATTCAATTAAGTCATTATTGGTATAATAAAAATCCAATCTTTCCTATTTAATTTACAATTGATTCTAGCTTTAAATCATTTCTTTCATAATATTGGGCATTATATATTTAATTGTACATCTATAATGCACTTGATAGAAATTAATGAGTATATTTATCTTACTTTCAAACAGTAAGATAGCAATTTATTATGAATATTTTATAACTGAAGAAGGTGCTACTTCCCAAGCCAGTCAGCAGCCCTATTGTTTCTTAATTAAAATAATTCAAACTACATTAATTCACCAACTGATTCCTTTGTGCTCTGAACAAACCATATTTTACAACATTATGTTGCTTCAAAACAGTCAACAAATAAAATAAAAATTTATTGGTCTATTCAGGGGTAATCTTTTGGAGAATGAACCCTCAACAACAAGGCACTTGAAATTGCCTTTAATTCATGTTAAACTACTTTTGTACTTCACAACTCACCTCCAGCTGTTGATTACTCATTGCTGACAGGGCTCCCAAATTGAAAGGAATATAAGGAGTTTGAGAGTTGAAACTGACAGGGGGTAAATTGGTCCCAGTTGGTATGTTGAAACGCATGGTCAGTCCCTAAAAACAAAAAAAATTACGCACTTTTCACATTGTGATTTAAAACTTGAAATTCTACATCACCTACTGGTTTAGAAAAGAATCCACATTCTCAGATCCAGGAAATTATTAACACTCTTCCACACACAAACAAAACACCCTTTTCACCCGAAACCAAGATCTTATTACATGGAAAGTTTTAACCCCTAAAGGTGTACTTTTTTATGATAATTCCCACAGAATGGGGGCAACTCAAAAGAATTCTGATGAGACTCTGAACATCACATTAATGTTAAAGAGGTTTGGTACAATTAGGAGTTTGAAAAGGATTCAGGTATTAGGACAAGGTTTCTCATGCTCAGGCACATTTTTGCTCAAGTGGGTTGATGTTTAAAACAGACATAGAAGGATCTTAAATAAAGCTGCTGCTGGAGCAAACGGCATTAATGTCTAATAATGAAATATTTTTGTGTTCTGATATTCAGCCAAAATTTAGATTTCATGGTATACATGCAAAGCTACATTTACTACAACCTCCAAACACTAAGCTCCTATATGTTTGTTACTACAGAGAGGGTACTGACGGGAGGTTCGTGGTGCTAAATATATGGCTTCCCACTCATCTCTCAATTCAACAAATACCACAAATGGGGTTACTACTCTTTAAGTGTAAACTGTTTTCTTCTGTCTCCTCCTCCTACTCTACCACCAAAGGTAGCTGAAACCAACCCATAAAGGGGACTGTGTTCCTAAAACCCACTATATTATTATCACCTGTTTCAAATGTGACCCTTTTCTTCTTCATTGCTCTTTCAAATCACTAACATAACAAAAACGAAAACGCATTTTGCATCAACTACCTTCTCTCTGCTTCATACTCAGCCCAAGCTGCTTTTCTTTCTTCTTCAGTCAACTCTTCTTCTTCTTTGTGGTCCAAAAGAGAATCATGTTCATGATATCCTACAATGTGTTCCTTATGTATCTGAAGGAGTTCTGCAAGTATGGTATCCTGTTTAGAGGGGTTGAAATAAGAGACAATTATTTTTCCCCTCTGGATAGTATAATACCTCCATAGTTCTATGGTCAACTGTACTAGAAACTAAAACCTGATTGCTACATATATATTTCTGATATATATGACAGATTACCTAAAAAACAGCAACAAAACATGTAACACCAGTCTCTATGTAAGACTTTCGTGTTTATACAGTATGTTTTAGGCATTCAATTTTTTTTAATTACTAGTTTTCAGATTTCAAGGTCCTTCCACCAACTTAACATTTTTTTTCACATGCATTTTATTTTGTGCTTAATTCTGAGTTGATAAATGCTAACATAAGTCTGCTTAAATTAGTGATGATATTGGATGCCTGTGCTAGAAATCAAGGCTACTCCTATTTATACATAATAAACAACCTTATTTTCACAATCATTTTAGCTGCCAACCACTATGTTAACAAAAATCTAATCTAAATTAATCTAAACAGTTATAGGACAGTTTAACTGAAACATATAGCCCTTATACTCCAACTGCAGGAAGGTCAAATGTTATATTACACTGTAAAGACCCATGGGTCAAATTTAAATTGATACATTTTTGATTTATTATCATAGTATATATATTTTAAAGAAATCATGGTATCTTAAGCCAATCTTTTAAGATTTATAAAAAATTGGGATCATTTATATACTCAGTAAGAACACTAAACTCCTGCTCTGTGTAATTATGACTGTGAGAGTGAGACACAAAGATAGATGGGGTGGGGGTTAACGTGAATTACAGATATGTTACTTTTAATAAATTTAAAATATTCACAAGTCGTTCATTAAGAAATCACATAAGAAAACCTGGATCTATAAAAGGCAAATTAATTCACTTTACAGAAAGATTTTCCATAGCTTTTAACAAGTTTTCCTAGAACACACTTTCTAAATTGAGTGTGAATTTAGTGAAGGGACATAATTACTGATCAAATGAAGGTAGTGGAGGCACATATAAAGCACACTGAATTCAAATTTAATCTGCATCTAGTGATGCTTAATGCACTCATAAATTTTTGCATAGACAAAGCCCACATTTGAAAATAATTATGCCTTTATACACCTTGAGTATAGGGTCCAAAAAGTGGTAAGAATTCAAATGTGTATTAAATAACTCAAGATGAAAAATTCAAATCATGAAGCCCTAGGTTTTTTTTTTTCTATACAATAGCAAATACTGACACTAATTCCAAATATTCTGATATTTAATATCTTGTAAACAACTTTTTATCTTGTTACCCCAATAAACATTTGCAACAATTATTTCCTTTCTTAACAGAACTGATTTTCTTAATAGATATAACCATAATAGAGACTTTATAATTCTTGTTTATTTTATTTTATTTTTTTTAGATAGGGTCCCATGTTGTCACCCAAGCTGGAGTACAGTGGTTTGATCACAGTTCACTGCTGCCTTGAACTCCCGGGCTCAAGTGATTCTCCTGCCTCAGCCTCCCGAGTAGCTAGGACTACAGGTGCATACCACTGTACCTGGCTAATTTTAAAAATTCTGTAGACACAGGATCTCAGTATGTTTCCCAGGCTGGTTTCAAATTCCTGGCCTCAAGTGATCCTCCCACCTTGATCTCCCAAAATACTGAGATTACAACAGGTATAATCCATTTTGAGATGTATGTGTGTGCTATTTCCTTTGTTGAAAACAAAAAACAATAAAAGACCATACAAATGAGAGGACCCAATAAAGTCTACTGGTAGAATACATGGACGCTAACAGGCTTAGTTACTTTGAAATTTGAAATGTTAACTAAATGCTTCTCTCTCACGCCAATGTAGAAACCTGTGACCAAAGTTGACTTCTCTGGCTTATGCCACATACAATAGGTTTATCATCACTAGATCAATCTCCAAAGTCCACTGTTACTGACCAGACAGGCAGGAAGACAGGCCAATCTGCATTAATTTATTCTACTAAAAGATAGGGCTTTCTTAAATGTGTAACTCCTATGCCCACTCCCCCAACACATACACGCCAAACACGACTCAAGAGAGAGATAAAATAATAAAACCAGATAACATTGACTAACATTTTTAGCACATTACCAAATACAATGAGAAAAGTCAGCTGTTCTACAACACACCAAATAAATTACAAGATTAAAACGTTCTATGGATAATCTCTAATTTTACTTCTGTGTAGCAATAAATGATCTTAATCATAGTCAGATCAGTTCATTTCTCTAAGAAAGCAATCTGGATAAGAGAAAAGCCAAGAAAACTGTATACTAGGTACTAATTCATTTCTATCTGTGCCACTGATTCTCTCAATAACACTGGATAATAACTTAGTCTAGCTATGACTGTAAATTAAATATGGATGATACACTCTCTGCTCACGTGTGTAACAGGATGATATGAAAATAGCAGGAATAAACAAAAGCATGAAAATACCCAATTCTTTGGAAATAAACACAGTCAAGTGCGGTATTTATTTCTCAATTATAAACACCACAATTTATAACATTAATTATGTATTTAATGGTTGGAGAGGAAACCTTTCCAGAATTGCATGTACACATAAACATATACACAAACTCATATACAGCCTTTTAAAAAATGTCTGAGATATCAGGAAAGCTTTATTAAGTCAGTCCTTAGCATTCTATAATTTCTAAGTCCAAATGTATCATCATGGAATTAGTAGAAATTGAAGCCCAGAGAGGCAAAGTAACTTTTTCCGATTACACAGCTAAGGACTACCTGGGACTGGAAACTAAATTTCCTGGCTCCTATGCAGTGATGATTCCATCACACCACAAAGAATGTCTGTTTTCTTGAGATACAGTTCCTCTATTTCCCAGACCTATTCCCTTAGGTAAAAAAAGATAATTCACTGAAAGATTCCAGGGGAGGGGGAACTTACGTCTATTTTCTTACTTTTAGCACTTTTTAACTTTTATTTATGTATTTATTTAGAGACAGAGTCTCGCTCTGTTGCCCGGGCTGGAGTGCAGTGGTGCTCACTGCAACCTCCACCTCCCAGGTTCCAGTGATTCTCCTGCCTCAGCCTCCCGAGTAGCTGGGACTACAGGCACCCGCTACCATGCCTGGCTAATTTTTGTATTTTCAGTAGAGATGGAGTTTCACCAAGTTGGCCAGGCTGGTCTCGAACTCCTGACCTCAAGTGATCCACCCGCCTCGGCTTCCCAAAGTGCTGGGATTACAGGCATAAGCCACTGAACCTGGCCTGCACTTTCGTACTTTTTGAACTTTTTAAAACAAGCATGTTAATAAAAGAAAACATAAAAACTGAAAAAACAAGTCTCAAGACAAACTTGTGAAAGGCCAGTTCATGCTTATACTATACCTGAAAATAATACCACGTACTGTTTTACCATTTGCATCTTCAGGAGATACTTATTTTTGAGAAACGTCATTTCTAAACCCCTTAATGTATTCACCCCACTAATTCCAGATTTAAAACCTATCCTATCAAGTCAGACATGACTGTCTAAGGTCAGGTTATGGTGAAGGTTCAGCCTCTAACCATGCAATAACTTTCCTTTTGACTTGCGAGTCAACTGAAATGCCAATGTAAGTCACAGGAAAAGTACATGTGAATTTGTTTGTTTTCTATCCTAGAAAGTTTCAGATTTTTTGCCTAAAACATTACCTCCATCCTGGCTACTATAATCCCTCTTTTCAAAGAACCAAACCAAACAAAATGCAAACAATACTAACATCCAATTACAAAACGAGGAAATAACTACCAGTAACATTTGTTATGTATTCCTCCACACATTTACACACACACACACACACCTTTGCATAAAAATGGAATTGGACAAAGGGCAAGATGGCTGATGAGAAGCAGCTGTGGTCTGTGGCACTCACAGAGAGGCATGAAAAGGAGTGAATGAATCCAACACCTTCAAATGAAATATTCAGGTTCTTACATTGGGACTGAACAGGCAAACAGCACAGAGAGCAAGGAGAATGTGCGGGGGGACTATGGCCCATCTAGGAGCCACGTGGAGCAAAAGGAACCCCCACTCCCAGCCAGGGAAGGCAGTGAGTGTGTGTGCAACCCGCTCAGGAAGCCAGGCTTCTCCGATGGATCTTTGCAACATGCGGAGCAGGAGATCCCCTTGTGAACCCATTCCACCAGGATCTTGGTTCTGATACACAGAGCTGTGTGGAGGCTCGGCAAAACAGCAGCTCAGGCGCACACAGAGACCCAGGAATTTTGCATGCTCCTGCCACGGGATCCCTGCCAAGGCGTAAAATCCATCCATATACATCCCTAGGAAGGGGTCTGAATACAGGGAGCCAAGCAGGCCCCATTTCCATTGCACCTCACAGACTTGGAATCCCAGCTAGCCAACAGCAGAGGGCTGAAATCCGCCTGAGACAAGACCAAGTTCCAGGGGGAGGGGCGGTCGCCATCTCTGCAATTCAGGGGAAATAGCCAATCCAGCCTGCCAGCTGTGAAGAGTGGACACAGCCCAGAGGAGGAGGGGCCGCCCACAGCACAGTGCAGTGGCCTTGCCAGATAAGGGGGCCAGACCGCTTCTTTAACCAGACGGACCCACTCCAAACTGAGTAGGACTTACCATGCAGGGTCAGAGATCTGATCTCTCGCTGGGAGGGAGCTGGCGGTAGCGGGGAGGGGTGGCTGATATCTCTGTGGTTTCTGGGGACTCAGTTGTTCCAGCCTGTCCGTTGTGGAGAGTGCAGATCACCCAGCCGAGGAGCACCGCCCCCGCCCCCCACAAGGCATAGTGCAGGAGCCTTGCCAGATTGTAGCCAGACTGTTTATTTGACAGGCCCCGACCCACTCCTGCAGACAGAGATCTGGCATCTCCATGGAAGGGAGCTCCCCAGGGGAGGGCAGGCGGCCATCTCTGTGCTTCCGTTAAATCAGCCATTCCAGCTTGCTGGCTATGGAGAATAAAGGTGGTACAGAGGAAAAAACCCCAGTGCAACACACCTGCTCTACCAAGTAGCAACCAGACTGTTTCATTGGGTGCGTCCCTGATCCCATCCCTCCTGACTGGGTGAGATCTTCCAGTGCGGGTGGCCAGCCGCCTCCTGCAGGTGCGGGAGAGGCGGAGGAAACTGGGGTCAGGAGCAGACCCCCAGCTAACCACAGGAGCCCTACAGTAGAGTGGCGTGACTGTTAAAAGAAGAACAAACAAACAGAAAACAACAGCAATGGCAACAACAACAACAAAAAGGCCCTGGGGAAAAAAAAAAACCCATTCAAAGGGCAGCAACCTCAAGGATCAAAGGTAGATAAGCCCACAAAGATGAGAAACAATCAATGCAAAAACGCTGAAAACTCAAAAAGCCAGAGTGCCTTTTCTTCTCCAAATGACAGCAACACCACTCCAGCAAGAGCACAGAACTGGGCTGAGGCTGAGAAGGATGAAGTAACAGAAATACGCTTCAGAAGGTGAGTAATAACAACTTTTGCTGGGCTAAAAAAGCATGTTTTAACCCAAGGCAAAGAAGCTAAGTATCATGATAAAACAATACAGGAGCGTATATAGAAAGAATAGCCAGGTTAGAGAGGAACATAACCAACCTGATGGAGCTAAAAACACAACATGAGAACTTCACAATGCAATCAAACTTCACAATGCAATTAATAGCAGAAGAGACCAAGGTGAGGAAAGAATCTTAGAGCTGGAAGACTATCTTTCTAAAGTAAGACAGGCACACAAGAATAGAGAAAAAAGAATGAAAAGGAATGAACAAAACCTCTGAGAATTACGGGATTATGTAAGGAGACCAAACGTATCACTGATTGGGGTCCCTAAAACTGACAGGGAGAATGGAACCAAGCTGGAAAACATACTTCAGGATATATTCGAGGAGAACTTCCACAACCTAGCAAGACAGACCAAAATTCAAATTCAGGAAATGCAGAGAACCCCCAGTTAAGATAGTCCACGAGAAGATCAACCCCAAGATACATAATCATCAGATTCTCCAAGGTCGAAATGAAAGAAAAAATGTTGAGGGCAGCCAGAGAGAAAGGCCAGGTCACTTACACAAAATGAAGCCCATCAGATTAACAGCAGACCACTTAGCGAAAAACCTGCAAGCCAGAAGAGATTAGGGGCCAATATTCAACATTCTTTTTTTTTTTTTTTAAATTATACTTTAAGTTCTAGGGTACATGTGCATAATGTGCAGGTTTGTTACATATGTATACTTGTGCCATGTTGGTATGCTGCACCCATCACTCGTCAGCACCCATCAACTCGTCATTTACATCAGGTATAACTCCCAATGAAGTCCCTCCCCCTACCCCCTCCCCATGATAGGCCCCGATGTGTGATGTTCCCCTTCCCGAGTCCAAGTGATCTCATTGTTCAGTTACCACATATGAGTGAGAACATGCAGTGTTTGGTTTTCTGTTCTTGTGATAGTTTGCTAAGAATGATGGTTTCCAGCTGCATCCATGTCCCTACAAAGGACACAAACTCATCCTTTTTGATGGCTGCATAATACTCCATGGTGTATATGTGCCACATTTTCTTAATCCAGTCTCTCACAGATAGACATTTGGGTTGATTCCAAGTCTTTGCTATTGTGAATAGTACCGCAATAAACATACGTGTGAATGTGTCTTTATAGCAGCACGATTTATAATCCTTTGGGTATATACCCAGTAGTGGGATGGCTGGGTCATATGGTACTTCTAGTTCTAGATCCTTGAGGAATTGCCATACTGTTTTCCATAATGGTTGAACTAGTATACAATCCCACCAACAGTGTAAAAGTGTTCCTATTTCTCCACATCCTCTCCAGCACCTCTTGTTTCCTGACTTTTTAAGGATTGCCATTCTAACTGGTGTGAGATGGTATCTCATTGTGGTTTTGATTTGCATTTCTCTGATGGCCAGTGATGATGAGCATTTTTTCATGTGTCTGTTGGCTGTATGAATGTCTTCTTTTGAGAAATGTCTGTTCATATCTTTTGCCCACTTTTTGATGGGGTTGTTTGTTTTTTTCTTGTAAATTTGTTTGAGTTCTTTGTAGGTTCTGGATATTAGCCCTTTGTCAGATGAGTAGGTTGCAAAAATTTTCTCCCATTCTGTAGGTTGCCTGTTCACTCCGATGGTAGTTTCTTTTGCTGTGCAGAAGCTCTTTAGTTTAATTAGATCCCATTTGTCAATTTTGGCTTTTGTTGCCATTGCTTTTGGTGTTTTAGACATGAAGTCCTTGCCCATGCCTATGTCCTGAATGGTACTACCTAGATTTTCTTCTAGGGTTTTTATGGTATTAGGTCTAACATTTAAGTCTCTAATCCATCTTGAATTAATTTTCGTGTAAGGAGTAAGGAAAGGATCCAGTTTCAGCTTTCTACTTACGGCTAGCCAATTTTCCCAGCACCATTTATTAAATAGGGAATCCTTTCCCCATTTCTTGTTTCTCTCAGGTTTGTCAAAGATCAGATGCCTGTAGATGTGTGGTATTATTTCTGAGGACTCTGTTCTGTTCCATTGGTCTATAGCTCTGTTTTGGTACCAGTACCATGCTGTTTTGGTTACTGTAGCCTTGTAGTATAGTTTGAAGTCAGGTAGCGTGATGCCTCCAGCTTTGTCCTTTTGACTTAGGATTGTCTTGGCAATGCGGGCTCTTTTCTGGTTCCATATGAACTTTAAAGCAGTTTTTTCCAATTCTGTGAAGAAAGTCATTGGTAGCTTGATGGGGATGGCATTGAATCTATAAATCACCTTGGGCAGTATGGCCATTTTCACGATATTGATTCTTCCTATCCATGAGCATGGTTCTTCCATTTGTTTGTATCCTCTTTGATTTCACTGAGCAGTGGTTTGTAGTTCTCCTTGAAGAGGTCCTTCCATCCCTTGTAAGTTGGATTCCTAGGTATTTTATTCTCTTTGAAGCAATTGTGAATGGAAGTTCATTCCTGATTTGGCTCTCTGCTTGTCTGTTACTGGTGTATAAGAATGCTTGTGATTTTTGCACATTAATTTTGTATCCTGAGACTTTGCTGAAGTTGCTTATCAGCTTAAGGAGATTTTCGGCTGAGACAATGGGGTTTTCTAAATATACAATCATGTCATCTGCAAACAGGGACAATTTGACTTCTTCTTTTCCTAATTGAATACCCTTGATTTCTTTCTCTTGCCTGATTGCCCTAGCCAGAACTTCCAACACTATGTTGAATAGGAGTGGTGAGAGAGGGCATCCCTGTCTTGTGCCAGTTTTCAAAGGGAATTTTTCCAGTTTTTGCCCATTCAGTATGATATTGGCTGTGGGTTTGTCATAAATAGCTCTTATTATTTTGAGATACGTTCCATCAATACCGAATTTATTGAGCGTTTTTAGCATGAAGGGCTGTTGAATTTTGTCAAAAGCCTTTTCTGCATCTATTGAGATAAACATGTGGTTCTTGTCTTTGATTCTGTTTATATGCTGGATTACGTTTATTGCTTTGCAAATGTTGAACCAGCCTTGCATCCCAGGGATGAAGCCCACTTGATCATGGTGGATAAGTTTTTTGATGTGCTCCTGAATCCGGTTTGCCAGTATTTTATTGAGGATTTTTGCATCGATGTTCATCAGGGATATTGGTCTAAATTGTCTTTTTTGTTGTGTCTCTGCCAGGCTTTGGTATCAGGATGATGTTGGCCTCATAAAATGAGTTAGGGAGGATTCCCTCTTTTTCTATTGATTGGAATAGTTTCAGAAGGAATGGTACCAGCTCCTCCTTGTACCTCTGGTAGAATTCAGCTGTGAATCCATCTGGTCCTGGACTTTTTTTGGTGGGTAGGCTATTAATTATTGCCTCAATTTCAGAGCCTGCTATTGGTCTATTCAGGGATTCAACTTCTTCCTGGTTTAGTCTTGGAAGAGTGTAAGTGTCCAGGAATTATCCATTTCTTCTAGATTTTCTAGTTGATTGCGTAGAGGTGTTTATAGTATTCTCTGATGGTAGTTTGTATTTCTGTGGGGTCGGTGGTGATATCCCCTTTATCATTTTTTATTGCGTCTATTTGATTCTTCTCTCTTCTCTTCTTTATTAGTCTTGCTAGTGGTCTGTCAATTTTGTTGATTTTTTCAAAAAACCAACTCCTGGATTCATTGATTTTTGAGAGGGTTTTTTGTGTCTCTATCTCCTTCAGTTCTGCTCTGATCTTAGTTATTTCTTGCCTTCTGCTAGCTTTTGAGTGTGTGTGTTTGCTCTTGCTTCTCCAGTTCTTTTAATTGTGATGTTAGAGTGTCAATTTTAGATCTTTCCAGCTTTCTCTTGTGGGCATTTAGGGCTATAAATTTCCCTCTATACACTGCTTTAAATGTGTCCCAGAGATTCTGGCATGTTGTATCTTTGTTCTCATTGGTTTCAAAGAACATCTTTATTTCTGCCTTCATTTCGTTATGTACCCAGTAGTCATTCAGTAGCAGGTTGTTCAGTTTCCATGTAGTTGAGCGATTTTCATTGAGTTCCTTAGTTCTGAGTTCTAGTTTGATTGCATTGTGGTCTGAGAGACAGTTTGTTATAATTTCTGTTCTTTTCCATTTGCTGAGGAGTGCTTTACTTCCAATTATGTGGTCAACTTTGGAATAAGTGCGATGTGTGCTGAGAAGAATGTATATTCTGTTGATTTGGGGTGGAGAGTTCTATAGATGTCTATTAGGTCCGCTTGGTGCAGAGATGAGTTCAATTCCTGGATATCCTTGTTAACTTTCTGTCTCGTTGATCTGTCTAATGTTGACAGTGGAGTGTTGAAGTCTCCCATTATTATTGTATGGGAGTCTAAGTCTCTTTGTAAGTCTCTAAGGACTTGCTTTATGATTTGGGTGTTCCTGTATTGGGTGCATATATATTTAGGAGAGTTAGCTCTTCCTGTTGAATTGATCCCTTTACCATTATGTAATGGCCTTCTTTGTCTCTTTTGATCTTTGATGGCTTAAAGTCTGTTTTATCAGAGACTAGGATTGCAACCCCTGCTTTTTTTGTTCTCCATTTGCTTGGTAGATCTTCCTCCATCCCTTTATTTTGAGCCTATGTATGTCTCTGCATGTGAGATGGGTCTCCTGAATACGGCAGACTGATGGTCTTGACTCTTTATCCAGTTTGCCAGTCTGTGTCTTTTAATTGGAGCATTTAGTCCATTGACATTTAAGGTTAATATTGTTATATGTGAACTTGATCCTGCCATTATGATATTAACTGGTTATTTTGCTCGTTAGTTGATGCAGTTTCTTCCTAGCCTCGATGGTCTTTACATTTTGGCATTTTTTGCAATGGCTGGTACCGGTTGTTCCTTTCCATGTTTCATGCTTCCTTCAGGGTCTCTTGTAAGGCAGGCCTGGTGGTGAGAAAATCTCTAAGCATTTGCTTATCTGTAAAGGATTTTATTTCTCCTTCACTGATGAAACTTAGTTTGGCTGGATATGAAATTCTGGGTTGAAAATTCTTTTCTTTAAGAACGTTGAATATTGGCCCCCACTCTCTTCTGGCTTGGAGAGTTTCTGCCGAGAGATCTGCTGTTAGTCTGATGGGCTTCCCTTTGTGGGTAACCCGACCTTTCTCTCTGGCTGCCCTTAAGATTTTTTCCTTCATTTCAACTTTGGTGAATGTGGCAATTATGTGTCTTGGAGTTGCTCTTCTGGAGGAGTATCTTTGTGGCGTTCTCTGTATTTCCTGAATTTGAATGTTGGCCTGCCCTACTAGGTTGGGGAAGTTCTCCTGGATGATATCCTGAAGAGTGTTTTCCAACTTGGTTCCATTTTCCCCCTCACTTTCAGGCACCCCAATCAGACGTAGATTTGGTCTTTTTACATAATCCCATACTTCTTGCAGGCTTTGTTCATTTCTTTTTCTTCTTTTTTCTTTTGGTTTCTCTTCTCGCTTCATTTCATTCATTTGATCCTCAATCGCTGATACTCTCGCTTCCAGTTGATTGAGTCGGTTACTGAAGCTTGTGCATTTGTCACGTATTTCTCGTGTCATGGTTTTCATCTCTGTCATTTCGTTTATGACCTTCTCTGCATTAATTAGTCTAGCTGTCAATTCTTCCACTCTTTTTTCAAGATTTTTAGTTTCTTTGCGATGGGTACGTAATTCCTCCTTTAGCTCTGAGAAGTTTGATGGACTGAAGCCTTCTTCTCTCATCTCGTCAAAGTCATTCTCTGACCAGCTTTGATCCGTTGCTGGCGATGGGCTGCGCTCCTTTGCAGTGGGAGATGCGCTCTTATTTTTTGAATTTCCAGCTTTTCTGCCCTGCTTTTTCCCCATCTTTGTGGTTTTATCTGTCTCTGGTCTTTGATGATGGTGATGTACTGATGGGGTTTTGGTATAGGTGTCCTTCCTGTTTGATAGTTTTCCTTCTGACAGTCAGGGCCCTCAGCTGTAGGTCTGTTGGAGATTGCCTGAGGTCCACTCCAGACCCTGTTTGCCTAGGTATCAGCAGCAGAGGTTGCAGAAGATAGAATATTGCTGAACAGCGAGTGTACCTGTCTGATTCTTCCTTTGGAAGCTTCCTCTCAGGGGTGTACTCCACCCTGTGAGGTGCGGGGTGTCAGACTGCCCCTAGTGGGGGATGTCTCCCAGTTAGGCTACTCAGGGGTCAGGGACCCACTTGAGCAGGCATTCTGTCCGTTCTCAGATCTCAACCTCCGTGTTGGGACATCCACTGCTCTCTTCAAAGCTGTCAGACAGAGTCGTTTGCGTCTGGGCAGGTTTCTGCTGCTTTTTTTGTTGTTGTTGTTTAGCTGTGCCCTGTCCCCAGAGGTGGAGTCTACAGAGACAGGCGGGTTTCCTTGAGCTGCTGTGAGCTCCACCCAGTTCGAGCTTCTCAGAGGCTTTGTTTACCTACTTAAGCCTCAGCAATGGCGGGCGCCCCTCCCCCAGCCTCACTGCTGCCTTGTGGTTAGATCGCAGACTGCTCTGCTAGCAATGAGGGAGGCTCCGTGGGCATGGGACCCTCCCGGCCAGGGGTGGGTATAATCTCCTGGTGTGCCCGTTTGCTTAAAGCGCAGTATTGGGGTGGGAGTTACCCGATTTTCCAGGTGTTGTGTGTCTCAGTTCCACTGGCTAGGAAAAGGGATTCCCTTCCCCCTTGTGCTTCCCAGGTGAGGCGATGCCTCGCTCTGCTTCAGCTCTCGCTGGTCGGACTGCAGCAGCTGACCAGCACCGATTGTCCGGCACCCCCTAGTGAGATGACCCCAGTACCTCAGTTGGAAATGCAGAAATCACCGGTCTTCTGTGTTGCTCGAGCTGGGAGTTGGAGACTGGAGCTGTTCCTATTCGGCCATCTTGCTCCGTCCCCCTCACATTCTTAAAGAAAAGAAATTCCAGCCCAGAATTTCATATCCAGCCAAACTAAGCTTCATAAGCAAAGGAGAAATAAGATCCTTTTTAGACAAGCAAATGCTGAGGGAATTCATCACTAGCAGGCCTGCCTTGTAAGAGGTCCTGAAGGAAGCACTAAATATGGAAAGAAAAAACCATTATCAGGCACTAAAAAATACACTGAAGTACACAGTCCAGTGACACTATGAAGCAACCACACAAACAAGTCTGCAAAATAACCAGCTAGCATCATGATGACAGGATCCAATTCACACATAACAGTACCAACTTAAAATGGAAATGGGCTAACTGCCCAAATTAAAAGACACAAAATGGCAAGTTGGATAAAGAGTCAAGCCCCATTGGTATGGTGTCTTCAAGAGACCCATGTCATGTGCGAAGACACCCATAGGCTGAAAATAAAGGGACACAAGAAAATTTACCAAGCAAATGGAAAACAGGAAAAAGCAGGGGTAGCAACCCTAGTTTGTGACAAAACAGACTTTAATACAACAAAGATCAGAAAAGACAAAGACAGGCATTACATAATGGTAAAGGGTTCAATTCATCAAGAAGAGCTAACTATCCTTAATATATATGCACACAATATAGGAGCACCCAAATTCATAAAGCAAGTTCTTAGAGACCTACAAAGAGAATTAGACTCCCATACAATAATAGTGGGAGAGTTTAACACCCCTCTGACAATATTAGATCATTGAGACAGAAAATTAACAAAGATATTCAGGACCTGAACTCAGCTCTGTATCATGTGGACCTGATAGATACTTACAGAACTCTTCACCCAAAAACAACAGAATATACATTCTTCTCATTGCCACACAACACATACTCTAAAATTTATCACATAATAGGAAAATACTCCTCAGCAAATGCAAAAGAACTGAAATCATAATAGTCTCTTAGACCACAGCGCAAGCAAATTAGAACTCAAGAATAAGAAATCCACTCAAAACCATACAACTACATGGAAATTGAACAACCTGCTCCTTAATGACTCTTGGATAAATAATGAAATTAAGGTAGAAATCAAGAAGTTTTTTGAAATTAATGTGAACAAAGAGAAAACATATCAGAATCTCTGGGACAGAAATTTATAGCACTAAAATGCCCACATCAAAAAGCTAGAAAGGCTGGGCGCAGTGGCTCATGCCTGTAATCCCTGCACTTTGGAAGGCCGAGGTGGGTGGATCACTTGAGGTCAGTAGTTCGAGACCAACCTGACCAACATGGTGAAACCCCATCTCTACTAAAAATACAAAAAATTAGCCAGGTGTGGTGGCAGGCGCCTGTAATCCCAGCTACTTGGGAGGCTGAGGCAGGAGAATCCCTTGAACCCAGGAGGCGGAGGTTGGAGTGAGCCAAGATCGTCCCATTATACTCCAGCCTGGGCAACAGAGCAAGACTCCATCTGAAAACAAACAAACAAAAAAACAAAACCAGAAAGATCTCAAGTTAACAACCTAACATCTCAACTAAAAGAACTAGAGAACCAAGAGAAATCAAACCCCAAAGCTAGCAGAAGACAAGAAATAACTAAGGTCAGAGCTGAGCTGAAGGAAAGTGACATGGAAAATCCATTAAAAAAAAAAAATTCAATGAATCCAGGAGGTGGTTTCTTAAAAAAATTAATAAAATAGATAGACCGCTAGCTAGGCTAATGAAGAAAAGAAAGAAGAATCAAATGAAATCAGAAATAAGGGGGACATCACCACCTGACCCCACAGAAATGCAAACAACCATCAGAGAATCAGAGAATAATATAAACACCTCTACGCACATAAACTAGAAAATCCAAAAGAAACGGACAATTTCTTGGACAAACACACCCTCCAAGACTGAACCAGGAAGAAATTGAATCTCTGAATAGACTAGTAACATGTTCCAAAATTGAGGCAGTGATAAATAGCCTACCAGCCAAAAAAAGCCCAGGACCAGATGGATTCACAGCTGAATTCTACCACAGGTACAAAGAGGAGCTGAATACTGAAACTATTCCAAAAATTACAGAGGAAAGACTCCTCCATAACTCATTCTATGAGGCCAGCATCACCCTGATACGAAAACCTGGCAGAGATACAACAACAAAAAAAGAAAACTTCAGGCCAATATCCTTGATGAACATTGATTCCAAAAAATCCTCAATACAATACTGGCAAACTGAATGAAACAAGCAGCACATCAAAAAGCTTATCCACCACGAGCAAGCTGGTGTCATGCCTGGATTGCAAGGTTGGTTCAACATACGCAAACAAATAAACGTGATTCATCACATAAACACAAAACCCACAAAAACCACATGGTTATCTCAACAGATGCAAAAAACTTCGATAAAATGAGCATGCCTTCATTGTTTAAAACTCTCAATAAACTAGGCATTGAAGGAACATACCTCAAAATAATAAGAGCAATATACGACAAACCCATGGCCAATATCATACTGAATGGGCAAAAGCTGGAACCATTCCCCTTGAAAACTGGCACAAGACAAAGATGCCTTTTCTCACCACCCTTACTCAACATAGTATTGGAAGTCCTGGCCAGAGCAATCAGGCAAGAGAAAGAAATAAAGCGTATTCAAATAGGAAGAGAGGAAGTCAAATTATCTTGTTTGCATATGACATGTTCCTATAGCTAGAAAACCTCACTGTCTCAGCCAAAAGCTTCTTAAGCTGATAAGAAACTTCAGCAAATTCTCGGGATATAAAATCAATGTGTAAAAATTACTAGCATTCCTATACACCAACAACAGGCAAGCAGAGAGCCAAATCATGAATAAACTCCTATTCACAATTGCTACAGAGAGAATAAAATACCTAGGAATACAGCTAGCAAGGGGGAAGCAAAGGAACTCTTCAAGGAGAACAACAAACCACTGCTCAGAGAAATCAGAGGATACAAACAAATAGAGAAACATTCCATGCTCATAGACAGGAAGAATCAGTATTGTGAAAATGGCCATACTTCCAAAGTAACTTATAGATTCAATGCTATTCCCATTAAACTACCACTGACAATTCTTCACAGAATTAGAAAGACAAAAAAAAAACTATTTGAAAAGTCATATGGAACCAAAAAAGAGCCCAAATAGCCAATGAATCCTAAGCAAAAAGAACAAAGCTGGAGGCATCATGCTACCTGATTTTATCTATACCACAAGTCTACAGTAACCAAAACAGCATGGTACTGGTACAAAAACAGACACATCGACCAATGGAATAGAATAGAGAACCCAGAAATTAAGACCACACACCTACAGCCATCTGCTCTTTGACAAACCTGACCAAAACGAGCAATGGGGAAAGGATTCCCTATTTAATAAGTGGTGAGAGGAGAACAGGCAAGCCATATGCAGAAAACTGAAACCAGAACCCTTCCTTACACCATATACAAAGTTTAACTCAAGATGGATTACAGACTGAAATGTAAAACCCCGAACTATAAAAACCCCAGAAGAAAATCTAGGCAATACCATTCAGAATATAGGCATGGGCAAAAATTTCATGAGAAAAACACCAAAAGCAACTGCAACAGAAGCCAAAATTGACAAATGGGATCTAATTAAACTAAAAAGCTTCTGCACAGCAAAAGAAACGATCATCAGAGTGAACAGACAACCTACAAAATGGAAGAAAACATTTGCAATCTATCCATATCACAAAGGTATAATATCCAGAATCTACAAGAAATTTAAACAAATCTATGAGAAAGAAACAAACAATGCCATTAAAAAGTAGGCAAAGGACATGAACAGATAATTCTCAAAAGAAGACATACTTGTGACCAATAAACATATGAAAAAAAGCTCATCATCACCGATCGTTAGAGAAATGCAAATCAAAACCACAATGAGATACCATCTGATGCCAATCAGAATGGCTATTATTAAAAAGTCAAAAAACAGCAGATGCTGGAAAGGTTGTGGAGAAAAAGGAACACTTTTATACTGTTGGTGTTCAACCATTGTGGAAGACAGTGTGGCGATTCCTCAAAGACTGAGAGGCAGAAATAACATCTGACCCAGCAATCCCATTACTGGGTATATACCCAAAGGAATAGAAATCATTCTATTATAAAGATACGTGCATGCGTATGTTCACTGCAGCACAAAAGCAAAGTCATGGAATCAACCTATGTGCCCATCAATGATAGACTGGATAAAGAAAAGGTGGTACATATACCAGATGGTACATATATACACTATGCAGCCATAAAAAGGAACAAGATCATGTCCCTTGCAGGGACATGGATGGAGATAGGAGTCATTATTCTCAGCAAACTAATGCAGGAACAGAAAACCAAACCCCACATGTTCTCACTTATAAAGTGGGACCTGATCGATGAGAACACATGGACACATGGAGGGGGACAACACACAGTTGGCAACTGTGGGGGGTTGGGTGAGGGAGGGCATCAGGAAGAAGAGCTAATGGATGCTGAGCTTAATACCTACCTGGGTGATAGGATGATCTGTGCAGTAAACCACCATGGCACACGTTTACCTATGTAACAAACCTGCACATGTATTCCGGAACTTAAAAGTTGAAAGAAAATAATGGAATTGAAGTATATGTAGTTTTGAAACATACTCTTATCTCTTAATACCTTTCCGAGGATATCATTTTACATCAAATCCAACCCTTCATCATTTCTAATAGCTGCATAGTGCTTATATAGTTAACTTTATCATCTATTTAATCATTCCCTTACTTAAGAGTTTATTAAAACATTAAGACTGCTTTCAGTTTTTATTACCAAATCTGCAAACAAACGTTAATGAATAAAGTTTAATGTATTTCAATCACTTATTTATATGATTATGCCAAAATATTCAAAGACTAAGATAAGCATGCTTTCCATAATTTTCATTTTGACAAAGAAAAGACCAGGCAAATAAGTTAACTGGTTTTTTAAATTGGAAATCATTTATGTCGTTCATAAGCAGGAAGGCAGAAGTCTTTCTTTCCTCCAGAGTGTTACGTAAGACATGAATAAGAGAAAATAGAGGATTTGTGACACAAACTGTTTCTAAATCTTTCCCTTTTAATTAATAGCAGTATACTATCAATATAAGAAACAAATAATGAAATTAAGAGGACAAAAAAGTATTTGTAACAGAATCTTCAGATTATTTCTTTGGGAAAAACCAGTTTTGCAAAGTCCAGAGCAAGTTATAAAAGTTAATAAAGAAAATTTCTTCCCAATACACAACACAACTGGTGGAAAGGTTTTTGTTTTATCCTGCAAAAGCATGCATTTATATTAGTTGCTAGAGTAACACTATTATTGAAAACAATACTGGAACAGAATCTATAATCACTAGGCCAACAGTCATCAAAATGAGATTTAAATTACATCCAAATGTGTACCTTTACTTTTGTCTAAACTTTTTTTCCTATTTAAGTGAAAAAGCTTATATACTGGGAAAAGCGATGTCTATATTCTAGCTCACAATCTAAATTAGTTTAAGCTTTTAAAATGACTAGTTTAATTAATAAAACAAAATTAATGATAAATTAAAAGTTTAAGTTAATTTACTTAGAAGTTTAAAGTATTTGGCAAGCTGACAAAAATTCCCATCTAATTAATTCTGAAATTCAACCTTGAAAATAAAATATCTAAAAAAATAATCAAGGCTTTGCCTGGGGGTAAGGGAGGGGGTTGCCACGTTTCAAAAATATTTTGCTTGCCATTACTTTGAATTTAAGTTTTACAATATCTGGAAATAAAATCACCAGAATACTTAACTGCCACATGACCCACTCAAAAAGCTATGAAAAATTCCTTTTATTGCTTAAATAAATCTAGCTTCTCAGTAAAGAAATTTAATATTCCTGGTCAAAAAGCGTCTACTTGCAAATTTGAAGGCTCTTTCTTCCCAAACTACACTGGAAAAAATGCAGTGAATTTGATAAGTAACTAGAGAGCTTATTGAATGAAATTCTCATTACACCTTGTATCAGATTTTTTGGTCACGAGCACATAACCTTTGTCAAAGAGCATTTATAAATATATCCAGATTCCCAAATTGTTGGTATGAATAAGATAGTGACAACTACAGAACTTGTCACTTTAAATGAAAGAAAAGGCAGGCCTGCCAAACTGACTTAGGTGGAAGGTAAAAGCCTCCTTTGATAAGAATGTTTTCTCCTTAACGCTAAAAGACTAGATACTACATTTAGCAATTTACCTTTAAAAATTGGATATCCATTACAACCATTACATATGCCACATGTCACTGAGGTAGAAAGTCATCATTCTAGATTTTATATGACTGCAGTGACATTCTAGAGGTTGCAGCTTTCCAAGGATAGCCTCAATCGAAACTCAATTTTCATTCTACACAATCTTGAGTTAACATTATTTCACAAACATTGTTACATTCTCTAACTCAACTATAGGTGCAATGTAAAAAGGAAACAGAAGATATGAAACAGGAATGAAAGCAGCTATTTAGCAGTTCAAATTATGTCCTTTTTTTGTTTTCTTTGAGACAGAGTCCCACTCTGTCACGCAGGCTGGAGTGCAGTGGCACAATCTTAGCTCATTGCAACCTTTGCCTCTTGGGTACAAGCAATTATCCTCATTCAGCCTCCCAAGTGGCTGGAATTACAGGTGTCTGCCACCACCACATGCCTGGCTAATTTTTTTTTTTTTTTTTTTTTTGTATTTTTGTAGATACAGGGTTTTACCATGTTGTCCAGGCTGGTCTTGAACTCCTGACCTGAAGTGATCCGCCCACCTCAGCCTCCCAAAGTGTTGGGATTACAGGTGTGAGCCACCATGCCTGGCCACATCTTTTGTTTTTTAAGAGACAGGGACTCGCTATGTTGCCCAGGCTGGAGTGCAGTGGCTATTCATAGGTGTGATTTTATGTTGCATAGCCTCGAACCCCTGAGCTCAAACAATCCTCCTGCCTCAGTCTCCTGAGTAGCTGGGACTACAGGGGTGTGCCACCACACCTGGCTTTCAAATTATATCTTAGACAAAGAAAACATTAATAAAAGATAAGAAGTACAATAATAAAAAAGGAAATAAGGCCATCTAGTAATTCTTACACTGATCAAAATCTCTCTTGCAATTTATATTCCTTTAAGGGTCCAAAATAATAAATCTGATATAAAAAAACTTGGTCATGCAAACACTAGTAATGGAAGAGACGAAAGTGAGGTATTCACCTACTTAAAGCCCTTAAAAGGATTATAGCTTCAATTTCTTGCTACTCTTACTCCAGGAGTGTTAAAAGACTTACATGTATGAATCAGTCAACCTAACCAATATAGTAACACCACTTTAGAATATTAATATACAGATACTGTGACACTCAAATATCTACATTAATTCAGAATCATTAATCATTCCAACGTGTTATGTTCTTCTGAACTGTAAATGAAAATGGGGGAAAAAATTGAAGGACATATAGCTTTGTTTCCCAGGTTTCTCTCTACAATGGATAATTTCACGAGCAGGTTGCCTGAAATGTAAACACTAAATAATCAACTTATTTGATAAAAAGAAGATCTGTTCCAGCCTTTCGAATTTCAGAGGTAAATTTCATGGAATGATTTAAATTATATATACTTACACACACATGCACGCACACACACACACACACACCAAAAAAAAAAAGGTGGTAACTTTGTCAACTGGGAGGCTTTAGGTGTAGTGATTAAGATCATAGGCTCTGGAATACTGCTCTCTAATAGTACTCTCTGCAACGATGGAAATGTTCTGTGTTTGCACTATCCAAGAGAGTAGCTACAAGCCACATGCGACTACTGAGTATCTGAAGTGTGACTAATGTGACGGAGAAACTGATTTTTTAACTTAATTTTAATGTAAATGTAAATAGCCATATGGAGCTAGTGGCTCTTGTATTGAACAGTGAGTCTCAAGCAGATTTTAACCCTAGTTCCACCACTTATTAGCCCTTTCTCCTTGAGCAAGTTACCTCGCTGAACCTCAGTCTTCTGGTATATAAAACGGGCTACTAAGTATCTATTTCATGGATTATTGTGAAGATTAAATACTACACATGAAGTGCTTAGCACAGTGCCTGGTTTACCACTGACCTTTGTGTCACTAAATCTAATGGTCAATTCTCAGACCTGATCCTGTCTTACTCATCAGTAACATGTGACATAATTTAATCACTCTCTTCATCAAAATACTCTCTTCTCTTGGTTGGCTTCTGGGAGAACTATACTGGTGTTACTTACCACTTTCTATTATTTCTAATACCTTTTCTAATAGTGTTAAAGCTGACCCTCACCTTAAAAAGAAAAAAAAAAGAAAAGAAAAGAGCCCAGCATGGTGGTACACACCTGTAGACTCAGCAAGTTGGGAGGCTGAAGCAGGAAGATTGCTTGGGCTCAGGAGTTCAAGACCAGCCTGGGCAATATAGTGAGACTCTATCTCTTTAAAAAAAAAAAAACATATTTCTATACAGAGGCATTTTACACCCTAACCAAGTTTTTCTAATAAAAAATTGAGATGTTTGACAGGACAAATTATCTGATATTGGAGTTGTCCGAGAAAATCCTAGATACATGGTTGCCATAACTTTAGAAAGACCAATAGTTATTACCTGTCCTGAAAAAATGTATATATGTATTTTTTAAAACTTAGCAGATACACAATAGCAAAGTCATGGAATCAGCCTAAGTGTCCACCAATGGATGATTGGATAAAGAAAATGTGGTACATGCATGTTCTCACTTATAAGTGGGAGCTGAATGATGAGAACACATGAACATGTTGAGGGGAACAACACACACTGGGGACTGTTGGGGTGAGGGTTGAGGGGAGAGAGAGCATCAGGAAGAATAGTTAATAGATGCCGGGCTTAATACCTAGGTGTTGAGGTGATCTATACAGCAAACCACCATGGCACACATTTACCCATGTAAACCTGCACATCTTGCACATGTGACCCTGAACTTAAAAGTTGAAGGATAAAAAAGGAAATGTGGTGTGTATACATTGCGCGCGCACACACACACACACCATGGAATACTACTCAGACATAAAAATAAATGAAATCATGTCTTTTGCAACAACATTGGTGGAACTGGAGAGGCCATTATCTTAAGGAAGTAATTCAGAAATACAAAGTCAAATACTACATATTCTCACCTATAAGTGGGGGCTAAACAATGTGCACACATGGACAAACAGAATAGAATAACAGACACTGGAGACTCCAAAAGGCGGGAGGGTAGGAGGGAGATGAGGGATAAGAAATTATGTATTGCATACAATTAACACTATTCAGGTGATGGTTACACTAAAAACCCAGACTTCACCACTGTGCAATATATGTTTAAAACAATGCATTTGTACTCCCTAAATCTATAAAAATAAAGAAATTTTTAAATTAAAAAAGTTAGCTGATGCATAAAGGACACCTCTCATTACCTAAAATGAAAAACACAGTAAGCCAAAGCAATTTTGAGGATCAAATAATGTTGGAACTATAAGAAACTTCGAAATTAGGTTAATTTGCTGCTCTTATTTTACCAGAGACTGAGGCACAGACATTAAGTGATGTGTCAGTAATTTTTATGTTTATGTAAGACAAAGGGCCTTGCTGGATTTTTCTTCTTCTCTTTATGAATGCTAACTTTGCTCCTTTTTCTTTGAGACGGAGTCTCACTCTGTCACTAGGCTGGAGTGCAGTGGCACGATTCGGCTCACCGCAACCTCCCCCTCCTGGGTTCAAGCAATTCTCCTGCTTCAGCCTCCCAAGTAGCTGGGACTACAGGCGAGCGCCACCACGCCCAGCTAATTTTTGTACTTTTAGTAGAGATGGAGTTTCACCATGTTGGCCAGAATGGTCTCGATCTCTTGACCTTGTGATCCGCCTGCCTCGGCCTCCCAAAGTGCTGGGATTACAGGTGTGAGCCACCGTGCCCGGCTACTTTACTCCTTAATGGTTGGGTGATCCTTTACTACAAAGGAATAATATCATCTATAGCTCAGAGCTACTGTAAGGAGTAAATGAGACAATGTGTTTAAAGGTACATAGTACAAGCACTCAATATATGTATTACTCCTTTTCCCATACCGGTTTTCAAAAAAATATTAACCCCTTTAAACATGTCATTCATAAAACATTCTTGCCAAAAATGTATGTCACGAATCTCATCAAGCCTTTACATCTAATTTTTGATTTCAAGTATACAGAATATATAAGAGGTAGAATAAGTTCAAACACTGTCAGGAAATAAACAAATCCAGAATGGAGGGTGAGAAAATGTGCTAAAATAAAAGAGACGTAACAAAGAGAAACAACCACCACAGACTAACAGTGGATCTCTCTGCAGAAATCCTACAAGCCAGAAGAGAATGGGGGCCAATATTCAACATTCTTAAAGAAAGTAATTTTCAACCCAGAATTTCATATCCAGCTAAACTAAGCTTCATAGATGAAGGATAAATAAATTCCTTTACAGACAAGGAAATTCTGAGAGATTTTGTCACCACCAGGCCTGCCTTATAAGAGCTCCTAAAGGAAGCACTAAACATGGAAAGGAACAACCAGTACCAGACACTGCAAAAACACGCCAAATTGTAAAGACCATTGACGCTATGAAGAAACTGCATCAACTAATGGGCAAAATAACCAGCTAGAATCACAATGACAGGATCAAATTTGCACATAACAATATTAACCTTAAATGTAAATGGCCTAAATGATCCAATTAAAAGACACAGACTGGCAAATTGGATAAACAGTCAAGCCCCATCAGTTTGCTGTATTCCGGAGACCCACCCCACTTGCAAAGACACACATAGGCTCAAAACAAAAGGATGGAGGATTAATTTACCAAGCAAATGGAAAACAAAAAAAAGCAGGAGTTGCAATGCTAATCTCTGATAAAAGAGACTTTAAACCAACAAAGATCAAAAGAGACCAAAAAGGGCATTACATAATGGTAAAAGGATCAATGCATCAAGAAGAGTTAACTATCCTAAATATATATGCACCCAATACAAGAGCACCCAGATTCATAAAGCAAGTTCTTAGAGGCCTACTAAGAGACTCAGACTCCCATCCAATAATAGTGGGAGACTTTAACACCCCACTGTCAATATCAGACAGATCAATGAGAGAAAATTAACAAGGATATTCAGGACTTGAAGTCAGCTCTGGACCAAGTGGACCTAATAGATATCTTCAGAACTCTCTACCCTAAATCAACAGAACAATGCATTCTACTCAGCAACTACTTGCACTTATTCTAAAATTGACCACATAATTGGAAGTAAAACACCCCTCAGCAAATGCAAAAGAATGGAAATCGTAACAGTCTCTCAGACCACAGAGCAATCAAATCAGAACTCAAGATTAAGAAACTCACTCAAAACTGCACAACTGCATGGAAACTGAACAACCTCCTCCTGAATGACTATTGGGTAAATAACAAAATGAAGGCAGAAATAAAGAAGTTCTTTGAAACCAATGAGAACAAAGAGACAACGTACCAGAATCTCTGGAACACATTTAAAGCAGTGTGTAGAGGGAAATTTATAGCGCTAAATGCCCACAAGAGAAAGCAGGAAAGATCTACAATCGACACCCTAACATCACAATTAAAAGAATTAGAGAAGCAAAAGCAAACAAATTCAAAAGCTAGCAGAAGACAAGAAATAACTAAGATCAGAGAAGAACCGAAAGAGACATAAAAAAACCTTCAAAAAAAAAATCAATGAATCCAGGAGCTGGTTGTCTGAAAAGATCAACAAAATAGATAGACTGCTAGCTAGAATGATAAAGAAGAAAAGAGAGAAGAATCAAATAGATGCAATAAAAAATGATAAAGGGGATATCACCACTGATCCCACAGAAATAAAAACTACCATCAGAGAATACTAAAAACACCTCTGCACAAATAAACTAGAAAATTTAGAAGAAACTGATGAATTCCTGGACACATACACTCTCCCAAGTCTAAACAAGGAAGAAGTCGAATCTGTGAATAGACCAATAACAAGTTCTGAAATTGAGGCAGTAATTAATAGCCTACAAACCAAAAAAAGTCCAGAACCAGATGGATTCACAGCCGAATTCTATCAGAGGTACAAACAGGAGCTGGTACCATTCCTTTTGAAACTATTCCAAACAAAAGAAAAAGAGGGAATCTTCCCTAACTCATTTTATGAGGCCAGCATCATCCTGATACCAAAACCTGGCAGAGACACAACAAAAAAGGAAAATTTCAGGCCAATATTCTTGATGAACATCGATGAAATCCTCAGTAAAATACTGACCATCCGAATCTAGCAGCACATCAAAAATCTTATCCACTACAACCAAGCTGGCTTCATCCCTGGGATGCAAGGCTGCTTCAACATACACAAATCAATAAACATAATCCATCACATAAACAGAACCAATGACAAAAACTATGATTATCTCAATAGATGCAGAAAAGACCTTCGATATAATTCAACAGCCCTTCATGCTAAAAACTCTCAATAAATTAGGTATTGATGGAACATATCTCAAAATAGTAAGAGCTATTTATGGCAAACCCACAGCTAATATCATACTGAATGGGCAAAAACTGAAAGCATTCCCTTTGAAAACCAGCACAAGACAAGGATGCTCTCTCTCACCACTCCTATTCAACATAGTATTGGAAGTTCTGCCCAGGGCAATCAGGAAACAGAAAGAAATAAAGGGTACTCAAATACGAAAAGAGAAGGTCAAATTGTTTGCAGATGACATGACTGTATATTTAGAAAACTCCATCGTCTCAGCCCAAAATCTCCTTAAGCTGATAAGCAATTTCAGCAGTCTCAGAATACAAAATCAATGTGCAAAAACCACAAGCATTCCTATACACAAATAACAGACAAACAGAGAGCCAAATCATGAGTGAACTTCCATTCACAATTACTATTAAGAGAATAAAATACCTAGGAATACAACTTACAAGGGATGTGAAAGACCTCTTCACGGAGAACTACAAACCACTGTTCAAGGAAATAAAGTGAGGACACAAACAAATGGAAAAACATTCCATGCTCAAAGATAGGAAGAATCAATATCATGAAAATGGCCATACTGCCCAAACTAATTTATAGATTCAATGCTGTCCCCATCAAGCTACCACTGACTTTATTCACAGAATTGGAAAACACTACTCTAAACTTCAAATGGAACCAGAAAAGAGCCTGCAAAGCCAAGACAATCCTAAGTAAAAAGAACAAAGCTGGAGGCATCATGCTACCTGACTTCAAACTATACCACAAGGCTCCAGTAACCAAAACAGCATGGTACTGGTACCAAAACAGAGATATAGACCAATGGAACAAAACAGAGGCCTCAGAAATAACACCACACATCTACAACCATCTGATCTTTGACAAACCTGACACAAACAAGCAATGGGGAAAGGACGCCCTATTTAATCAATGGTGTTGGGAAAACTGGTTAGCCATATGCAGAAAACTGAAACTGGACCCCCTCCTTACACCTTATACAAAAACTAACTCAAGATGGATTAAAGACTTAAACGTAAGACCTAAAACCATACTAGAAGAAAACCTAGGCAATACCATTCAGGACACGGGCAAAGACTTCACATCTAAAACACCAAAAGCAATGGCAACAAAAGCCAAAATTGACAAATGGGATGTAATTAAACTAAAAAGCCTATGCACACAGCAAAAGAAACGATCATCAGAGTGAACAGACAACCTATAGAATGGGAGAAAATTTTTGCAATCTATCCATCTGACAAAGGGCTAATATCCATAATCTACAAAGAATTTAAACAAATTTACAAGAAAAAAACAAACAACTCTATTAAAAAGTGGGCAAAGTACATGAACATAAATGTCTTCTGAGAAGACATTTATGCGGCCAACAGACATATGAAAAAATGCTCATCATCACTGCTCATTAGAGAAATGTAAATCAAAACCACAATGAGATACCATCTCATGCCAGTTAGAATGGTGATCATTAAAAAGTCAGGAAACAACAGGTGCTGGAGAGGATGTGGAGAAATAGGAATGCTTTTACACTGTTGGGAGGAGTGTAAATTAGTTCAACCATTATGGAAGACAGTGGCGATTCCTCAAGCATCTAGAACCAGAAATACCATTTGACCCAGCAATCCCATTACTCGGTATATACCCAAAGGATTATAAATCATTCTACTATAAAGATACGTGCACACGTATGTTTTTTGCAGCACTATTCACAATAGCAAAGACTTGGAACCAACCCAAATGCCCATCAATGACAGAGTGAATAAAGAAAATGTGGCCATATACACTATGGAATACTACGCAATCATAAAAAAGGATGAGTTCATGTCCTTTGTAGGGACATGGATGAAGCTGGAAACCATCATTCTCAGCAAACTAACACAAGAACAGAAAAACAAACACCGCATTTTCTCACTCATAAGCAGGAGGTGAACAATGGGAACACATGGACACAGGGAGGGGAATATCACACACCAGGGCCTGTTGAGGGGTGGGGAGATAGGGGAGGGACAGCATTAGGGGATATACCTAATGTAGTTGCCGGGTTGATGGGTACAGCAAACCACTATGGCACGTGCATACCTATGTAACAAAACTGTATATTCTGCACATGTACCCCAGAACTTAGAATATTAAAAAATATATGTATATAATAAAATAAAAAAAAAACCACCAAATGCAGTGTATACAACTTGAATGGAACTTGGTATGAACCAACTAGCTATAAAAGACACTTTGGACACAACTGTGGTAATCGGAATATGGATATGCTATGAGATGACGTCAGGGAATTAGGAATTTACTCATTTTATGGTACTGTAATTATATAAGAAATGTCTTACTATTTCAAAGATGTACTATATACTGAAGTATTTACAAGTGAAATGCCATATACTTGTAATTTAAAAGATTTCAGAAAAATAGATGAGGCAAATGTGGCAAAACAATAATTGCTAAATCTAGCTGATGGGTATATGAATATATTTTTCTTGTTCGAATATGTTCACAATGGGAAATTTTTGAAAATTAATTAACTTTTTTTCATATTTTCTTTGCAACAAGAGAGACAGAAAACATTAGAATATATGGCAGAATCGTGGGACAGTTCAAACTCTAAAAGAGAAAGTCAGTACCCTTCCCCCCTCTGGTTAGCTCTATATTCTAGCTTTTCAAAAGAGTATTCAAAAGCTGGGATCTGGAAACTTAGCCCTCTGTAGATTTGTTTAAAGCTAAACTGAATGCATGGCTGCATACCAGCACTGTTCTAAGAACTTCACATAAAATATTTAATTTTCATAATAACTCTATGAAGCACATAGAATTATCATCCCCATATTATGGACGAAACTACTCACATGGTAAACCAGCATAGGCTGCTAGCTCCTGCCCTCAAAACCAACTCTGCAGAAACTATAGAAGGGAAAAGGAAATATGAATTCCAGAAACTTATAGACAATGTGTGCATATGTGCATGTGCACACACACAGACATCCCTGGGGTATCAACTGGCATCATATGCTATCTGAAATACAGTTACTGCAACAGATGAAATAAGGGAAGATACCACCAAAATGGAATTCAAACTAATTTAAGAGTCTAAATGAAATATTAGGAATAAAAAATAACAGTTGAAAAAATAACTCAGTATAAACAGCACGAGGGGTACAGTTGAATATCTTAGTGAATTAGGAGATAAGACTGAGATACTCTTCCAGAAGATAGTAAGAAAGAATAAAGAAATAGGAATGCAAAAGAAAAACTAAAAGATATGGAGGCTAAAAGAGCAGGCATTCAGATAACAACAGTCTCAGAAAGAAACAAAAAATGGAAAGGATGATATTTTTGAAGAACTAATGGACACACATTTCTCAGAAGTATAGATAAAAAACTGAGAGACACAGAAGTCAGATATTTTGACTAAGATTAAGATTCAAATGCTGGTCTTGCCCCAGGACCCCTGTTCTTAACCACTCTGCTACACTGACTTGGGGCTAAGGTAAGTAAGTTCAGCACCAAAGACAATTCAGGAGGACTAGGATCAGTTCTGACACCATAAGATTGTGTAGTAACTAGATGAAATCTGTACCCTCCCCAATATTATACACCCTGATAACACTGAATGTGCCTTTCCATAAACCCACAGTATTGATTAAAGCAGTGTAAAGTCATATCAAACCTCAATTTACTTCTCCACAAGCTTAATCATATAGAATATGAATGTCAGGATAGCATAGTGTAATGGTTAAAGAGTGTGGAGACTAGAGTCACAGCACTGAGTTCAAGCCCCAGTGCCACCACTTTCCATGCCATAATTTCATCAGAAAATAGAAAAATTTGTATCTGCTTTGTAAGGATTAAATAAGATAATGCTAGTAAAATCCTTAGCACAGTGCCTGGCATAAACTTTGCTCAATAAAGGTTAGATACTGTTTGTTTTTTTAATTCAAAGGTTTAGCTGATAACTATTGTAAAGTCAAATTATACTACTACATACCTTGTACACACAACAGTGGTGGACTTGGTCAAAAACAGATTCCCAAGGCCTACCTCCAGAAATTCTGATTCAGTAGGTCTTAGATGAAGCCAGGAATCTGCATTTTTTTTGAGAGAGTCTCACTCTGTCACCCAGGCTGGAGTGTAGTGGTACAAACTTGGCTCACTGCAGCCTGCAGCCTCGACCTTCTGGGTTCAAGGGATCCTCTCAACTCAGTCTCTCAAACAGCTGAGACTACAGGTGCATGCCACCAAGCCTGGCTAAGTTTTGTAGAGACAGTCTTGCCATGTTGCCCAGGCTGATCTTGAACTCCTGGGTTCAAGCAATCCTCCCACCCTGGCCTCCCAAAGTGCTGGGATTAGAGGTGTGTGCCACTGTGTTCCACTAGGAATCTGCATTTTTATGATTCTCGATGCATGTTAGTCCAAGAAGTACACACAAGGAAAAACACTATTTTAAAGGCATGTCAACTATTGCCTCACAACATTCAGCTTGCAATTTTAGCACAAAAATTCATTTGTTCACATAGCACATTTTTATTGAATACTTGCTATGTGCTATATTATGTATTATGCCAGGTATTGGGGATAGAGTGATGAAAATGCATTGATACAGTTTTTGCCCTCCTAGGCTAGTAGGAAGTTTATATTCTAGAGAGAATATTTTAATTTGTTCATTAAGTAAAAAGCTTACCATTTAATTCATTTATTAAATGAGCATTTACTAAATACAAACCTGGTATTTTAAATTTCAGGATTTCTATGATCTTAAGCAGCAAATATTTCTAGTACTTCCAGCTCTCCATAAGTAGACACTTTTTAAAGTCTATCCTAAACTCTCCCCAGTAGAATCCTGCATACCATCCCCAACTCTGCCCTCCGCACCAACACTGCCAGCAAGGCTGCCTTATCTACATTGACATTTCCACTGACAATTATTCGTAAGACAACTTGCCAGATTTAGGGAGGCTGCCATCTCAGGGTATCATTGGCTCCATGGTCGCCGTAACCCAAATGTTTTCCCTAAAAGACTAGGTAAATGGCTCCTTAATAGTTTTCCTTGTGTCATAAGGTGGTACAATAAAAAATAAGACAAAAATAGCACTATAAATAAAGTATGGTCAGTCTGTTAACAAGTATTTATTGTGTAGTTTGTGGAGGGAAAATAGAAGCATCTCTTTACTTTTGAAAATTACTACAGAAGCATCAGCTGGCTATAAGGTAGACTTTCTTCTAAAGTTGCCTATATTATTTAAGAAAAAAAAAACCCTTTCCATGTTCTTTGTCAACTGCAGGCTAACTTTTTGAAAGTGAAGATCAATATCTAATAAATATTATATTCCTTCCTGATTACAATTGATCTCTGAGGGAATGCAAGCCTCAAATACCTATGTCTTCTACAGCTTAGCTGAGATGATCTCCTCTGGCTCCTAAATGTTTTTAGTTTTTTACTGATCTGTCATATATCAAGCTTAACTTTCTACTCAGGATCAGGACTTCACATGACTCCTCTGAAATTCCAAAAATGTAAGTCCATATGTATTTCAGAGAAATTAACTTAGTATAATGGTAATATTGGGAAACAAAAACAGCAGCTAACATTTGAGCACTTACTATGCACTAGGTAGCATGTTTACATGAATTACTTTCTCTGCGAGAGAAGTACTGGCACTATTCTTATCTTCTTTAGAAAAATGAGGCTTAGAAAGCTTACATGGTTTGCCTAAGATTACATCTGAAAAAGGGTGGTTGGCAAGTTATTTAGGAGAAGGATTAAACAAACTGCTCTTTTTACTTGGCATCAACCACCCCAGCAAAAAACAAATAGGAGACTTTCGTAATCTGCAAAGAAATGGTAGAATTCAAACAATTTTCCTGATGCTTGTTATTTTTTCTGGTGGTCTCTTCATATTCAGATGAATAACAATCATTTTTATACTAGCAAATACAAATATAGGAATAATATTCAAACTTGTTTTATTAAACAAAAAAAATCCTAAACCTGTGATTAAAAAAGGCAAAGAAGTAGGAGACAATGACATCAAACCTCATATATGCTTCAATTATGAGCATGGCTTCCTAGAGGTATATGACAACAAATATTAGGTTCACATACCACCATAGGTTCACACCCCATAGGCTATTAACACCTACCCTACAATTAATGTGTCATTTTGAACCTTTATTCTCAAAAGTAAATGTATGCAGGTTAACAGAAAGTTCCTGATATAGGTGGATTCGCTATTTCATACTTTACATCAAATTATTTTAATGGAATGTATTTCACTCTGGTATTAAGAATGACTAAGGTGAAACCTTATATTACCATCTGCCAGCTAATAAAACTGTACAATAACATCTCTGTTCAGTAAATTATGCTTTGAAGTATTAAAGTTTGAATACAGGACTAAAGAAAGGAGAGAACATTGCACACAAATTCAGCATAGAAAAAGCAAACCTAAAGCCTCATTTAAGATACTTTAATTTAAATCCTCATTTTGTTCTCCCTGTAATCACCAAGTAGTTCACATTTAAAAAGACATACGTAGTACAGTGCTGGAAAAGGGAAGTATAAAAAAAATTCTATGCCAGTTTTACTGGCTTTTGTTTTCTTAAAAAAGGGTACAGAGTAGGCTGTGTATACTGTACTTAAGAGGAACAAAACACACACTTAAGCATATTCTGAAATATAACCTTGGCTGCACGTGGTGATTCATGCCTGTAATCTCTGCACTTTGGGAGGCCAGGAGTTCGAGACCAGCCTGGCCAACATGGCAAAACCCCGTCTCTACGAAAAATACAAAAATTGAGCCAGGCGTGGTGGCACATGCCTATAATCCCAGCTACTCGGGTGGCTGAGGCATGAGAATCGCTTGAACCACAAGAGGCAGAGGTTGCAGTGAGCTGAGATTGCACCATTGCACTCCAGCCTGGGCGACAGAGTGAGACTGTCTCAAAATAAAATAAAACATGACCTTGACCAAGATTTTCGTCTCTGATATCTGTATAATTAATAAGTTTATTACCAGAAAAGGTACTTTCTCTAACATAATTTACATAAATGTTAACAGGTTAGCTATCAATTTAGCATTTTAAACACAAGCCATTAAGAATAAGTTAACAAATCTATATTGCTAGAAACTTGTGTTAAACTACTTATAAGTCTAGATCGTGCTACAGTTTCAAAATGGCTGAGAAACATTATCCTGAACAACTAAAGAGATGCACAGATACTTTTGGTAGAGATGATTCAGGAGGCCTTTAAATCAACTTATTAAAAATAGGTTCACAGGACCTCAAGGCTATTATATTTCCAAAAGGGAAAAGCGGTAACATTAAGAATCCATGAGGGGATTTAAAATAATAAAGTGAACAGGCGTAGTGGTTCATGCCTGTAATCCTAACACTTTGGGAGGCCGAGGCAGGAGGATCACTTGATGCCAGGAGTTCAAGACCAGCCTAGGCAACAGAACGAGATCTTGTCTCAAAAATGAAATGAAATGAAATAAAAAAATAAAGTAATAAGCAGAGTGGTGAATGAAGCCGACTAAGATAGCAAATTAAGCATATAACTGAAGATACAAATTAAAGCTCCAATTCTCTTCCTTCCACAAACCCACTGTGACAGACTAACCAATCTTCATCTCAATTTTACTGCTTGAAAAGTAAGTCTAATTCCAACACTGCTTTTCAATTAGATATGAATCACTAAGGAACACTATAAAGGCAACTAGAATTTCAAAAAAGTCCAGATAAAAGTGCCAAGCATTGCATTATTCACTAAGGATAGTGAAGGAAGCACAGAATGCAGTTCTTGCCTTTAAAGAGGTACAAAGACAAAGACAAGAAAAATAGTCAAGTGGCTAATTAAGTCTGAGGTATTAAATCAAATTAGAAGTAGAGAAGTGAAAACTGAACAAGAACAGAAATGGAGGAACAGGAATTAATAATAATGACCTAAAGAGGAAGTGATGAAGCAGAAAGAGATATAGTAATCACATATCAAGTAAGTTAAAAAGAAGTGCTTTTGGGACTACCAAAAGACAAAAAAAAAACCTCATAAAAGGCATGGAATTTAATTATTACTTAGATAACAGTAACTGAAAGGATGAAAATGTATTATTTTTAGCAGTTTTTCATCTTAAAAATCATGGACAAGAAGGAAGGTGTTTGCAATTGTACTATAATAACAGAAACCAACTTCAAAATACCTTGAATAAAAGCAGCTTCAAATACCAAAAAATCCCTCGCCATGAATATCAAAACGTACCAAGAAATCCCTCGCCATGAATATCAAAATGTACCCATTTCAGATGACCAATTTTCAAATTCTATTAAAATAGTGGCAATGTTACATGAAATTCTAATTATAAATCAAGGGAACATTAATATTTACTGAGTATCTACATTATGCCCAGTACTTCTCTGTCTCCATTGCTAACACCTCATTTCAGGCCTGCATTACCTCTCCCACCGGAATCATTTTAATAGCATCCTAACAAGTATCTTAATATCCATTTCTTTTCTCTGATCCATCCTCCACACTGATACATAAAATGATTTCTTTCTAAAATGAAAATGTGAAGGTAGTCTCTTGCTTGAAATTGTTAAGTAGATACCACAATCTATAACACAATGTACAAACTAACTTCTATGATTTGATTCCCACATACCTTTCCAGTCTTTTCTTTTATCTCTTCCAACACTCACCCTTACTTTACTACTATCTCCTTATACTCTTATTTTTAACTACTTGAGGTTCTTCAAACTTATCATGCCATGTTATGCATGTTTCTTTTTTTCTAGTCCCCATTTTGAAGGGCCTTTTGCTCTTCTGCCCTCTTAGCAATGCAAACAGTTACCCAGTTCTACTTTCAAAATCTGTTCAAGCATATCAATATCCATCCCCAACTTTTCAAGAAAGAAATGAATATTCCTTCCTTGGTGCCTCTATAGATTTGTTATAGGATCTGTAACTCTTACTATATTACTTGCTTAAGGTAAGCTTTTTAGACCATAGCTTCTTGGGAACAGAATCCTAGACTTATTTATCAGTATATCCTTAGAGACCAGTACAATTGGCATACCATAGGCACCCCAAAAAGTTTTAAATCAATGAATTGAATAACCAAGCTTCATTATTTAAGATAAAATTTTTCATCTCGGCAAGGTGGCTCACACCTGCAATCCCAGCATTTTGGGAGGCCGAGGCAGGTGAATCACCTGAGATTGGGAGTTTGAGACCAGCCTGGCCACCTGGTGAAACCCCATCTCTACTAAAAATATAAAAATTAGCTGGGTGTGGTGGCACATGTCTATAATCTCAGCTACTCGGGAGGCTGAGGCACAAGAATCATTTGAACCCAGGAGGCGGAGGTTGCAGTGAGCCGAGATCACGCTGCTGCACTCCAGCCTGAGCAACAGACCGAGACTCTGTCTCAAAGAAAAAAAATAATTTGCGTTGCCTATCCCTTTAAAAGCTAGTCTATTATCAGTTGAGTCCTACCATTTATTTTCATGAAATGTCTGATTGAGCCCAAAATAATCACTCCAGGCCAATTTTCTAAAAGCCCAGATTCATCATACAACAGTCCCATTCAAGAACTTATAGTAAACATTATTTTAAAGCGCAGTGCCTCCATTTGCCTTTCATGGCTTTCCTACTTGTCTAACCTCCACTCTTCATCAATGCCAGGCCAATTTCATCATCCCTTAAGCCTGGTACATAAATTCTTACCTCTGTCCCTTTGCCCAAACTGTTCAATCTCTCATTCACACTTGATTCTTCCCTTTATCCAATTAAATATTAACCATCTTTTATAGGCCAACCAAGTCTGATTTTTCTCTCATCAAAATTGTATCTGAATGCTCCATCCTCTCCCTAACTATTATAAGCAAAGATACTCAGTACCAGTCATACTGGCACTTCATTCTTTCACTTTTAAGAATGTTACTTTTTTCTCCCCAACTGGATTATCAGCTCCTTCAGGTATCTGATTGTACTCCCTTTATAGATCCCTCACAGTTTTTAGTTACTGTGATAGAAAGGCAACATGGCATAGTGTTTTAAAAACTTTTTTTAAAAAAGCAGGTATGTCCTCTCCTTGAATTAAATCTTCACTTGATCTTAGCCAAAAGGCCGAGAAGCGATCCTTGAATTAAATCTTATGTTGAAGTCCGATACATTAAAAAGATAAAAGAGGGGCTCTGACTGAAATGGGATGTGGGGATTAGAGTGTTGCTTGCCTGACCCCTCTGTACTTGCTTAGCCACATGGTGGCAGCCCCTAAAGCATCTCCTGGGGTTCCCTGTAACACAGTTTGAAAACTACTGGGTTCACAATGAGATGCCATCTCACACCAGTTAGAATAACGATCATTTAAAAAGTCAGGAAACAACTGATGCTGGTGAGGATGTGGAGAAATAGGAAAGATTTTACACTGTTGGTGGGAGTGTAAATAAGTTCAACCATTGCGGAAGACAGTGTGGCGAATCCTCAAGGATCTAGAATTGGAAATATCATTTGACTCAGCAATCCCATTATAGGGAATACACCCAAAGGATTATAAATCATTCTACTATAAAGACATGCACGCCGGGCGCGGTGGCTCAAGCCTGTAATCCCAGCACTTTGGGAGGCCAAGACGGGCGGATCACGAGGTCAGGAGATCGAGACCATCCTGGCTAACACGGTGAAACCCCGTCTCTACTAAAAAAGACAAAAATCTAGCCGGGCGAGCTACTACTAGCGGGCGCCTGTAGTCCCAGCTACTCGGGAGTCTGAGGCAGGAGAATGGCGTAAACCCGGGAGGCGGAGCTTGCAGTGAGCTGAGATCCGGCCACTGCACTCCAGCCCGGGCGACAGAGCGAGACTCCGTCTCAAAAAAAAAAAAAAAAAAAGACATGCACACATATGTCTATTGCAGCACTATTTCCAATAGCAAAGACCTGGAACCAACCCAAATGCCCATCAATGACAGACTGGGTAAAGAAAATGTGGCACATACACACCAAGGAATACTATACAGCCATAAAAAAAACGAGTTCAAGTCCTTTGCAGGGACATGGATGAAACTGGAAACCATCAACCACAGCAAACTAACACAAGAACAGAAAACCAAATACCGCATGCTCTCACTCGTAAGTGGGAGTAGAACAATGAGAACACATAGAAATAAGGAAGGTCACATCACACACTGGGGCCTGTCAAGGGGTGGGGGGAAAGGGGAGGGAGAGCATTAGGACAAATACCTAATGCATGCAGGGCTAAAAATCTAGATGACAGGTTGATAGGTGCAGCAAACCACCATGGCACATGTATACCTATGTAAGAAACTGCAGGTTCAAGCACATGTATCCCAGATCCTAAAGTTAAAAAAAAAAAAAAAGGACCGGGTGCAGTGGCTCACACCTGTAATCCCTGCAGGTTGGAAGGCCGAGGTGGGTGGATCACGAGGTCAGGAGTTCAAGACCAGCCTGGCCAAGACAGTGAAACTCTGTCTCCACTAAAAACCAAAAAATTTAGCCAGGCGTGGTGGCAGGTGCCTGTAATGCCAGCCACTTGGAAGGCTGAGGCAGAGAACCACTTGAACCCCGGAGGCGGAGGTTGCAGTAAGTTGAGATCACTCCACTGCACTCCAGCCTGGGCAATAGAGCGAGACTTGTCTCAAAAAAAAAAAAAAAAAAAAGTTATAAAAGGAAATCTCCTCGACACAGTAAAGGCCATTTATGAAACCCCACAGGTCATATCACACTCAAAGGGAAAAAATTAAAAGCTTTACCTCTAAGATCAGGAACAAAATAAGGATGCCCACCTCTCATCATTTCTCTTTAACACAGTACTGGAAGTACTACCAAGAGCAATTAGACAAGAAAAACAAATAAAAGGCATCCAAATTAGAAATAAAGAATTCAAATCATCCTAGTTTGCAGAGGACATGATCCTATATATAGAAATCCCTAAGGACTCCACTAAAAAACTGTTAGAACTAATAAGTTCAGTAACATTGGAGGCTACGAAATCAACATACAAAACTCAGTTTCATTTTTTTTACACGAAAATAATCAGAAAAAGAAATCAAGAAAACAATGCCATTTACAGTAGTATGAAAACAAACAAAATGCTTAGGAATAAATTGAACCAATGAAGTGAAAGATCTGTACACTGAAAACTGAAAAACACTGACGAAAGAAATTGAACACAAATAGTCTACGTTTTGTGTATTAGCAAAATTAATACTGTTAGAATGTATATACTACCCAAAGTGACATACAGATTCAACACAATCTCCATCAAAATTCCAAAGAAATTCACCTTGAAAAAAAGAAAAAGCAATCCTAAAATGTGTATGGAACCACAAAACACCCCAAATAGTGAATACAATTGTGACAAAGAAAATCAAAGGTGGAGGCATTTCCTGGTTTCGATTATATTACAAAGCAAAGTAATTAAAACATTATGGTCATCAGGTGCGGTGGCTCATGCCTGTAATCCCAGCACTTTGGCAGGCCAAGGCACATGGATTGGCTGAGGTCAGGAGTTCGAGAGCAGCCTGCCCAACATGGTGAAACCCTGTCTCTACCAAAAATACAAAAATTACCACTCCAGTCTGAGTGACATAGCAAGACTCTGTCTCAAAATAATATAATAATAGGGGCCAGGCGCAGTGGCTCACGCCTGTAATCCCACCACTTTGGGAGGCTGAGGTGGGCCGATGACCTGAGGTCCTGAGTTTGAGACCAGCCTGGCCAACATGGCGAAACCCCATCTCTACTAAAAACACAAAAATTAGCTGGGCATCGTGGAGTGTGCCTGTAATCCCAGCTACTTGGGTGGCTGAGGCAGGAGAATAGCTTGAGCCTGGGAGGCAGAGGTTGCAGTGAGCAGAGACTATGCCATTGCATTCCATCCTGGGCTACAGAACGAGACTGTGTCTCAATAATAATAATAACAAGAACAAGAACAGTAACATTGAATACAAATGGACTAAATTCTACAATCAAAAAACACAGACTGGCCAAATGGATGTAAAAACAACAGCCATTGGTCAGTTGTCTACCAAGAAATACACTTCTCCTATAAAAACACACAGAGACTAAAATAAAGGGGTGAAAAAAAAATATATTCCATGCCAATGGAAACCGAAAAAGAGCCTATAAAAAAGTCATTATACTTAGACAAAATAGATTTCAAGATAAAAACTGTAAGAAGAGAAAAAAAAGGTCACTGTATACTAATAAAGGGGTAAGTTCAGCAAGAGGATATAACTATTTTATTTATTTATTTAAAGATGGAGTCTCTCCCTGTCGCCCAGGCTGCAGTGCAGTGGCGGGATCTTGGCTTACTGAAACCTCTGCCTCCCAGATTCAAGCGATTCTCCTGCCTCAGCCTCCAGAGTAGCTGGGATTACAGGGGCCCACCACCAACCCCGGTTAATTTTTGTATTTTTAGTAGAGACAGGGTTTCACCATGTCGGCCAGGCTAGTCTCAAACTTCTGACCCAAAGTGATCTGCCCACCTCAGCCTCCCGAAGTGCTGGGATTACAGGCATGAGACACCATGCCCGGCCAGGATATAATTATTTTAAATATATATGCACCCAACACTGGAGCAGCCAGATATACGAAGGAAACATTATTAGAGCGAGAGAGAGAGAGATAGGCCCCCAGTACAGTAATAGCTGGAGACTTCAACACCACATTTTCAGTGTTGGACAGATAATCCAGACAGAAAATCAACAAAGAAATATCAGACTAAATCTGCACTACAGACCAAATACACAAAATAGATAATTTAAAGAATATTTCATTTAATGGCTACATTATACATACTCTTCTCTCCAGCACATGGATCATTCTCAAGGAGACACCGTATGTTAAGCCAAAAATAGTATTTAAAATTCCAACAAATTGAAATCATATCAAGTATCTTCTCTGACCACAATGAATTAAAACTAGAAATCAGTAACAAGAGAAATTTTTGATATTCTAAACACATGAAAAGTAAACAATACACTCTTGAATAACCAGTGGGTTAGTGAAGAAATTGAAAAAGAAATTAAAAATTTCTTGAAACAAATAATAATGGAAACACAACGTACCAAAAATCTGTGGGATACAGTGAAATCAGTACTCAGAGGGAAGTTTATAGCTGTAAGCACCAACATCAAAGAAAGTAGAAAAACTTTGAATAAACAACCTAACGATGCATCTTAAAGAAGTAAAAGCAAGAGAAGTAGAAAAGATCAATGAAACAAACACTTGGTTTTTTGAAAAGATAAAGTCCACAAACCTTTAGCCAGACTTCTTAAGAAAAAAAAGAGAGAATACCCAAATAAATGAAATCAGAGATGGAAAAGGAGACATTAAAACTGATACCACAGAAATTTCAATGACCATCAGAGGCTACTATGATCACTATACGCCAATAAATTGGAAAATCTAGAAGAAATGGACAAATTCCTAGACACATGCAATCTACTAAGATTGAACCAGGAAGAAATCCAAAACCCGAACAGACCAATAACAACTAAAGAGATCAAAGTAATAATAAAAAGTCTCCAAAGCAAAGAAAACCTAGAGACCCCAATTTACCTAAATAATTTTCATTTTAGGTTCACGGGTACATGTACAGGTAAATTTACCCAATTTATGTGCACGTGTACCCCTGAACCTAAAATGAAAATGTAAAATAAAATAAACATATTACGGCATGTAAAGTCCCAACCGCACCCCCCAAAGAAAAATAAAAAAATGAAAAGCCAAGTACCTAATACCTTCACTGCTGAATTTTACCAAACATTCCAAGAAGTACTAATTCCAATCCTCCTCAAACTATTCTGAAAAACAGAGAAGGAATACTTCCAAATTCTTTCTGAGACCAGTATTACAATGATACCAAAACCAGACAAAGACACATCAAAAAAGGAAAACTACAGGCTAATATTCCTCATGATCATTCATACAAAAATCCTCAATAAAATACTAGCAAAACAAATTGAACAACACATTAAAAAGGTCATTCATCATGACCAAGTGGGATTTATCCTAGGGATGCAACGATGGCTCAGTTTATGGAAATCAGCCGAGTGCGATGGCTCATACCTGTAATCCCAGCACTTCTGAGAGGTCGAGGTGGGAGGATCCCTTGAGCCCAGGAGTTCAAGACGAGCCTGGGCAACATAAAGAGACCTCACCTCAACAAACAAACAAACAAACCACAAAAATACACACATACATACATACACACATATAAATACACACACACACACGGAAAAACAATGTGATACATCATATCAACAAAACGAAGGATAAAAACCATATAATCATTTCAATTCATGCTGGAAACGCATGTGATAATATTCAACATCCCTTCATAACAAAAAGTCCTAAAAACTTGGGTATCAGAGGAACATACTTCAACACATTAAAGCTATATACGACAGACCCACAGCTACTATCATACTGAATGGGAAAAAACTGAAAGTCTTTGCTCTAAGATCTTTTTTTTTTTTTTTTTTTTTTGAGACGGAGTCTTGCTCTGCCGCCCAGGCTGGAGTGCAGTGGCCGGCTCTCAGCTCACTGCAAGCTCCGCCTCCCGGGTTCACGCCATTCTCCTGTCTCAGCCTCCCGAGTAGCTGGGACTACAGGCGCCCGCCTCGTCGCGCGGCTAGTTTTTTGTATTTTTTAGTAGAGACGGGGTTTCGCCGTATTAGCCAGGATGGTCTCGATCTCCTGACCTCGTGATCCGCCCGTCTCGGCCTCCCAAAGTGCTGGGATTACAGGCTTGAGCCACCGCGCCCGGCTGCTCTAAGATCTTGAACACAACAAGGATGCCCACTTTCACTACTGTTATTCAACATCATACAGGAAGTCCTAGTAAGAGTAATCAAAGAACACAAGAAATAAAGCACATACAAATGGGAAGGAAGAAGTCAAATTATCCTTGTTTGCAGAGGACATGACCTTATATTTGGGAGCGGGGGGGGGGGGGGAAAAACCTAAAGACTCCAGTGGGGAGGGGGAGGGCAGGGGAGTGGGAAGAGAAGAGAAGAGAGAAAGAAAACTACTGGGTTCAAATTCTAGCTGTAACACTTACTGGTCATGTACCCTTGTGTAATCACAAACTCTAAGTCTCAGCTTCCTGAGATAATGTGTATGAGACAGGCCTTTATAAACCTTAAAGTTTTCCATAAATTTGAAGAATATTTAACCTTCACAAGACATAAGCTAAGCTGACTATATTATACCATCTTAACAGTTATATCACACAATACTACTGATTGTGAAAGCATTCTGTATTTTAAAGTCCAGATTTATTTAAACTAAAATAAAGCATCCTAAATGTCATTCATTCTGGAAATCCCAGGTCCTCTGCTTTGTTTCTTGTATTTGAAAATAACTTTCTAATCTCCATTTGGAGGACAAACAATTATAATGATTAAGAGTAATGCTTTTGAGTTGGTCAGATATGATTTGAAGGCCAGCTTCATGATATGGTGTGTAAACTCGGGTAAGTTACCTAACCTCTCTGAACCTCAATTTCCTCATCTTGAAAATGAAAACAGGACTATCTGCTTTTCAGTTGCTGCTGGATTGAGGGAGATAATCTGAACAATGTCTTGTTTTTCCTAGTATGCTCTCACAGTATACCTCTCAAAGTCAGCAAATAATAAATGTTTATAAAATTAACTGGTTTCTTGTAACCCGAAATTCACCATAAGAATATATTCAAAGTAATTCCCCTTTTCTAATTGGAAAATTTGTCTGCTACTTCTCATAAAAGTTGAAGAGTAAAGTATATTAGAAAATATGCTAATTAGATATATGTGGCATAAAATATGTGTTTCAGAATATACCTTTTGTGGTGCTATATGGAGAATTGATCAAGCACCCTATCATTTATAATTTTCTAGACAAAATTCATTAAATATATTTTATTCTCCTTGAAAAATTCTGAAATATAGCCTTAATCAGATGACTAACTTTCATATAGTAGTAAAATTTCTTTAGTCCATGTTGGCTTGGTAAGCCAGTGATCTAAATATTTTTACCTTTGGCAGCATGGGAGTATCCCTCTTCTTCTTCTTTTCTGAATTAGGGTCATCTAATAAGTCTGGCTCAAAAGTATAAAGTTCAGTAAGCTCATTCATAGTAAAATGACGCTCCACTTGCTGCTGATCAACAACTCGAAAAGATAGTGACTGCTTAGTTACTTGCCGATCATAAATCTTATCTTCCATGGTTCCCTTTGTAAAAAGAAGGAAGAATATACAAAAAAAATTAAATTTTGTAAGCATGAAACTTAATCAAGGATAAATACAGTTACTGGTTAATATGAAATGGTAAAACTTCATGGTAATATATTGCCATAAAGAAAAACTCATCAGCAATTTTGCTTAATTCATGAAAGATTTCATCTGTTTAGCATAGTTTACCATAACAAATAAAATTACATTACTGATAATTATTCTATATTATCTGACCAAAATGCATTCATGTGTTGCTTTATTTATTTCTGCACTCCGTAGAAGGAGGACAGCAGGCAGATACCAGAGTAAACAGAAATAAAGGGACAGACACAAAAAACATTTAGGTAAATATTGAAGTTAGAAGGCAAGAGAGCAGTTTGATTCCTTTTCAATGTAATATAATAAGCTATCAACAAACACCATAAACTGCCTTTATATCATCTTATTTTCTATGATTTCAAGACAGAAAACAAATATAAAATGCCATATCCATTACACATAAACTACATTAATTAAACGGATACATATTACATTAAATGTATATTAAATATAAAAATTACATTATAAATGAGAATGTATAGAAGTTATAAACAGGAAAGAAAAAAATAAAAGAAAATTGAATAAATAACAGGAAAGAGTTTACATAAAGTTGTCAATCAACTTATATACTAAAGAAGATCAAATAAGCAAGGATCTACCAAAAAAAAAAAACCAGTCTCTGGTTGAGAAGCCCAGATTTGGAGGCAGGTTGAGAGGGGTTGCATCTGCTGTGGGTAGCATCCACTAAATCTGTTTACTCATGCAAAACAATCTCAACCTGAGAAAGATGACATTACAGAAATGGATACACTACAAAACAGAAAATCAAGAAAAGCCAAAACTGACTTCTGCTGCTTTATGTACAGAAATGGTATTTCCAACTTTATTTCCCTCTCTGTAATACATATATGTTTCATACCTCTAAAATATTATCCGTTTCACACGAACTTTCAATATGAAAAAGAGAATTATAAACCTACCTGAGCTAAGAACCTATATACATAAACAGGCTTAGTCTGTCCAAAGCGATAAACTCTGAATATACTCTGGATGTCATAAGATGGATCCAAGAAGCATCAAATATAATTACTCGATTAGCAGCTACCAGATTAATTCCTAGAGATCCTGCTTTAGTAGAAATGATAAATAATCGCCCTCTGAAAATGAAAATATAGAATGCTTCAGTAATTAGTACTTTACAAATATTTTAATTACAATATGACTTTTTGATACTTAGGCAGTTTTTTTTTTTTTTTTAACTATCAAGAGTTCAGAGAATTCATTTCTTACTTACTGAAGAAAATAAGATATTATCTAAGGAGTCAGGATGATAATACATATGCCTAGGAAGAATCCTATTGTTGGAAAATAAAATAGTCTGATTTAGGAATAAAGATGAAATGAAAAATTAAATATTTACAATGTAGTCAAGGTTTTATTTACAGATTTCTGAATAAATTTAGAGAATTTATATTTAACTTGAAAGTCTATATTGTATTGGGTACAGCTAGGGCCACTAAGTACATCAAAATGAAGGACAATGCAAAAGTAGGTGAATATGTAGGAGTGACTCAACATTTATAATACAGCATAATGATTATAAGGAGAGACGTTAGATAGATGCAAGGTACTAGGGTAGGTAAAACAGGAGCAAGAAGACAGACACAGGGCTCCAGGAAGGGTGTGTCTAAAGAAAAAAAAAAGAAACTGATAGATTACCTGATTTGTTGGAACACAAGCATTTATAGTTTTTTTCTTTTTTTTTTTTTTTGAGACAGAGACTCGCTCTGTCAGCCAGGCTGGAGTGCAATGGCGCAATCTCAACTCACTGCAACCTCCACCTCCTAGGTTCAAGCGATTCTCCTGCCTTAGTCTCCTGGGCAGCTGGGATTCCAGGCGCAACACCATGCCTGGTTAATTTTTGTATTTTCAGTAGAGATAGGGTTTCGCCATGTTGGCCAGGCTGGTCTTGAACTCCTGACCTAAGGTAATCTGCCCACCTCAGCCTCCCAAAGTGCTGGGATTACAGGTGTGTGCTACCATGCCTGGCCAGGATTTATAATATTTCTGTAGTAGAATTAGAAATGAATTGGTGATAGGTATATAGAATACTAAGCAAATGGTAAAAACAAATCATTACTTCAGCAAAATATAATAAATAAGTACACAAAAAAGGAAAAACACAGTATTCAAGTGGCTTACAAATATTTACATAGCCACAATAAAGCGAACACTGCAAATTAATTTAGGCAAATATGAAAAAGTATACTGGGTAAACGAATGAGGAAAAGTGTGCATGTGCTTGTGGTAAATCACTACCTTACACTTTAGAAAGGATGTATGTAAGTAAGAATTGCCAAGAGTTGAAGTTGGTTACCTCCAGAAAGCAGAAATCACAGGTAGAAAGAGATTTGGTCACGGGACTGGTTTTTATTTGAAGCTTTGTAAAACTATCTGTTTTTTAAAAATATGTAAAATATTACTTTGATATTAATGAAAATTTAATTTGAAAAGATTGGATAAACACTTTTTGAAAATAAAAACAACTCTAAGGAAAAAAATTACTCAGTTCCACTCCCCAGAAATAACCTCCATTCAAATCATGATATATTTCCTATAGGTTTCTTTTTTGCTGAATATATGCTTTTTAAATTTTGCAGTCGGGATAATATCTGTATATACAATATGTATTAAGAACAGTTCCCCAAATTTCTTGGTAAACATCATGCTTGGTAGCTGCATAGTATTGCACTGGATGACTGTACAATAATTTAATAATTTGCTTATTGCTGGTAACTTATAGAGTGACAATCCCTGGAATATAATAAGCTCTCAATAATCAACACAAAATTTCTTTTCTTTCATGAAAGAAAATTAATTACTAAAATGCCATACTAATTACACTTATAGCATTCATTATACACTATAATGCAAAGAAACTCTAAATTTAAATGATGGGGAAAAGTTTACAATTTAGTTTACCAATCATATTATATACTAAAGAAAAATCCTGGTGTAAAATAAATAGAGATACTAAATTCATGTTTTATGTCAATTTGGAACTACCACACATCTATGAATATAGACTATAGAAATTATCACAAAAGTTGACCAATTTTGAAGAAAATGTGTTTATCACAGTGTTATTTTATAGTAGCATAAGGTTGAAAATTAAACAATACGTATAACATAGAGAACTAAATTACTCTCTGGCTACGTTGCCATTAAAAATCCAAATACTATGTTATGTGGAAGAAAAGCAGAATATAGAGCCTTACTAAATACAATTGCAAACGCATTACAAACAAAAACATACACACACAATGTAAGAGTGGTTCTCTGTGGTCAGTGGGATTATGATGACAAGTTTCATCTTTATACCTCTATAACACATATTCATTACAGAGAATGAACTGTAGCTTCTTTAACTAGAGGACACACTTGAAGGTATATGGGTAAATGCTGGTCCAAAATTATTCCAGTTATTAATATCTATCCCACATAAGCAAAAGATGGCATAGAGCTATACAAAAGAATCAAGCATATAGAATGGTATAAACTATGTAGGTTAAAAAACACACAGACATACATACACACACAACACACACGAAACCTTAAATAACTTCAATATGCAAGTCCATATTGAGATAAACTACCCAATACATTTTTTAGATATTCTTAATACTAATTATTAGTATTAAGGTATATACTCAAACAATTAAAATATAAAGGATTATTTGCACAGTGCTCATATAAACCATCCTATACATGTCTTTTGATAAAAGCATTTCTGTCAGATACATATCTAAGAGTGGAATTGCTGAGTCATAGGGTATTTACATGCACTGCTAAACTGAACAAATAGTTCTGTAAAGTAGTTATTCCAATTCATATTCCCACCAGCAGTATATGAGGCTCCCAGTTGTTCAGGTCCTTGACAACTCATGGTACTGTCTTTTTGTTTTTATTATAACCTTCGAAAACAGTTTAAGGTTCACAAAAATTATACCAGTTGAGTTCCCATATATCCTTCACTCGGCTTCCAATGGTAACCTACAACTTATATACAACAATACACTGTCAAAACCAGGAAATTGATGTTGGTATGAACTCAAGTACAGAGCTTATTTGGGTTTCATCAGTTTTTGTTTGATGTATAGTTCTACAAAATTTTATAATGCATGTAGAATCAAGTAACCATTACCAAAGCAGGATACAGAACTGTTCCATTATCACACACAAAAAAAACCTTTCTTGTGTTTTCCCTTCGTATTCATGCCTTTCCCCTAACCCTAAACCCTGTCAACTACAGATCTGTTCTTTATCATTATACTTCTGTCAAATTGCAAGGTTATATGACAAGTATGTTTAGTTGTTTAGTTTTGTTTTTTTGAACTGTCAAATTGTTTTCCAGAATGGTTGTTTTCATTTTATATTCCCACTAGTAATGTAGGATAGATCTAGTTTCTCTATATCCTCACTAGCATTTAACGTTGTCACTATTTTTTATTTTAGCCATGCTGATAGGTGTGAAGTGACAACTCATGTGATTTTAAATTACATTTTCTTTCGTTTCTAGAGACAGGATCTCACTCTGTCTCCCCCGTTGGAGTGCAGTGGCACAATCACAGCTCACTGCAACCTCGAATTCCTGGGCTCAAGTGATCCTCCTGCCTCAGCCTCCTAAGTAGCTATGACTATAAACATGTGCCACCATGCCCAGCTAATTGTATTTATTTTTTGTAGAGATAGATTCTCACCATGTTGCCCAGGCTGGTCTTGAATCCGAGGCCTCAAGTGATACTCCCACCTCAGCCTCCCAAAGCCCTGGGATTGCAGGCCTGAGCCACCAGCCTCACCTAAATTACATTTCCCTAATGGCTAGTGATGCTATCTTTTCATATGCTTATTTGCATAGCCTTCCTCAGAGAACTGTCAGTTCAAGTCCTTTGCCCATTTACTAACTGAGTTGTTTTCTTTCTGAGAGTTCTTTATACATTCTGAATGATTCCTTTGTTAAATATACAAATTGCAATTATTTCTCCAAGTCTGTAAGTTGTCTTTTCCTTCCCTAAGAGTCTTTTACAGACAAAAGTTTTTAATTTTTATTAAGTCCAATTATTGATTTTTTATTTAATGGATTATATGCCTTTGGCATCATGACTAAGAACTCTGCCTAACCCTAGATGCAGAAGATTTTCTTCTGTTTTCTTATACAAGTATAATAGTTTTAATTTAGATTTATGATGCATTTTGATTTGATTTTTTAAAATATGGGTAAGGCTTAAGTAAAGGTGTTTTTGGCCTATGAAAGTCTAATTGTTTCAATACTAGTTTTTGAAAAGGCTATGCTCTCTCCATTTAATTGCTTTTGCATCTTTTGTCAAAACCATTTTTAACTTGAATTTCTCTGATGATTAATAAGGATCACCATGCTTTCATACATTTACTGGCCATTTGGATATCGTCTTTTGTAAAGTCCTGTTCAAGTTTTTGCCCATTTTTCTATTGGGTTGTCTAGTTTATCCTACTGATTTTTAAGAGTTCTTTATATATCCCGGATGAGACCTTTTTAGATGTATATATTGGGAATAGCTCTCCAACTTCGTGACTTGCCTTTACACTCTTAATGTGAAATGACACTTGTATTAGTCAGGGTTTTCCAGAGAAACAGAACCAACAGGAGTTAAGAACTTCTGTGTACATGCACGTGTGTGTGTGTGTGGTGTGTGTGTGTGTACGCGCGCAGACATATTACGAGATTTGCCTCACTGTGATTATGGAAGCTGCGAAGTGCTACAATGTGCTGTTCACAAGCTGCAAAACCAGGGAGCTAATCGTATAAATCCTGATCCCAGTTCAAAGGACTGAAAATCAGGCAGCCCTAGGCTGTGGGTGGGGGCAGTTGGTATAAGTCCTAGTCTGTCTGAGTCTGAAGGCTGAAGAACCACGATTACCAATCTCCAAGGGCTTGATAAGATGGATGTCCTAGCTCAAAGAGAGAGACAGAGCAAATTTGCCCTTCTTCTGCATTTTTGATCAATTCAGGACCTCAATGGATAGACTGATGCCCACTCACACTGATGAGGGCAATCTTCTTTACTCAGTCTACTAATTCAAATGCCCTTTCAGGAGCACCCTCACAGACATATCCAGAAGTGTTTTATCAGCTGCATGGGCACCTCTTAGCCCAGTCAAACTGACACATAAAATTAACTATCACACTTTGGTGAACAGAAGTCCTTAATTGTAATGAAGCCCAAATTACCAATCTTATATATATACAAGGAACAGAAGGCAGCTCTGAAAAGTGAGAAGGATGAGGCAGATGGGTAGGGCCCTCAGGATATAAAGGATAATGTGGTACTGAGTTTCATGGGCTACCTTTTTATTTTTAAAATCTTGTTTTTTTTGAGACAGGGTCTTGAATTGTCACCCACACTGGAATGCAACTGCATGATCACAGCTCAATGCAGCTTTGACCTGCTGGGCTGAAACAGTCCTCTCACCTCAGCCTCCCAAGTAGCTGGGACTACAGAAATGCACTAATGCAACCAGCTAATTTTTAAATTTTTTGTGGAGACAGGGTCTCACTATGTTGCCCAGGCTGGTTTTCAATTCCTGGGCTCAAGTGATCCTCCTGCCTCGACTTCCCAAAATGTTGGGATTACAGGTGTGAGCCACCAAGCCCAATGTTATAGACTTTCTTTCTGCCTCATGTATCCTAGATTGGTTGCTGAAGAACTCCAGAAGGTGCTGTCAAAAAAATCTCCAAGAAAAGCCGACCCTCCAGCCACAGGACCAGGAAAGGGGCAGCATAGCAAGACAGAAAATGTTAGGATAACCACTCAATTCCAACCAAACAGTACAGCAAAAAATGTAGCTGAACCTCATCCTTCTACTGTAACCAAGTTATAACAAGGCACTGCCAGGGTGGGGTCAGAGAAGTCTGATTTAACAAGGTCCTCCCTATGATCCAACAGCGTCAATGAAGGCCATGTAGGGAAACAATACATCCACCCACACCCAGCAGTTACAAGAAAACCCCTTCCCTTCCTACTGGAATTATACCACCATCCAGTAACTAATGAGTCACCCCCTGTGGGTGGAGGCCATCTGAAAAGAGGTAAACAGGTAATCTTGAGCCTCTGTCCCCCAACCCAGCCAAGGTAATACCAGTAGAGGCCTAGTGAGGAGACTGAACTCCCACTATCAACTGGCAACAATGTGGTAGGGCACCTCATGCCCTGCCAAAACATTTGTCAGAAGATGTCTACTATAACAAAAGATTTAAACAAAATCCAGCATCTCATGATATAGTAACCAATATGCCCAGTTTAAATAGAAGAACTTTTTCATAATAAGAACCAGAAAAATCTCAAGTTCAATGAGAAAAGACAATCAACAGACACCAACACTGAGATGACATAAATGTTAGAATTGTCCAACAAGGATTTTTAAAGTAGTCATTATAAAAATGCCTCGTAAGCAATTATTAACATACCTGAGACAAATGAAACAAATATTCTCAGCAAAGAAACAGAAGACATAAAAAAAGAACCAAATGAAAATTTTAAGCTGGGCACGGCAGCTCAGGCCTGTAATCCAGCACAGTGGGAGGCAAAGGCAGGCAGATTCCTTGAAATCAGGAGTTCCAAACCAGTCTGGCCAACATGGTGAAATCCCGTCTGTACTAAAAACACAAAAGTTAGCTGGGTGTGGTGGTGCATGCCTGTAATCCCAGCTACTTGGGTGGCTGAGGCATGAGAATTGCTTGAACCTGGAAGGTGGAGTCTGCAGTGAGCTGAGATCTTGCCACTGAACTCCAGCTTGGGCAAGAGTGAGACCCTGTCTCAAAAAAAAAAAAAATTAGAACTGAAAAATAAAACAGAAATTAAAACTCAGAGTGAGTTGAGTAGAATGCAGAGAGCAGAAGATTTGGTGACTTTGAAGACTACACAACAGAAATGGCCTAATCTGAACAACAGAGAAAAACGGAGTGGAAAAGAAACTCATGTATCCATGGGACTATAACAAAAGATTTAACATTTTTGTCATTAGAGTCCTAAAGGAAGAGGAGAAAGGAGGAGGGGCTGAAATTCAAAGCAATAATGACTGAAAATTACCAATATGCATTAAGAAACATAAATCTGCAGGTTTAAGTAGTTGAATGAACCACCAACAGGATAAACCCAAACAAATCCGTGACAAGATACATCAGTCATCTTCCGAAAACGTAGAAAAATAATCTTGAAAGAAGAGAAAAACAACACCTTATCTAAGGGGAAAAAAACAATTCAAACAGCAAGTTTCTCATAAGAAACCAGGGAGGCAAGAAGGTAGTGACACATATTTTTGAAGTACTGAAAGGAAAGAATTGCCAACCCAGAAATCTACATCCAGCTGAAATACCATTCAAGAATGAAGGGGAAATAATTTGTTGCCAGCAGACTTGCTGTTAAAGAATGGCTAGGCCAGGCGTGGTGGCTGAGGCCTGTAATCTCAGCACTTTGGAAGGCCAAAGCAGGCGGATCACTTGAGCTCAGGGGTTCAACACCAGCCTGGGAAACATGGTACAACCCCATCTCTACAAAAAAACCAGAAATTAGCCAGGTGTCGTGGTGCGCACCTGTAGTCCCAGCTACTTGGGACACTGAGGTGGGAAGATGGCGTGAGCCTGGGAGGTCAAGCTGCAGTGAGCCAAGACTGTACCACTGTATGCCAGCCTGAGTGACAGAGCAAGACCCTGCTTAGAAAAAAAAAAAACAAGGAATGGCTAAAATAAGTTCTGTAAATATAAAGGAAATGATAAAAGAAGGATTACTGAAATGTTAGGGAGAAGTAACAACGAAAACAGCAAATAATAAATATGAGTCGAGTCTCCAACTCCCAGCGCGAGCGACACAGAGGACCGGTGATTTCTGCCTTTTCAACTGAGGTACTGGGGTCGTCTCACTGGGGAGTGCCGGACAGTCGGTGCTGGTCAGCTGCTGCAGCCTGACCAGCGTGAGCTGAAGCAGGGCGAGGCATCGCCTCACCTGGGAGGCGCAGGGGGGAAGGGAGTCCCTTTTCCTAGCCAGGGGAACTGAGACACACAACACCTGGAGAATCGGGTAACTCCCACCCCAATACCGCGCTTTAAGCAAACGGGCAGACCAGAAGGATATATCCCTCACCTGGCCGGGAGGGTCCCACGCTCACAGAGCCTCCCTCATTGCTAGCACAGCAGTCTGCGGCGATCTAGCCCCAGGGCAGCTAGGGGCTAGCTCACAGGGTGGAGTACACCCCTGAGAGGAAGCTTCCAAAGGAAGAATCAGACAGGTACACTTGCTGTTCAGCAATATTCTATCTTCTGCAACCTCTGCTGCTGATACCCAGGCAAACAGGGTCTGGAGTGGACCTCAAGCAATCTCCAACAGATCTACAGCTGAGGGCCCTGACTGTCAGAAGGAAAACTATCAAACAGGAAGGACACCTATACCAAAACCCATCAGTACATCACCATCATCAAAAGACCAGAGACAGATAAAACCACAAAGATGGGGAAAAAGCAGGGCAGAAAAGCTGGAAATTCAAAAAATAAGAGCGCATCTCCCCCTGCAAAGGAGCGCAGCCCATCGCCAGCAACGGATCAAAGCTGGTCAGAGAATGACTTTGACGAGATGACAGAAGAAGGCTTCAGTCCATCAAACTTCTCAGAGCTAAAGGAGGAATACGTGCCCAGCGCAAAGAAACTAAAAATCTTGAAAAAAGACTGGAAGAATTGACAGCTAGACTAATTAATGCAGAGAAGGTCATAAACGAAATGACAGAGATGAAAACCATGACACGAGAAATACGTGGACAAATGCACAAGCTTCAGTAACCGACTCGATCAACTGGAAGCGAGAGTATCAGCGATTGAGGATCAAATGAATGAAATGAAGCGAGAAGAGAAACCAAAAGAAAAGAAGAAAAAGAAATGAACAAAGCCTGCAAGAAGTAGGGATTACGTAAAAAGACCAAATATACGTCTGATTGGGGTGCCTGAAAGTGAGGGGGAAAATGGAACCAAGTGGGAAAACACTCTTCAGGATATCATCCAGGAGAACTTCCCCAACTAGTAGGGCAGGCCAACATTCAATTCAGGAAATACAGAGAACGCCACAAAGATACTCCTCCAGAAGAGCAACTCAAAGACACATAATTGCCACATTCACAAGTTGAAATGAAGGAAAAAATCTTAAGGGCAGCCAGAGAGAAAGGTCGGGTTACCACAAAGGGAAGCCCATCAGACTAACAGCAGATCTCTAGGCAGAAACTCTCCAAGCCAGAAGAGAGTGGGGGCCAATATTCAACGTTCTTAAAGAAAAGAATTTTCAACCCAGAATTTCATATCCAGCCAAACTAAGTTTCATCAGTGAAGGAGAAATAAAATCCTTTACAGATAAGCAAATGCTTAGAGATTTTGTCACCACCAGGCCTGCCTTACAAGAGACCTGAAGGAAGCATGAAACATGGAAAGGAACAACCGGTACCAGCCATTGCAAAAACATGCCAAAATGTAAAGACCATCGAGGCTAGGAAGAAACTGCATCAACTAACGAGCAAAATAACCAGTTAATATCATAATGGCAGGTCAAGTTCACACATAACAATATTAACCTTAAATGTCAATGGACTAAATGCTCCAATTAAAAGACACAGACTGGCAAACTGGATCAAGAGTCAAGACCCATCAGTCTGCTGTATTCAGGAGACCCATCTCACATGCAGAGACATACATAGGCTCAAAATAAAGGGATGCAGGAAGATCTACCAAGCAAATGGAGAACAAAAAAAGCAGGGGTTGCAATCCTAGTCTCTGATATAAACAGACTTTAAACCATCAAAGATCAAAAGAGACAAAGAAGGCCATACATAATGGTAAAGGGATCAATTCAACAGGAAGAGCTAACTCTCCTAAATATATTGCACCCAATACAGGAGCACCAGATTCATAAAGCAAGTCCTTAGAGACTTACAAAGAGACTTAGACTCCCATACAATATAATGGGAGACTTCAACACTCCACTGTCGACATTAGACAGATCAAAGAGACAGAAAGTAACAAGGATATCCAGGAATTGAACTCATCTCTGCACCAAGCGGACCTAATAGACATCTATGGAACTCTCCACCCCAAATCAACAGAATATACATTCTTCTCAGCACCACATCGCACTTATTCCAAAATTGACCACATAATTGGAAGTAAAGCACTCCTCAGCAAATGTACAAGAACAGAAATTATAACAAACTGTCTCTCAGAACACAGTGCAATCAAACTAGAACTCAGGACTAAGAAACTCAATCAAAATCGCTCAACTACATGGGAACTGAATAAGCTGCTCCTGAATGACTACTGGGTACATAATGAAATGAAGGCAGAAATAAAGATGTTCTTTGAAACCAATGAGAACAAAGATACAACATACCAGAATCTCTGGGACACATTTAAAGCAGTGTGTAGAGGGAAATTTATAGCACTAAATGCCCACAAGAGAAAGCAGGAGAGATCTAAAATTGACACTCTAACATCACAATTAAAAGAACTAGAGAGGCAAGAGCAAACAATTCAAAAGCTAGCAGAAGGCAAGAAATAACTAAGATCAGAGCAGAACTGAAGGAGATAGAGACACAAAAAACCCTCCAAAAATCAATGAATCCAGGAGTTGGTTTTTTGAAAAGATCAACAAAATTGACAGACCGCTAGCAAGACTAATAAAGAGAAAAAGAGAGAGGAATCAATAGATGCAATAAAAAATGATAAAGGGGATATCACCACCGACCCCAGAAATACAAACTACCATCAGAGAATACTATAAACACCTCTACGCAAATCAACTAGAAAATCTAGAAGAAATGGATAATTTCCTGGACACTTACACTCTCCCAAGACTCAACCAGGAAGAAGTTGAATCCCTGAATAGACCAATAGCAGGCTCTGAAATTGAGGCAACAATTAATAGCCTACCCACCAAAAAAAGTCCAGGACCAGATGGATTCACAGCTGAATTCTACCAGAGGTACAGGAGGAGCTGGTACCATTCCTTCTGAAACTATTCCAATCAATAGAAAAAGAGGGAATCCTACCTAACTCATTTTATGAGGCCAACATCATCCTGATACCAAAGCCTGGCAGAGACACAACAAAAAAAGAGAATTTTAGACCAATATCCCTGATGAAACTCGATGCAAAAATCCTCAATAAAATACTGGCAAACCGGATTCAGCAGCACATCAAAAAGCTTATCCACCATGATCAAGTGGGCTTCATCCCTGGGATGCAAGGCTGGTTCAACATTCGCAAATCAATAAACATAATCCAGCATATAAACAGAACCAAAGTCAAGAACCACATGATTATCTCAACAGATGCAGAAAAGGCTTTTGACAAAATTCAACAGCCCTTCATGCTAAAAACGCTCAATAAATTCAGTATTGATGGAACCTACCTCAAAATAATAAGAGCTATTTATGACAAACCCACAGCTAATATCATACTGAATGGGCAAAAACTGGAAAAATTCCCTTTGAAAACTGGTACAAGACAGGGATGCCCTCTCTCAGCACTCCTATTCAACATAGTGTTGGAAGTGCTGGCTAGGGCAATCAGGCAAGAGAAATAAGTCAAGGGTATTCAGTTAGGAAAAGAAGAAGTCAAATTGTCCCTGTTTGCAGATGACTTGATTGTATATTTAGAAAACCCCATCGTCTCAGCCCAAAGCTCCTGAAGCTGATAAGCAACTTCAGCAAAGTCGCAGGATACAAAATTAATGTGCAAAAATCACAAGCATTCTTATACACCAGTAACACAAGCAGAGAGCCAAATCAGGAATGAACTTCCATTCACAATGCTTCAAAGAGAATAAAATACCTAGGAATCCAGCTTCAAGGGATGGAAAGGATCTCTTCAAGGAGAACTACAAACCACTGCTCAGTGAAATCAAAGAGGACACAAACAAATGGAAGAACATACCATGCTCATGGATAGGAAGAATCAATATCGTGAAAATGGCCATACTGCCCAAGGTATTTATAGATTCAATGTCATCCCCATCAAGCTACCAATGACTTTCTTCACAGAATTGGAAAAAAACTGCTTAAAGTTCATATGGAACAAAAAAGAGCCCGCATTGCAAAGACAATCCTAAGTCAAAAGGACAAAGTGGAGGCGTCACGCTACCTGACTTCAAACTATACTACAAGGCTACAGTAACCAAAACAGCATGGTACTGGTACCAAAACAGAGATATAGACCAATGGAACAGAACAGAGTCCTCAGAAATAATACCACACATCTACAGCCATCTGATCTTTGACAAACCTGAGAGAAACAAGAAATGGGGAAAGGATTCCTATATTAATAAATGGTGCTGGGAAATTGGCTAGCCATAAGTAGAAAGCTGAAACTGGATCCTTTCCTTACTCCTTATACAAAAATAATTCAAGATGGATTAGAGACTTAAATGTTAGACCTAATACCATAAAAACCCTAGAAGAAAATCTAGGTAGTACCATTCAGGACATAGGCATGGGCAAGGACTTCATGTCTAAAACACCAAAAGCAACGGCAGCAAAAGCCAAAATGACAAATGGGATCTAATTAAACTAAAGAGCTTGCACAGCAAAAGAAACTACCATCAGAGTGAACAGGCAACCTACAGAATGGGAGAAAATTTTTGCAATCTACTCATCTGACAAAGGGCTAATGTCCAGAATCTACAAAGAACTCAAACAAATATACAAGAAAAAAAACAAACAACCCCATCAAAAAGTGGGCAAAGGATATGAACAGACATTTCTCAAAAGAAGACATCCATACAGCCAACAGACACATGAAAAAATGCTCATCATCACTCGCCATCAGAGAAATGCAAATCAAAACCACAATGAGATACCATCTCACACCAGTTAGAATGGCAATCATTAAAAAATCAGGAAACAATAGTGTTGGAGAGGATGTGGAGAAATAGGAACACTTTTCCACTGTTGGTGGGATTGTAAACTAGTTCAACCATTATGGAAAACAGTATGGCAATTCCTCAAGGATCTAGAACTAGATACCATATGACCCAGCCATCCCAATACTGGGTATATACCCAGGGATTATTAATTATTCTACTACAAAGACACATGAACACGTATGTTTATTGCGGCACTATCACAATAGCAAAGACTTGGAATCAACCCAAATGTCCATCTGTGACAGACTAGATTAAGAAAATGTGGCACTATACACCATGGAATACTATGCAGCCATAAAAAAGGATGAGTTTGCGTCCTTTGTAGGGACATGGATGCAGCTGGAAACCATCATTCTTAGCAAACTATCACAAGAACAGAAAACCAAACACCGCATGTTCTCACTCATAGGTGGGAACTGAACAATGAGATCACTTGGACTCAGGAAGGGGAACATCACACACTGGGGCCTATCATGGGGATGTGGGAGGGGGGAGGGATTGCATTGGGGAGTTATACATGATATAAATGATGAATTGATGGGTGCTGACGAGTTGATGGGTGCAGCACACAAACATGGCACAAATATACGTATGTAACAAACCTGCACGTTATGCACATGTACCCTAGAACTTAAAGTATAATAAATAAATAAATAAATAAATAAATAAATAAGAATCAATACAACACTTTCCTCCGGTTGTGTTTTCTAAATTATATTCTATGGTTGAAGAAAGATGATTACACTGACTGATATGGTTAAACACTTGAGACAGTCATATTATAAAAAGGGAATCAAAAGGATATAAAGAGTTAAGGTTTCTGCATGTCAATTAAACTGGCAAAATGACACCAGTAGACTGTAGTAAGTGTGTGTATATGTATGATGTAACACCTACAGCAACCACTATCAAAGCTATACAAAGAGAAAGACTAAAAAAACTATAGATTAATCAAAATAGAATTTCAAAAATATAAAACTAACCCACAGGAAGGGAGGAAAAAGAAATCATAAAGAAAAGAAAATAGAATGAAAGAGAACAAATTGAACAACAACAACAAAAAAATGGTAGACTGAAGCCCTACACTAAATATAAACGGTCCACATACATCTTTTAAAAGAAAGATTGAGTGGATAAAAAATAAAACAAAAAACATGACCCAACCACATGCTGTCTACAAGAAACTCACTTCAAATACAACAACATAGGTGAGTTGAAGTAAAAGGATGAAAAACTATATACCATGCAAACACCAATCAAAATAAAACGAGTGGTTATATTAGTATCAGATAAAATAGATTTCAGAGCAAAGAAGATTATGAGGGAAGATTATGAGGGATAGCAACACTAAACGTGCATAATAAACAACAGAGCTGAAAATATCAGAAGTAAAACCTGACAGAACTGAAGGAGAAACAGAAAAATCCACAATTATAGTTGGAGATTTCAACCTTCCTCTCAAAAACTGATAACCACATAGACAAAAAAAATCAGCAAAAGTAAAGAATACAATAACCTTATCAAAGAACAAAATCTAATCAATATTTATAGAACACTCACCAACAACAGCAGAGTACATATGCTCTTCAAGGGCCAGTCTACTCGGGGCATAAAACAAAGCACAACAAACTTAAAAGAATTGAAATCATACAGATTATATTTCCTGAACATAATTGAATTAAACTAGAAATCCACAAAAGAAAAATAATGGGAACCTCCAAATGCATGGAAATTAAACAACATGCTTCTAGCTATGAGTCAAAGATGAATTCTGAAATAAAAATATACTGAACTAAATGAAAATATAACATATCGAAGTTTGTATAACTAAAGCAGTGCTGAAAGGGAAGTTTGTAACACTAAATGCTTATATTAGAAAAGAAAAAAAGCCTCAAATCAAATTAGTAATCTAAGCTTCTACCTCCCGAAAGTAGAACAGTAAGAGCAAAACCAAAAGCAAGATGAAATTAAAATAGGAAAAAAAAAAAAAGAAAATCAAGGGAATAAAACACTAGTTATTTGTAACAATTAATGAAATTGACAAACCTCTAGCAAGACTAATAAAAAGAAAACACACAAATTACCAGTATCAGAAGTGAAACAGAAGCTATCACTATAGACCCTAAAGACATGAAAAGGATATTAAGAAAATGCTATGAACAATTCTACACACACATTTGAAATTACAATGAAATGAACCAACTCTTATAAAAGCACAAACTACCACAACTCATTCAATATAAAATAGATCACTTGAATAATCCTAAAACTACTGAGGAAATTTAATTAGTGATTTCTAAACTCCTCAAAAAAGAAATCTTCAAGACCAGAACTAGTTTCACTGGCAAATTTTACCAAACTTTTAAGATTAACACAAATCCCCATAATCTTTGTCAGAAAATAGAAGAGAAAACAATTACTGACTTATTTTATGAGGTCAATATTAACCTGATACCAAAACCAGACAACGAAAACAACTGAATATATAACAGTAACTCTCATAAATATCTCTCAACAAAATATTAGCAAACAGAACCAAGTACTATATAAAAACAATTATCCTTACGATCAAGTGGAGTTTTATTCCAGGCATGAAAGGTTGGTTCAGCATTCAAAAACCAATCTTCATAGCATACCATATTAACAGATTAAGAAGAAAAAACAGATGATACTGAGGCAGAAAAAGCATTTGACAAATGTAAACACCCATTCATCATAAAAACTCTGAGAAAATTAAGAATAGAGGGGAACCGCCTCAACTTGATGAAGAGTAATTACAAAAAAAGTACAGCATGGCTGTGCATTCCTACTCAAAGAAGCTGAGGCAGGAGGATCCCTTGAGCCTAGGAGTTTGTGGCTGCACTGAGGTATGATCACACCACAGAACTCCACTCATGGTGATAGACAGAGACCTTGTCTCAAAACAAAAACAACCCCCGACCCAAAAAAACAACCTTACAGCTAACAACATAGCTAATGAAGACAGAATGCTTTTCTCCTAAAATCAGGAAGAAGGTAAGGATGTCCACTCTCACCACTGCTACTAACTATATTACTCTTAAGTTTTAACCAGTATGAGGTATAGGGAGGGACACAGCAATACTAAACGTGCATAATAAACAGAGCTGAAAATATCAGAAGCAAAATCTGACATAACTTAAAGGAGAAACAGACAAATTCACAATTACAGTTAGAGACTTTTCTTGCAGTAAGACAAGAAAAGGAAACAAACAGCGTACAGATCATAAAAGAAATAAAACTATCCCTACTTGCAGATGGTATAATGGTCTTAGAAAATCCAAAGAAATCTATAAAACAAACTCCTAGAACAAATCAAGTCAGCAAGATTACAGACAAAAGATCAACACAAAAACCAACTGCATTTCTATATTTGAGCAATGAACACATGGAAACAAAAATAAAAAATATAGTATCATTTACAATAGCTAAAAAAAAGAGAAATACCTGGGTGTAAATCTAACAAAAGACCTACAGGACCTGTATACTGAAAACTACAAAACACTGATGGAAGGAATCAAAGATCAACATTAATGGAGACATACACTGAGTTCACTGATCAGAAAACTCTAAATAAAGTTATCAATTCTCTGCTGCTAAAAGTATTACAATTGAAAAATGGTATCAATTCTCTCCAAAGTAGTAACAGGCTTAATACAATTCCTATTAAAATTATTGCAAAACTTCCGTAGATTTAGACAAGATTATTCTAAAATTCATATAAAAAATTAGCTAAAACAATCTGTGAAAGGTAGAACAAAGTGGGAAGAATCATTCAATGTGCTTACTACACAGCTATAGTAATCAAGACTATGTAGTAATGATGCAGAGAAAGACATACGGAATAAAGGAATAGAATAGCAAACTGAAAAACAGCCCAACACAAGGATAGCCAACTGATTTTTCACAAAGGTGCAAAACCAATTCAGTAAAGGAAGGATGGTTTTTTTTTTTTTTTTTTGAGACGGAGTCTCGCTCTGTCGCCCAGGCTGGAGTGCAGTGGCCGGATCTCAGCTCACTGCAAGCTCCGCCTCCCGGGTTCACGCCATTCTCCTGCCTCAGCCTCCCGAGCAGCTGGGACTACAGGCGCCCACCACGACGCCCGGCTAGTTTTTTGTATTTTTTTTTTTTTAGTAGAGACGGGGTTTCACTGTGTTAGCCAGGATGGTCTCGATCTCCTGACCTCGTGATCCGCCCGTCTCGGCCTCCCAAAGTGCTGGGATTACAGGCTTGAGCCACCGCGCCCGGCCTTTTTTTTTTTTTTTTTTTTTTTTTTTGAGACAGGGTCTTCCTGTCGCCCAGGCTGGAGTGAAGTGGCACAATCATGGCTCACTGCAGCCCCGACCTCCTGATCTCAAGTGATCCTCCCACATCAGCCTCCAGAGTAGCTGGGACTACTGGTGTGCATCACCATGCCTGGGTAATTTTTTATTTTTGGAGACAGGGTCTCGCTATGTTGCTCAGGCTGGTCTTGAATTCCTGGGCTCAGCCTCCCAAAGCACTAGGATTACAAGTATGAGCCACTGTGCACCACCACAGATAGCTTTTTTCAACAAATGATGCTGCAGCAATTGAACATCCACAGCCAAAAATAAGAATCTTTAAACTTCACACCTTATACAAAAATTAACTCAATATACCATGGACTTAAACATAAAAGGTAAAATTATAAAACTTGTAAAACGCAACACAGGAGAAAATCTTCAAGACCTAGGGCTTTGAGGAAGAGTTCTTAGACTTGACATGAGAAGCATGATCAAAACAAAGAAACAAACATTGATAAACTAGATTTCATCAAAATTAAAATCTTTGTTCTCTGAAAGACCCTGTGAAGGGGATGAAAAAAACAAGCCATAAACTGGCAGGAAATATTTGCAAACCATCTATCTGACAAAGGACGCATATCTAGATTATATAAAGAACTCTCAAAACCTGCAATAAAAAAACAAGCAATCCAATAAGAAAATGGACAAAAAGACATAAAGGGATTATCACCCAAGAGGATATACAATATTTGATGGCAAATAAACACGTAAGATGCTCAATATAACTGGTTGTCAGGAAACTGCAAATTAAGACCACAATAAGATACTACTACATACCTACCAGAACACCTAAAATAAAAAATAGTGATAATACCAAATGCTGGTGAGGATGTAGAGAAACTTATTTCTCACACATTGCTGGTAAGACTCTACAATGGTACAGTCATTCTAAATAAGAGTTTGGCAGTTTCCTAAAAAAGTAAGACATACTTACCATATGACCTAGCCACAGCACACCTGGGCATTTATCCTAGAGAAATGAAAACTTAGGTGCACATAGAAATCTGGAACACAGTGTTCACAGCAGCTTTATTTATAATAGCCAAACCTGGACAAAATGAAAATGTCCTGTAATAAGTGAACGATTAAACATCTGTGGTACATCCATCCCATAGAATACTACTCTGTAATAAAAAGGAACAAACTATTGATACATGTGACAACTTGGATGGAATTCAAGGGCATTAAGCTGAATGAAAAAAGCCAATCTCAAGAGGTCACATATAGAGAATGATGTCATTTTTATGACAGTCTTAATATGACAAAATAATAGAGACGGAGCATAAATTAGTCATTGTCAGGGGTTAAGGTTAGTGACAAGGTTGGCAGTAAAAATGGCTGTGACTATAAAAGAGTAGTGAGAGAGAGAGCTTTGTGGTGATGGCATATTTCTGTATCTTGATTGTGTACATGTGGAAAAAAGATATATGCAAACATTGAAACACTGTCAACTACTTAGTTTTGATATTGAAATATAAGTATATAAGATTTAACCATTGGGGAAAATTAGGCAAAGGGTTCACAGGACCTCTCTGTACTTGCAAGTTCAGGTCAATCTATAATCATTACTAAATTAAAAGTCAGACAAACAAACCAAAAATAGTATCAAGCTAACCAGGCACTCTGAGACTGCTGAAAACTACTTCCAGGTCACACAAAACAACGTTAGAAATGGTCATTATCTTAAAGTTTATTTTAATGTGTCTTTCAGATTGTTTTGGCATAAACAAGGATTATATTTATATCCTATTTACTGAAAATTACTGAGTCATGAAAAATTAGAATATATAGAGATATAATCTAAAACATTTGTGGATTTTTTCTTTGCTCTTTTCATTTTGTTTTTTGTTTCATTTTCTGTTTGTTTGTGGATTTTTAGAGACAGCATAACATTTGTGGGTTTCATGTGTATGGGTTCAGCTACTCAAGAGCAACTCCCCAAACCATAATATACATGTACAGGTTGAGCATCCCAAATCTGTAAGTCTGAAATCCTAAATTCTCCAAAGAAAATGCTCATTGGGGCATTTTGGATTTCGGATTTTCAGATTTGGGATGCTCAACAGGTAAGAATATAATACAAATATTCAAAAATCTGACAAAAAAAAATCCCACATCTGAAATGCTTCTGGTCCCTAGCATCCCCAAGCATTCTGGATAATAAATACTCAACCAGTATATGCCTGAAGCATGAATTTGAATGAGATGCTTTTTGGCATATGTTTAGGGGTAATTCACTAGTGAGTTAGCCAAGCTGACAGCTCAACATCTAAATTTCAATGTTTTTCCCTACTAGTCATCAAGTACAAATGTCATGTGACAGATTATATGCCACTGTCATATTTTAAAATTTGGAAAACCAAGCAAGCCAAAGGTTTAGATTATGTTTGAGAAATTTGGGTTACTGAATAAAATTACTTCTTCACACTCATGCACAAATAATAATTTGTTTAAACATGTAAAACAGAATATAAAAATGTATTTATTCTTTAAGCAGTTATATAATCAATCATATACATTTATAATTTAACTGTATTCAAATCATCCCTTTGTAAGCTCTCTTAGGCTACAGGTTTTCGATAATTAATAATCTTCCTAAAATGTAACTGAAATTTCTCTAGCCTTAAGCCTAGGTTTAGTTCATGATGCTGCTAAAATTAAAACATGTTTTAAACAAACAGTGTAATATTCTCCGTAGTTTAAAATATTTCTTAAGGCATACTTCAGCCATCTTTCTATTAAACTAACCCCATCTCTTTTATCTTTTTCTTAAATGCCATGCTTTCTTACATTTATGTATGTGTATATGTATGTGTATGTACATATGTTTAGATGTATGTATAGTCATGTACCACATAATGTTTTGGTCAATAACAGACAGCATATACAAAGGCAATCTCATAAGATTATAACACATATTTTTACTGTATCTTTTCTATGTTTAGATATGTTACATACACAAATACCATTGTGTTCCAATTGCCTACAGTATTCAGTACAGTAACATGCCATACAGTTTTGCAACCTAGGAGCAATAAGCTATATCATAGAAAGCCTACTGATGTACAGTATACTCTGTGATATTTGCACAGTGACAAAATTGTCCAATGATGCATTTCTCAGAATGTATACTGGTTGTTAAGCCACATGTGACTATATATAAAACTTTTCCTTTCCAAATGTAGTTTGATTTTGTCAATTAGTAACAGCTTAAAACAATATCAACAATACACACAAAATGCCTTGTATCTACAGTTAACGATATTAAAATGGTCAATAAGCACATGAAAAGATGCTCAACATCATTTATCATTAGGGAACAGCAAATTAAAATTACAAGAGATACCACTACACATACATTAGAATGAGTAAAATAATTTTTTAAAAATGACAATACCACATACAGACAAGAATGTAAGGAAACTGGAACTCTCATACAACTGCTGGTGGGAATGCAAAATTTTACAGTCACTTTGGAAAACTGCTTGATAGTTTCTTACAAAGATAAATGTAAACTTACTATATGACCCAGCAATCACAATCCTAGGATTTCGTTTCGTTTAAGTAAATACTTATGTTCACACAAAAACTTGAACATGAAAGCTTAGAGCAGCTTTGATTTTAATTCCAAAACCTGGAAACAACTCAAATGTCCCTCAAGCGGAAGTATCTAAACAAACTGTGATATATCCCTATAATGGAAGACTATACAACAATTTTTAAAAAGTATTGGTATATGCAACAACGTAGGTGATCCTCAAATAAATTTCACTAAGTGAAAGAAATGAGACTCAAAAGGCTACAAGTTATATGATTCCATAAGTGAATTCAGTGGGTAGGGAGTGATGACACCGTTTTGTATACTGACTGTATCTTGCATTTGCTAAAAACATTCAAATACACAATAAAAATATTGAAATGTACTGTATGTAAATTTTTAAATTAATTATTTTAATGTTTCTATATATACAGAAAATTTTTCCTACCTCACATTAGTTTCATCGTTAAATTCTTCAGCCCACTTCTTCCTTGACTGTGCAGTAGTGGAACCATCTAAACGGTAATAGTCAATGTTTCGAAGCCACTTCCCCTCACCTGAAAATTTAACAAAAGAACACAAAAGGAATTTGATATATCGCTCTGCTTACTGGTAAGAACAGATTTTCCACCTTGCTCATCATTTAAAAGTGGGTTATATACATTCTATTTGTATAGCAAAATATATTATATACTTTTCTTAATCAAGGAATAATTATATTATAAATAAATTCACCACAGATTTCATTCAAATAGATAGTGATGAGCACAGGTATTTTTAAAACCTATTTCATCTACATGAGAATTTCTTAAAAGGGTTTCCTTAATTAGAATCCATAAAACTGTCAAAAGAATATGATTAAACTTATATTTCGTTCATGAGGCATGCTTTTAATTATATCTGTAAATGGCCACGTTTTTCTCCTTATCAACAACTTGATAATGATCAAATAAAAATCAGAGTTAAAGAATGTCTTTATTCATTCACTGAACAAATACTTACTGAATGCCTACTATGTGCCAAAAATTATTCTATGGGGTATACACAAATTTCAGTGCATGTTTCCATTTCAAAAGTGGTGTGTGTGTAAAGGAGTACGACTTCATGAGTTAACGATATGACATGACAATTTTGGACAGTGAGGGAAAGTTTTTTTTGTTGTTGTTTAATCTACACCAGGAAGAAGTGAGGTGAAATTTTACCCAAGACTTGCACTGATACTAAAATACCAAGAGATTAAGGGCATATGACATTTTTATAATTTATTATACATAATTTCTATTCTAATTATTTAACTGTAAACACAATGCTACTATTTCCCATCCAAGCAAAATTCTATCATGCCCCAGAGCCTTAAAATAAAACAGTTAACAAAACTGAGATTTATTTATGTCTTGTCAGCAAGCTCTTTAAATTTAGTACATTAGTCAAAAAAAGATGCTTTTCCACATGTTTCTTACCTATATCTTCACTGATATAGAAAACCCAGAATTTCCTTGCTAAAAATTCATTAATGCTTATGAAAGTCATTTTATTTGTGTTTTTTTTTTCAGTTAGAAAAAAAGGCATACACATCCAAGGAAAAAAGAATTTGAGATGGATAGTTGGATAAAAAGGTAAGAGGCTGGAGTCACATTTGCATTAATTGTTCACTTGAACTGGATAATTATTAAAACAAACAATCATAAATGAATGGAAAATGATATGACTATTTTAAAAAGCATTTCAACATACTCACCTTTTATTATAATGCAAATGAATATCTCTAATACCACCTCGATGAATCCAACACTTAAAAACTGATAGAGTCACTATAGGTTAGTAGTTAAGAACACAGACTTTGGAGTGACACTCCCTGAGTTTAATCTCAGTTTCACCATTTACTAACATTTTCACTTATGGCAAGTAATTAAACTCCTTGTGCCTCAGTTTCTTTATCTGTAAAATGAAGATAATCAGAGTACCTATTGCATAGGGTTGTTATGAGGATTAAATAATATTTTAAAAACTACTTAGAATGGTGCCTGTCACACGGTAATTAAAAGCTTACTGAGTACTTAATATTATCACTCAAGATCCCATGACAAATTACACCTGCCTCTATTACGGCACATAATATATGTGTTTGATCCTCTTCCACACCATGATTTCCTGTAGTACCCCTTAAATCTTGCTCAGTAATCAATACACAGTGGTAGTGGTAATGGTAGTGGTAGTGGTAACAGTAGTAACTCAAAAGCAGACCAATCTGATAAGTAAACATTTGCTAAAGATAATTTACAAAATCAGAAATAAACTAGCAAGCATATTAAAAAAAGTACAACCCTATTAGTGGTCAAAAAATTATGAACGAAAACAATGACAACCGTTTTTACCCATTAAAGATGAAGAAAATGCAGTTACAATACACATTAAAATATGCATTTTCCATTTACTGATGGTAGTAAATTGGTATGTTTTTGTAACATAGGTTTTTCAATAATGAAAAACTGCCAGAACATAGAATCTAATAAAATTTATAGTGATAATAGAAAAAAATATATTTAAGCTTATATTTAACTACAGTCAAATGTAAAAATATATATATGTTAAAGATATGCCAATAAGTGACTCTAGAAACAAAGAAAGTGGGGCAATGAGAAAGATAAAAGTGCAAGTATATACCTAGGAACATGCCTAACTAGAGCATCATTCTCTGTATAAAAAAACTAGGGAAGATCCAGATAAGGGTAATTTCCTTACCAGTTCAACAAGTATTTACTATGGACCTACTACATGTCTAGCTTGGTGCTAGACAAAAAGTATACAAAAATGGGTAGTAATGAAGCTGTCTTCAATGATACAGATCTGTATGAGACAGACATAATTCCCATATAACATGGAGCACTCTGGGAAGCCCCGTGGAGTTATCTATTCTCTCACACTTCCTATTTCCCCTTACCTACAGACCCTGGCAAACACCATTCTATTTTATGTCTCTACAAATTTCACTACTCTAGGAACCTCATAATAGGAATCATGTAATATTTGTCCTTTTCAGACTGGCTTAGATCACTTAGCATATTGTCTTAGATCACTTAGCATATTGTCTTCAAGATTCATACATGTTCCACCATGTGTCAAAGTTTCCTTCCTTATTAAGGCTAAATTATGTTCCACTGTATGTATATGCCACATTTTGTTTATCCACTTATCTGTCGATGGACACTTGACTTTCTTCCATGATTTGGTCATTATGAATAATGTTGCTATAATGTGGGTGTACAAATACAAATACTTCTCTAACACCCTGAACTCTATTCTTTTGGGTATATACCCAGAAGTGGTACTTCTGGATCTCATGGTAATACTGTTTTTAATTTTTTGAGGAACACCACACTGTTTTCCACAGCAGCTATACCATTTTACATTCTAACCAACAGTACACAAGGGTTCCAATGTCTCCATATTCTCACCAGCTCTCATTATTGTTTTTTCATAGTAGCCCATCCTAATGGGTGTGTGGTGGTATCTCATTACAGTTTTCATTTGCATTTCCCTAAGGATTAGTGATGCTAGGCATCTTTTCATGTGCTTCTTGGCCATTTGTGTATCATTTTTAAAGAAATGTCTATCAACTCTTTTGCCCATATTTAAATCAGATTATTTTTATTGTTGTGTTGCAGGAATCCTTCATGTATTTTTTCTATTAACCCCTTACCAGACATATGATTTGCAAATATTTTTCCCATATGGTAGGTTGCCTTTTTACTCTGTCGAAACGGTAAATTTTATGTTATATATATATTTACCATACTACTAAAAAGAAAAAACTACCTATAAAAAGAGCCCAGGCCAAGATGGCTTCAACGCTGAATTCTAACAAACATTTAAAGAATAATTAAGCTCGATGCTTTACAAACAATTCCTAAAAACAGAAACACGAACATACACCAACTCATTCAATCAGGGCAGTACTGGGGAAGGAGGCAGAATAAGATGGCTGAACAGAAGCTTCTACTGATCAACCTCCCAGCAGATATGGCAAATGCTATGACTACCTAAACAAAAACGCACTGTCATAAGAAATAAAAATCAGGTGAGCAATTATAGTACCTGATCTTAACTTCATATCACTGAAAGAGGCACATAAGGGGGAAAAACAATCTTGAATTGCCAATGCAACTGCTATGTCAACCCCCAGAAGTGGCCATGTAGCATGGGGAGAGAATCAGTGCACTTGGGTGCAGTGATCAGAGGACTCTGAATTGGAACTCAGCCTACACCCATGAAGGGAGCATATAAACCTGCCCAAACCAGAAGGGAATCATCCACCACAGTGATTAGAACTTGAGTTTTGGTAAGTCACGCCACAGTGGGCAAAAGTGCACTGGGGTCCTAAATAAAACTGAAAGGCTATCTAGGCCACAAGGACTGCAACTTCTGGGCAAGTCCTAGTGCTGTAAAGGACTTGGAGCCAGTAAAATGGGGGCACTCGACCTAGTGAGATACCATTGGGGCGGCTAAGAGAGTACTTATGCTACCACTCCTCACTCCTCCAATTACAGGCAGTGCAGCTTAGAACTTCAAAAGAGACCTCTGCTTTCTACTTGAGGAGAGAAGAGGGAAGAGAAAAAGCACTTTGTTTTGCAACTTGGATACCAGCTCAGTCACAGTAGGACAGGGCCCTACGCAGAATCGTGAGGCCCCCATTTCAGGCCCTAGCTCCCTGGGCCAGAAGGCAACGCATTGCCTTGATTCAAGGGACCTAGTCATGGCAGGATTCATCACCTGCTGACCAAAGAGCCTGAATAATCAGCAGCAATAACCAGGTAGTACACATTGTGGGCCATAGATTAGACTGAAATGTGTAAGGTTATGGTGAGACCCAGCATATTAAAAGTTGTGGTGGCTACAAAGAGAGACTCTTCCTGCTTGAGAAAAGGAGAGGGAAGAGTAAAGGGGACTTTATCTAGCAGTGTAGGTACCATGTCGGCCACAATGGGCAAAAGCAACAAATGGGCTCTTGGGGTCCCCAATTCCAGGCCTTAGCGCTTGAATGGTATTTGTGGACTGAGCCTGGGGTAGAGTGGAGCCCACTACCCTGAAGGGTGAGTCTCTGGCCTGACAGCATTCACCAAAAGCTGACTAAACAGCCCTTAGGCCTTAAGTGAACACTGGTGGTACACTGGCAGTACTCTGTGGGCCTGTCCTGGTAGTGGCCACGAAGAGAGGCTCCTCTGCCTGAGGAAAAGAAAGAAAAGAGTAGGAAGGACTTTGTTTTGTTACTTCCATGCCAGTTTAGCCATAGTAGAATAAAGCACCAAGTATATTTCTAACATTTCTGGCTCTCAGACAGCATCTCTATACCTGCCCAGAGTATAGAGACAGAATTTGTCAACATGAAGAGAAAGACCCAATACTGGCAGGCTTCACCACCTGCTGAATGTACAGCCCTTGGGCCTTGAGCAAACATAGGCAGTAACCAGGTAGTGGTTACAGTGGGCCTTGGGCAAGACCCACTGCTCTGCTGGCTTAAGATCTGACCAAGTGCTATATCAGCAGTGGTAGCCACAGGAGTGATTGTGTCACCCACCCCCCCATCCCCAGCTCCAGGCAACTCAGCACAGAGAGACTCCATTTGTTTGGGAGAAAGTAAAGGAAGGGAACAAGAGTCTCCATCTGGTAATCCAGATAATTCTTTTGGATCTTACCCAAGACCATCAAAATGGTACCTCTACAAGGCTGCAAGAACTACAGCGTTACTGGCCTTAGGGTGACCCCTAATGTGGATACAGCTGCAGTGATCAAAAAGTTAGATCATAACACCCAAGTCCCTCCAAATACCTGGAAAGTCTTCCCAAGAATGACAAGTACAAACAAGCCCAGACTGCAAAGACTACAATAAATACCTAATTCTTCAATGCCCAGACACCAACGAAAATCCATAAGCATTAAGACCATTTAGAGAAATATGGCCTCATCAAATGAACTAAACAGGGAATGGGGGAAAATCCAGGAAAGACAGAGATATGTGACCTTCCAGACAGAGAACACAAAATAGCTGATTTGAGGAAACAATGAAATTCAAGATAACACAGGAGGAATTCAGACTCCAATCAGATAAATGTAATGAAGAGGCTGAAATAATTAAAATGAATAAAGCAGACGTTCTGGAGTCAAAAAAATACAATTGACATACTAAAGAATACATAAGAGTCTCTTAATAGCAAAACTGATAAAGCAAAAGAAAGAATTAGTGAGCTTGAAGATAAGCTACTTGAAAATACAGTCACAGGAGACAAAAGAGAGAAGAATAAAAAAGAATAAAGCATGCCTACAAGGCCTAGAAAATCGCTATAAAAAAAGCAAATCTAAGAGATATCAGCCTTAAACAGGAGGTAGAGAGAAAGACTGGCATAGAAAGTTTATTCAAAGGGATCATAACAGAGAACATCCTAAATCTAGAGAAAGATACTAATATTCAAGTAGAAGAAGGTTATAGAATATTAAGCAGATCTAACCCCAAAAAGATTACTTCAAGGCACTTAATAAACTCCCAAACGTCAAGGATAAAGAAAGGATCCTAAAAGCAGCAAGAGAAAAGAAACAAGTAACGTACAATGGATCTCCAATATGTCTGGCAGCAGACTTTTCAATGGAAATCCTTCAGGCCAGGAGAAGAGAGGCATGAAATATTTAAAGTGTTCGAGGAAAATACTTTTACCCTAGAATAATATAAATGGATAAAATATCCTTCAAACATGAAAGAAAAATGAAAACTTCCCAGACAAACAAAAGCTAAGGGATTTCATCAACACCAAACCTGTCCCACAATAAAGGCTAAAGGAAGTAATTAATCAGAAAGAAAAGGACATGAATGAGCAATAAGAAATCCTCTAAAGGTACAAAACTCACTAAAAACAGTAAGTATACAGAAAAATACAGAATATTATAACAGTGTAACTGTGGTGTATAAATTACTCTTACTATAAGTAGAAAGACTAAATGTTGAAGCAACAAAAATAATAACTTCAACAACATATCACGACATAGTACAGTAAGATATAAACAAACAACAAAAAGCTAAAAAGTGGGGGAACAAAGATAAGGTGCAGAATTTTTATTAGTTTCTTTTTGCCTGTTTGTTCTCTGTTATAAAAATAGTGTAAAGTTGTTATCAGCTTAAAATAATGAGAATTTAAGAATTTCCAAGCCTCATGGGAGCCACAAACCAAAAAACATTAATAGATAAACAAACAAACAAAAAGGAAGAAACTAAACCATACCACTAGAGAAAATCACCTCATTAAAAGGAAGACAAGAAGGAAGGAAAGAAGACAAGCCCAAAAAACAACCAGGAAACAAATAACAAAATGGCAGGAGTAGGTCCCAACTAATCAATAATAACATTTAGTGTAAATGGACTAAACTCTCCAATCAAAAGACAGAGTGGCTCAATGGATTTTTAAAAATACCCAATGATCTGATGCCTACAAGAACACACTTCACCTATAAAGATACACATAGACTGAAATAAAGGGATAAGAAAAGATATTCCATGCCAATGGAAACTAAAAAAGAGCAGGAACAGCTATACTTATATAGGACAAAATAGATTTCAAGACAAAAACTGTAAGAAGAGACAAAGACGGATACTACATAATGATACAGTTCAATTCCACAAGAGGATATAACAATTTAAAATATATATGCACTCAACACTGGAGCACCCACATATATAAAGCAAATATTGTTAGAGCTAAAGAGAGAGATAAACCTCAATACAATACTAGCTGGAGACTTCAACACTACACATAGAAAATCAACTAAGAAACATTGAACTTCATCTACACTATAGACCAAATGGACCTAATACATATTTACAGAACATTTCATCCAACAGCTACAGAATATATTCTTTCTCCTCAGCATGTGGATCATCCATATGTTAGGTCACAAAACAAGTCTTAAAACATCAAAAACAACCTGAAATAATATCAAGTATCTTCTCTTACCACAGTGGAATAAAAGGAGAAATTAATAATGAGGTATTTCAGAAACTATAGAAATACATAGAATTTAAACAACACATTCCTGAATGACCAGTGGGCCAATGAAGGAATTAAGAAGGAAATTGAAAATTTTCTTTAAAAAATGATAATGGAGGCCGGGCGCGGTGGCTCAAGCCTGTAATCCCAGCACTTTGGGAGGCCGAGGCGGGCGGATCACGAGGTCAGGAGATCGAGACCATCCTGGCTAACACAGTGAAACCCCGTCTCTACTAAAAATACAAAAACTAGCCGGGCGAAGTGGCAGGCGCCTGTAGTCCCAGCTACTCGGGAGGCTGAGGCAGGAGAATGGCGTAAACCCGGGAGGCAGAGCTTGCAGTGAGCTGAGATCCGGCCACTGCACTCCAGTCCGGGCGACAGAGCGAGACTCTGCCTCAAAAAAAAAAAAAAAAAAAAAGATAATGGAAACAGAACATACCAAAAAATATAAGACACAGGGAAAGCAGTACTAAGAGGAAAGCTTATAGCTATAAATGCCTGTATCAAAAAAGCAGAAAAACTGAAAATAAACAATGTTAACAAGGCATCTTAAAGAATTAGAGGCCGTTCGCAGTGACTCATGCCTGTAATGACAGTACTTTGGGAGGCTGAGGCGGGTGGATCACCTGAGGTCAGGAGTTTGAGATCAACCAGGCCAACATAGTGAAACCCTGTCTCTACTAAAAATACAAAAAGTAGGGGGGGCGGAGCAAGATGGCCGAATAGGAGCAGCTCCAGTCTCCAACTCCCAGCGCGAGCGACACAGAAGACCGGTGATTTCTGCGTTTTCAACTGAGGTACTGGGGATCTCGCTAGGGAGTGCCGGACAATCGGTGCTGGTCAGCTGCTGCAGCCTGACCAGCGTGAGCTGAAGCAGGGCGAGGCATCGCCTCACCTGGAAGCGCAAGGGGGAAAGGAATCCCTTTTCCTAGCCAGGGGAACTGAGACACACAACACCTGGAAAATCGGGTAACTCCCACCCCAATACTGCGCTTTAAGGAAACAGGCACACCAGGAGAATATATCCCACACCTGGCCGGGAGGGTCCCACGCCCACGGAGCCTCCCTCACTGCTAACACAGCCGTCTGCGGCGATCTATCCGCAAGGCAGCAGCGAGGCTGGGGGAGGGGCGCCCGCCATTGCTGAGGCTTAAGTAGGTAAACAAAGCCGCTGGGAAGCTCGAACTGGGTGGAGCTCACAGCAGCTCAAGGAAGCCTGCCTGTCTCTGTAGACTCTACCTCTGCGGACAGCGCACAGCTGCAGCCCATTAGGGAAAAGAGCGGGGGCGGTGCAGACGCGAACGACTCTGTCTGACAGCTTTGGGGAGAGCCGTGGATCTCCTAACGGGAGGTTGAGATCTGAGAACGGACAGACTGCCTGCTCAGGTGGGTCCCTGACCCCTGAGTAGCCTAGCTGGGAGACATCCCCCACTAGGGGCAGTCTGACACCCCACACCTCACAGGGTGGCGTCACCCCTGAGAGGAAACTTCCAAAGAAAGAATCAGACAGGTACACTCGCTGTTCAGCAATATTCTATCTTCGGCAACCTCTGCTGCTGATACCCAGGCAAACAGGGTCTGGAGTGGACCTCAAGCAATCTCCAAAGACCAACAGACAGTCCTTCTGACTGTCAGACGGAAAACTATCAAACAGGAAGGACACCTATACAAAACCCCATCCGTACGTCCCATCATCAAAGTCCAGAGACAGATAAAACCACAAAGATGGGGAAAAGCAGGGCAGCAGAAAAGCTGGAATTCAAAAAATAAGAGCGCATCTCCCCCTGCAAAGGAGCGCAGCCCATCGCCAGCAACGGATCAAAGCTGGTCAGAGAATGACTTTGACGAGATGAGAGAAGAAGGCTTCAGTCCATCAAACTCTCAGAGCTAAAGGAGGAATTACGTACCCAGCGCAAAGAAACTAAAAATCTTGAAAAAAAAGTGGAAGAATTGACAGCTAGATTAATTAATGCAGAGAAGATCATAAACGAAATGACAGAGATGAAAACCATGACACGAGAAATACGTGACAAATGCACAAGCTTCAGTAACCGACTCGATCAACTGGAAGAAAGAGTATCAGCGATTGAGGATCAAATGAATGAAATGAAGCGAGAAGAGAAAACCAAAAGAAAAAAGAAGAAAAAGAAATGAACAAAGCCTGCAAGAAGTATGGGATTATGTTAAAAAGACCAAATCTACGTCTGATTGGGGTGCCTGAAAGTGAGGGGGAAAATGGAACCAAGTTGGAAAACACTCTTCAGGATATCATCCAGGAGAACTTCCCCAACCTAGTAGGGCAGGCCAACATTCAAATTCAGGAAATACAGAGAACGCCACAAAGATACTCCTCCAGAAGAGCAACTCCAAGACACATAATTGCCAGATTCACAAAGTTGAAATGAAGGAAAAAATCTTAAGGGCAGCCAGAGAGAAAGGTCGGGTTACCCACAAAGGGAAGCCCATCAGAATAACAGCAGACCTCTCGGCAGAAACTCTACAAGCCAGAAGAGAGTGGGGGCCAATATTCAACGTTCTTAAAGAAAAGAATTTTCAACCCAGAATTTCATATCCAGCCAAACTAAGCTTCATCAGTGAAGGAGAAATAAAATCCTTTACAGATAAGCAAATGCTTAGAGATTTTGTCACCACCAGGCCTGCCTTACAAGAGACCTGAAGGAAGCCCTAAACATGGAAAGGAACAACCGGTACCAGCCATTGCAAAAACATGCCAAAATGTAAAGACCATCGAGGCTAGGAAGAAACTGCATCAACTAACGAGCAAAATAACCAGTTAATATCATAATGACAGGATCAAGTTCACACATAACAATATTAACCTTAAATGTCAATGGACTAAATGCTCCAATTAAAAGACACAGACTGGCAAACTGGATAAAGAGTCAAGACCCATCAGTCTGCTGTATTCAGGAGACCCATCTCACATGCAGAGACATACATAGGCTCAAAATAAAGGGATGGAGGAAGATCTACCAAGCAAATGGAGAACAAAAAAAAGCAGGGGTTGCAATCCTAGTCTCTGATAAAACAGACTTTAAACCATCAAAGATCAAAAGAGACAAGAAGGCCATTACACATGGTAAAGGGATCAATTCAACAGGAAGAGCTAACTCTCCTAAATATATATGCACCCAATACAGGAGCACCCAGATTCATAAAGCAAGTCCTTAGAGACCTACAAAGAGACTTAGACTCCCATACAATAATAATGGGAGACTTCAACACTCCACTGTCAACATTAGACAGATCAACGAGACAGAAAGTTAACAAGGATACAGGAATTGAACTCATCTCTGCACCAAGCGGACCTAATAGACATCTATAGAACTCTCCACCCCAAATCAACAGAATATACATTCTTCTCAGCACCACATCGCACTTATTCCAAAATTGACCACATAATTGGAAGTAAAAGCTCCTCAGCAAATGTACAAGAACAGAAATTATAACAAACTGTCTCTCAGACCACAGTGCAATCAAACTAGAACTCAGGACTAAGAAACTCAATCCAAACCGCTCAACTACATGGAAACTGAACAACCTGCTCCTGAATGACTACTGGGTACATAACGAAATGAAGCAGAAATAAAGATGTTCTTTGAAACCAATGAGAACAAAGATACAACATACCAGAATCTCTGGGACACATTTAAAGCAGTGTGTAGAGGGAAATTTATAGCACTAAATGCCCACAAGAGAAAGCAGGAGAGATCTAAAATTGACACTCTAACATCACAATTAAAAGAACTAGAGAGGCAAGAGCAAACACATTCAAAAGCTAGCAGAAGGCAAGAAATAACTAAGATCAGAGCAGAACTGAAGGAGATAGAGACACAAAAAACCCTCCAAAAAATCAATGAATCCAGGAGTTGTTTTTTGAAAAGATCAACAAAATTGACAGACCGCTAGCTAGACTAATAAAGAAGAAAAGAGAGAGGATCAAATAGACGCAATAAAAAATGATAAAGGGGATATCACCACCGACCCCACAGAAATACAAACTACCATCAGAGAATACTATAAACACCTCTACGCAAATCAACTAGAAAATCTAGAAGAAATGGATAATTTCCTGGACACTTACACTCTCCAAGACTAAACCAGGAAGAAGTTGAATCCCTGAATAGACCAATAGCAGGCTCTGAAATTGAGGCAACAATTAATAGCCTACCCACCAAAAAAAGTCCAGGACCAGATGGATTCACAGCTGAATTCTACCAGAGGTACAAGGAGGAGCTGGTACCATTCCTTCTGAAACTATTTCAATCAATAGAAAAAGAGGGAATCCTCCCTAACTCTTTTTATGAGGCCAACATCATCCTGATACCAAAGCCTGGCAGAGACACAACAAAAAGAGAGATTTTAGACCAATATCCCTGATGAACATCGATGCAAAAATCCTCAATAAAATACTGGCAAACGGATTCAGCAGCACATCAAAAAGCTTATCCACCATGATCAAGTGGGCTTCATCCCTGGGATGCAAGGCTGGTTCAACATTCGCAAATCAATAAACGTAATCCAGCATATAAACAGAACCAAAGACAAGAACCACATGATTATCTCAATAGATGCAGAAAAGGCTTTTGACAAAATTCAACAGCCCTTTATGCTAAAAACGCTCAATAAATTTGGTATTGATGGAACGTACCTCAAAATAATAAGAGCTATTTATGACAAACCCACAGCTAATATCATACTGAATGGGCAAAAACTGGAAAAATTCCCTTTGAAAACTGGCACAAGACAGGGATGCCCTCTCTCACCACTCCTATTCAACATAGTGTTGGAAGTTCTGGCTAGGGCAATCAGGCAAGAGAAAGAAATCAAGGGTATCCAGTTAGGAAAAGAAGAAGTCAAATTGTCCCTGTTTGCAGATGACATGATTGTATATTTAGAAAACCCCATTGTCTCAGCCCAAAATCTCCTTAAGCTGATAAGCAACTTCAGCAAAGTCTCAGGATACAAAATTAATGTGCAAAAATCACAAGCATTCTTATACACCAGTAACAGACAAGCAGAGAGCCAAATCAGGAATCAACTTCCATTCACAATTGCTTCAAAGAGAATCAATACCTAGGAATCCAGCTTACAAGGGATGTAAAGGACCTCTTCAAGGAGAACTACAAACCACTGCTCAGTGAAATCAAAGAGGACACAAACAAATGGAAGAACATACCATGCTCATGGATAGGAAGAATCAATATCGTGAAAATGGCCATACTGCCCAAGGTGATTTATAGATTCAATGCCATCCCCATCAAGCTACCAATGACTTTCTTCACAGAATTGGAAAAAACGGCTTTAAAGTTCATATGGAACCAAAAAAGAGCCCGCATTGCCAAGACAATCCTAAGTCAAAAGGACAAAGCTGGAGGCGTCACGCTACCTGACTTCAAACTATACTACAAGGCTACAGTAACCAAAACAGCATGGTACTGGTACCAAAACAGAGATATAGACCAATGGAACAGAACAGAGTCCTCAGAAATAATACCACACATCTACAGCCATCTGATCTTTGACAAACCTGAGAGAAACAAGAAATGGGGAAAGGATTCCCTATTTAAAAATGGTGCTGGGAAAATTGGCTAGCCATAAGTAGAAAGCTGAAACTGGATCCTTTCCTTACCCCTTATACGAAAATTAATTCAAGATGGATTAGAGACTTAAATGTTAGACCTAATACCATAAAAACCCTAGAAGAAAATCTAGGTAGTACCATTCAGGACATAGGCATGGGCAAGGACTTCATGTCTAAAACACCAAAAGCAACGGCAGCAAAAGCAAAAATTGACACATGGGATCTAATTAAACTAAAGAGCTTTTGCACAGCCAAAGAAACTACCATCAGAGTGAACAGGCAACCTACAGAATGGGAAAAAATTTTTGCAACCTACTCATCTGACAAAGGGCTAATATCCAGAATCTACCAGAACTCAAACAAATATACAAGAAAAAAAGCAAACACCCCATCAAAAAGTGGGGAAAGGATATGAACAGACATTTCTCAAAAGAAGACATCCATACAGCCAACAGACACATGAAAAAATGCTCATCATCACTGGCCATCAGAGAAATGCAAATCAAAACCACAATGAGATACCATCTCACACCAGTTAGAATGGCAATCATTAAGAAGTCAGGAAACAACAGGTGTTGGAGAGGATGTGGAGAAATAGGAACACTTTTACACTGTTGGTGGGATTGTAAACTAGTTCAACCATTATGGAAAACAGTATGGCGATTCCTCAAGGATCTAGAACTAGATGTACCATATGACCCAGCCATCCCACTACTGGGTATATACCCAAAGGATTATAAATTACTCTACTACAAAGACACATGCACACGTTGTTTATTGCGGCACTATTCACAATAGCAAAGACTTGGAATCAACCCAAATGTCCATCTGTGACAGACTGGATTAAGAAAATGTGGCACATATACACCATGGAATACTATGCAGCCATAAAAAAGGATGAGTTTGCGTCCTTTGTAGGGACATGGATGCAGCTGGAAACCATCATTCTTAGCAAACTATCACAAGAAGAGAAAACCAAACACCGCATGTTCTCACTCATAGGTGGGAACTGAACAATGAGATCACTTGGACTCGGGAAGGGGAACATCACACACTGGGGCCTATCATGGGGAGGGGGGAGGAGGGAGGGATTGCATTGGGGAGTTATACATGATATAAACGTCATGCACATGTACCCTAGAACTTAAAGTATAATTAAAAAAAAAATAAATAAATAAAATAAAATAAAATAAAAAAATAAAAAAATAAAAAAATACAAAAAGTAGTCGGGTGTGGCGGCGGGCGCCTGTAATCCCAGCTACTCAGGAGGCTGAGGCAGAAGAATCGTTTGAACCTGAGAGGCGGAGGTTGCAGTGAGCCAAGATTGTGCCACTATCAGCCTGGGCGACAAAGCGAGACCTTGTCTCAAAAAAAAAGAAAAAAAGAGAAAAGAGAAGAATTAGAAAAGCAAGAACAAACCAAGCCCAGAATTAGTAGAAGAAAAATAAAGATCAGAGCAGGAATAAATAAACTTGAAATAAAGAAAACAATACAAAAGATCAACGAAACAAAAAACTGGCCTTTTGAAAAAAATAAATGAAATTGACAAACTTTTAGATAGACTAAGCAAAAAAGAGAGAAGATCCAAATAAGTAAAATCAGAGATGAAAATAAAGACATTACAACTGTTACCGCAGAAATTCAAAGAATCATTAGTTACTATTATCAGCAACTATATGCCAATAAATTGGAAAACCTAGAAGAAATGGGAAATTTCTAGACACATACAACCTACCAAGATTGAACCGTGAAGAAATCTAAAACTTGAACAGACCAATAAAAAGTAATGAGATTGAAGCCATAATAAAAAGTCACCAGCAAAGAAAATCCCAGGACCCGACAGCTTCACTGCTGAATTCTATCAAACATTTAAATAAGAAGTAAGACCAATCCTACTCAAAATATTCTGAAAAGTAGAGAAGAGAATACTTCCAAACTCATTTTACAAGGCCAGTATTACCCTGATAACAAAACCAGATAAACACACATAAAAAAATTTAAACTATAAGCCAATATCACTGGTGAATACTGATGTAAAAATCCTGAACAAAAAAGTAGCAAACTGAATTCAATAATGAAATGATCATCCATCATGACCAACTGGGGCTTATCCCAGGGGTGCAAGAATGGTTCAACATATACAAATTGATGTGATACATCATATCAACAGAATGAAAGACAAAAACCATATGATCGGCTGGGCGTGGTGGCTCACGTCTATAATCCCAGCACTCTGGGAGGCCGAAGCAGGTGGATCACTCGAGGTCAGGAGTTCAAGACCAGTCTGGCCAACATGGTGAAACCTTGTCTCTACTAAAAATGCAAAAATTAGCTGGGCTCAGTGGCACACACCTGTAATCCCAGCTACTCGGGAGGCTGAGGCAGGAGAATCACTTGAACCTGGAAGGCAGAGATTGCAGTGAGCCAAGATCACACCATTGCACTCCAGCCTGGGCAACAAAGCGAGACTCTGTCTCAAAAAACAAACAAACAAAAACAACAAAAAACAAAACCATATGATCATTTCAATTCATGGTAAAAAAGTATTTGACAAAATTCAACATCCCTTTATGAAAAAACACTAAAAACACTAAGTACATAAGGAACATACCTCAAAATAATAAAAACCATCTATGACAGACCCATAGCTAGTATCATACTAAAGAAAGAAAAATTAAAAGGCTTTCCTCTAAGTTCAAGAACATGACAAGGATGCCCCACTTCCATCACTGTTATTAAACACACTAGTGGAAGTCCTAGGTAGAGTAATTAGACAAGAACAAGAAATAAGGGGTATCAACATTGGAAAGAAAAAAATCAAATTATCCTTGTTTGCAGATGATCTGATCTTAACTTGGAAAAATCTGAAAACTCTACCAGAAAACTATTAGAAATGATAAAGAGATTCTATGAAATGGTAGGATATAAACCCAACACACACAAATCAATAGCATTTCTATATACCAACAGCAAACAACCTGAAAGAGAAATAAAGAAACTTACAAATTAAAAAAAAAATTTTAAGACATCAAGAAAGTAATCCCATGTACGATAGCTATAAATAAAATACTTAGGAATTAACGAAAGAAGTGAAAGATCTCTACAGTGAAAACTATAAAACAATACTGAAAGAAACTGAAGACACAAAATCATAGAGAGATATTCCAGGTTCAGGGACTGGAAGAATCAATATTATTAAAATGTCCATACTACCCAAAGCAATCTAGATTCAATACAATCTGTATAGAATACCAGTGACATTCTTCACAGAAATACAAAAACCAACCGTAAAATTTATATGGAAGCATAAAAGACCCAAAATAGCCAAAGCTATACTAGGCCAAAAGAACAAAACTGGAAGAATCACATTACCTGACTTTATACTACAGAACTATAGTAACCAAAACATTATGGTACTGGCACAAAAACACATACATCAACACAATAGAGAACCATGAGATAAATGCATACATCTGCAGTGAACTCATTTTTGACAAAGTTGCCATGAGTATACCCTGGGGAAAAGACAGTCTCTTCAGCAAATGGTGCTGGGAAAAAATTGGATATCCATACACAGGAGAACAAAACTAGACTCTTATCTCTCATCATATATAAAACTCAAGTCTAAATGGATTAAAGACCTAAATGGATTAAAGACCTTAGACCTCAAACTGTAAATCTACTACAGGAAAACATTGGGGAAACTCTCCAGGACATTGGACTAGGCAAAGATTTTTTGAGTAATACCCGACAAGCAGAGGCAACAAAAGCAAAAATGGACAAATGTGATTTCATCAGGTTAAAAAGCTTCTGCACAACAAAGGATACAGTCAACAAAGTGAAGAGACAACCCACAGGATGGGAGAAAATATATGCAAACTACCTATCTGACAAGCGATTAATAACTGGTATAAAGAACTCAAATAACTCTACAGGAAAAAAATCTAATAATCTGATTTTAAAATCGACAAAATAATAGTCATTTCTCAAAAGAAGACATACCGATGGCAAACAGGTACAGGAAAAGGTGCTCAACATCATTTATCATCAGAAAAATGCAAATCAAACAATGAGATATCTTCCCACCCCAGTTAACTTGGCTTTTATCCAAAAGTCAGGGAGTAACAAATACTAGAGAGGACTTGGAGAAAAGGGAACTCTTGTATACTGTTGGTGGGAATATAAATTAGTAAAACCACTATGGAGAACAGTTAAGAGGTTCCTCAAAAAATTAAAAATAGAGCTACCATAGAATCCACCAATCCCGGTCAGACGCAGTGGCTCACTTCTGTAATCCCAGCATTTTGGGAGGCCAAGGCAGGCAGATAACCTGAGGTCAGGAGTTTGAGACCAGCCTGGCCAACATGGCGAAACCCTGTCTCTACCAAAAAATACAAAACTTAGTTGGGCGTGGTAGTGCACGCCTGTAGTCCCAGCTACTGGGGAGGCTGAGGTGGGAGAATCCCTTGAACTCAGGAGGTGGAGGTTGCAGTGAGCCAAGACCACACCACTGTACTCCAGCCTAGGTGACAGAGCAAGGCCTTGTCTCCCCCCACCAAAAAAAAAAAAAAAAAAAAAAAAAGAATCCAGCAATCCCACTCCTAGGTATATACCCAAAATAATGGAAATCGGTATATCGAAGACATATCTGCACTTTCATGTTTATTGTAGCACTATTCACAGCCAAGACTTGGAGACAACCTAAGTGTCCATCAATAGATGAATGGATAAGGAAAATGTGATACATACAATGGAGTAGTATACAGCCATAAAAGAGAAAGATCCTGTCATTTACAACAACATGGATGAACTGGAGGTCATTAAGTGAAATAAGCCAGACAGAGAAAGACAAACTTTGCATGTTGTCATTTATTTGTGGGATCTAAAAATAAAAATAATTGAACTCATGGAGATACAGAGTAGAAGGATGGTTACCACAGGCTGGGAAGGGTAGTGGGTGGTTGGGGTGGAAGTACGGATGGTTAATAGGTACAAATATATAGTTGGAATGAATAAGAATTAGTATTTGTTAGCATAACAGGGTGACTACTGTCAAAAATAATTTAATTGTATATTTTTAAATAACTAAAAGAGTATAATTGGATTTTCTGTATCACAAAGGATAAATGTTTGAAATGACAGATATCCCATTTACCCTGATGTAATTATTACCATTGCATGCATATATCAAAATATCTCATGTAACCCATGAATACGTAACACCTACCATGTACCCACAAAAATTACAAGGAAAAAATCAGACATATTATTGGAGTCAGGAGGAGGAAAGTCAGTACTGAGGAGTGTCACTGGACATGAAAGATGAAGAATGGATAGGAATTAATCAGGTGAAGACAGTGTGGGTGGAGAGAGCATTGCAGGCAGACAGAAACATAGTCATCAGTCCGCAGTAAAAGCAAGAAGAGATTAGCAGAGACAATCTATATTACTGGTTATAAAATAAATGCAAATTAAAACAAATACAAGATATCATTATTCACCTATTAAGAAAGGTTTTAGTTATTATGGCAATGGTGTAGTGATCATTCAAGGATTGCTACTAGGAGTACTAATCCAACTGTTCTGGAAAGTAAGTTGACAATGTTTCAAAAGGCCTAAAAAAGATCATACCTGTTGGTAAATGATTTCTCCTCTTAGGAATCTATCTTAAGCAAAAAAGTTTAAAATGCAGATATAAATTTATGTACAAAAATTTAAAATGTTAAAAAATTAGGCCAGATGTGGTAGCTCACGCCTATAATTCCAGTGCTTTAAGAGGCCAAGGTGGGCAGATCACTTGAGGCCAGGAGTTCAAGACCTGGCCAACACGGCAAAAACCCCATCTCTACAAAAACTACAAAAATTAGCCAGGCGTGGTGGCACACACCTGTAATCCCAGCTACTCAGGAGGCTGAGGCACAAGAATCACTTGAACAGAGGAGGCAGAGGCTGCAGTGAGCCAAGACTGCTTGACTGCACTTCAGCTTGGGTGACAGAGTGAGACCCTGTCTCTAAAAAAAAGTTGAAAAATTAGAAAAAGCAATCAAATGATTAAGTAAGTTATGTACAGCCATATGATGGAATATTATACAGCCAATATTATATATGCAAGATATAATACTTTCATAATCAGTACCAAAAAAGCAATTAAAACATTCCATTGCCAACAACAAAAAACACTAGCAAACTGAATCCAGGACCATATAAAAAGAATTATACACCATGATAAGTGGGATTTATCCCAGGTATGCAAGGTTGGTTTAACATTTGAAAATCAAAGTAATACACTATGTTAATAGAATGGGGGGGGGGGGAACATGACATGATCATCTCAATAGCTGCAGAGAAATCAAGATAGTATGTCACACTCTTTCATGATAAACACATTCAACAAACTAGAAAGAGAAGATTATTTCCTCAACTTGATAAACAGTATCTATGAAACTAACATCATACAAAATGCTGAAAAACTGGATTCCTTCACACTATGATTAGAGACAAGACAAGGATGTCAGCTCTTGCCACTTTAACTCAACATTGTACTTGAGGTTTTAACCAGGGTAACTGGATAAGCGAACAAATAAAAGGCATTCAGATTAGAAAGGAAATTATCTGTAATTGCAGATGACATGATCTTGTATACAAAAATCCTAAAGAATTCACTAAGAACAAATTTCACTCAGCCTCAGAAATAAAATATATACAAATACATTTAACAAAAGTGTAAAATGTATACTCTGCAAAATATAAAATATTGGTGAAATAAATAAAAGACCTAAATAAATGGCAAAACACCCCATGTTCATGGATAAGACTAATATTATTAAGATGGCAGTACTTCCTAAAATTACCATACATTCAACACAATCCCTATTAGCATCTAAGCTGACTTCTTTGTAAAAATTTATAGGGGATTCTAAGGTTGATGTGGAATTCCAAGAGATCTGGAATAGCCACACTTTCCAATTTCAACATTACTTTCAAAGGGATGGTAATGAAATAGTGCAGTATTAGCACAGGGACTGACATATAGATCAACGGAATAGAATTGAGGGTTAGGAAACAAATATGTATCTCCATCATCAATTCCTTTTTAATAAGAGTGACAAAAGCCATTCAATAAAGAAAGAATATTTTTTTCAACAAACAGTCCTGGGACAAATGGATAACCACAGCAAAAGATTGAAGTTGAGCCTTTACCTCATATCATGCATAAAAATTAACTCAAAATGGATCAAAGACCTCAGTGCAAGGACTAAAACTATAAAACTCTTTTAAGCAAACACAGGGGTTAAATCTTGAAAACTTTTTATTTCGAAATGGTTTCTTAGATATGACACTAAAAGCACAAGCAACAAAAGAAAAAATAAATTGGAGGTCAACAAAATAAAATATTTTTGTGCATCAGAGGACACACTCAAGAAATCAACAGATGGCCAGGTATGGTGGCTCACACCTGTAATCCCAGCACTGTGGGAGGCCAATGAGGGAGGACTGCTTGAGCCCAGGAGTTTAAGACCAGTCTGGGCAAATAGAGGGAAACCTCATCTCTACAAAAAATTAAAAATAAATAAATAAAAGAAAGTGATACAGATCACAGGAACCTTTTTTTTTTTTTAATGAAAGCAAAAGACAACCCATAGAATGACAGAAAATATTTGCAAATCATATATATAAGGGCCTAGTATGTAGAATATATGTTTTAAAACACTTACATTTCAACAACAAAAAGATAAGCAATCCAATTCAAAAATGGGCAAAGGACCTGTATATCCATTTTTCCAAAGAAGATAAAGAAATAGCCAACAAGTACATTAAAAGATGTTCAACATTATTAGTCATTAGAGAAATGAAAATTAAAATCATAAGATATCACTTTACAATCATTAGGATGGTTATAATAAAAACAAAAATGAAAAATAACAAGTGTTGATAAGAATGTGGAGAAACTGAAATGCTTGTACATTGCTGGTAGGACTGAAATAGTACAGGCAGTGTAGAAAAGTTCGGTATTGCCATTTGTTTAAATAAATGAAAACTTGTATAACAAATATACACAACAGTACTATTCACAACAGCTGAAAGGTAAGAACAACCCTAATATCTATCAAGGCCACATATTACATGTTTCCATTTATACGTCTGGTCCAGAATATATCAATCTATTAGAAACATAAAGGAGATTAGTGGTTGCTTATGTGAGGGAGTTTTGGGCTAGGTAGGGGAGTACTAGTTAAAGGGTACAGGGTTTTATTTGGTAGTGATTAAAATGTTCAAAAACTGACTCTAGTGATATTTGCACATCTCTGTGAATAAATATATTAAAACCATTGTGTTCCATACTTTAAATGGGTGAATTGTACAGGATGTGAATTATCTCTCAATAAAACTGCTTTAGAAACCAAAAAATTTTAATTTATCCTACAATTTCAACATCAAAGACTACTGTATTAGGAATTTTTCTTAAGTAAGTTGATATAAGCTGCTCTTGTCATCAAAAAAACTATGAGAGATGATAGATATGTTCATTTGCTTCACTACAGTAACCATTATACTATCTATATGTATCCCATAATACCATGTTGTAAACCTCAAATATAAACAATACAATTTTATTTTGAAAAATGCTACACATACATATGGATAAGGACAAAGAGACATTGCAAAAAAAAAGTTGATATGTTAGTGTTGTGAGACTCTGGGTAGTTTTGTTTCTTCTGTTGTTAAAATGTTTGTATGGTATGTTTAAATCAGTATTTAAAAATTATGATACAGAAATATTTGTAGCTCACCTTTATAAATAAGGGGTTTATCTTTATCTTCTGTCTTCTCCTACTAGCTAATTCAAGAAAATCTTCAATCAAGTCCAGAGATATGAGGGACTGGCTGAAAACAAGACTAAAAAAACAGATTAGTGTTTATGGATTAGAAGATTCCTAGTAAAGATATCACTTCTTCCTAAATCGATCTACAAATTTAACACAATTGCAACAAAAATCCCAGCAGGATTTTTTTGTAGACATTACATGGTGATTGTAAAATGTATATGAGAATGCCACATCAGAGGAGGGAAGACAATTCTGAAAAAGAAAAACAAAGTTGGAGGGCTGACTCTTCATGATTTCAATACTTACAAAGTTACAGTAACCAAGACAGTGTAGTACCGGTAAAGGGACAGGCACAGATCAACAGAACAGAATAGAATCCAGACAGAGAGCCACATAGTATAATTAATTGTAGGGCCCAGGCATCTCAATGGTAAAAGGATAGTGTTTTAAACAATGGTCTTGGTAGCCGGGCACGGTGGCTCACGCTTTTACAATCCCAGCACTTCGGGAGGCTGAGGCTGGCGGATCACAAGGTCAGGAGATCAAGACTATCCTGGCTAACGAGGTGAAACCCCGTCTCCACTAAAAATACAAAAAAATTAGCTGGGCGTGGTGGTGGGCGCCTGTAGTCCCAGCTACTCGGGAGGCTGAGGCAGGAGAATGGCGTGAACCCAGGAGGCGGACTTTGCAGTGAGCCAAGATTGCGCCACTGCACTCCAGCCTGGGCAACAGAGCAAGACTCTGTCTCAAAGGAAAAAAAAAAAAAAAAGGTCTTGGTAACACTGAACATCCACATGGAAAAAAGTGAACTTCAACCTAAACTGCATACTTTTTGCAAAAAATAACTTAAAATGGAGCATAAATCTAACTGTAAAAACAATATTTAGAAGAACACAGAAGAAAATCTTCATAACATGGGTTAGGCAAAAAATTATTTACACATGACACAAAGTATGATTGCTTTAAAAGTTGATAAATTAGACTTCATCAAAATTTAAAACTTCTGCTCTACAAAAGACACTGTTTAGAGAATGTAAAAAGTTTTCCTATTACAAGTATTTCAGTAATTTAAAATTACATGCATTCTATAACACTTTGTCATTACATTTCAAATAAGTCTGCAAATTCCTGATTCTCTGCCCTAGTAATTTTCTAACTCCTTTTTAGCCATGAAAACTATTTGTTCACATCAAGTTTTGTGTAGAGTTCAAATAAAATAAATTATAAAAGCAAGCTGTTTTAGGCATTGTGGGAGAAGGAGGAAAAATGTTACTATGCCCTTACCCACTCCTCTTGGTCATCAATTTGCAGGGGCTCTGAGAAATAGTTCTAAAATTATTATTCTGGTCTAACCCACTGGTGAGAATTTATAACATACTTATATACTAAAAAAGGAAAAAATCTCGAAAAAGAATATAAGAGGTCTTCTATTGTCCTTTATATATGCAAAGAAAGTAGATCAGTATACAAGAAACAATATACCTGTGGCAAGTATGCTTTAAGTTTTATTTTTATTCTAAAAGCTATACTATAGGAGATGAAGGTGCTTATGACTCCTGAAGATCCTTCAACATTCCCTGCTACATATCTTCAGATTTAGTAGAACAGAAAACTGAAGCTATGAAACGGCTGTTGGAGTTAACCACATAAGTGTTTTTTATTGTATGACTTCCTGAGCTCCACACTGTCAGAGTCTAGTATCTCCCAGTTAACTACGTCTAGAATGCTGGTAAGAAAATGAATTGATTCCTGGTGCTCAGCTCAAATGACCAAGGCCTATGCTTTGACCCCTCAGTAGTTTATCTTTCCCAAAATCAAAAACATAATTGAATCAATTATTTCTAAGCTACAAATTAAGTTCTTGAAAGTTCCTGTAAGTGAGAAACTTAAAGTCTTAGAAATATTAATTATTAATTGGAATTAATCTGTAATCTGGGTTTCTATACTGGAAACAGGTTGATTTTAGTCAGTTAGTAATTAAGGCTGGTTCTGGGAACCACTGAACTCAGAGAAGTCTTACAGTGAAAAAGGAAAAAAGTTGTTAGGATTAAATGTCTATACGAATGGTTCTCTCTATTAACCTTTTCCAGTTGCAGACAATATGAAGAACTCTTTTGTTTCTGAGACCATATTTTGAGATTTTTTTAAACATAAAAGATTATTTTAGCCTTATTTAAAAATTTTATTGAAAGCATCTCAAGCTGAGCGCGGTGGCTCACACCTGTAATCCCAGCATTTTGGGAGGCTGAGGCAGGTGGATCACCTGAGGTCAGAAGTTCAAGACCAGCCGGGCCAACATGGTGAAACCATGTCTCTATTAAAAATACAAAATTAGCTGGGCATGATGGTGTGTGCCTGTAATCCCAGCTACTCAGGAGGCAAGGCTGGAGAATCACTTGTACCCAGGAAGCAGAGGTGATTTCAGTGAGCTGAGATTGCACTGCTGCACTCCAGCCTGGATAACAAGAGCAAAACCTCGTCTCAAAAAAAAAAAAACCGAAAAAACAAAAAGCATCTCAGATACCTTTTAAAAATCGTTTATAATCAGATGTTGGGACCTAGCAGCCTAGACAATAAGTCTGGTTCAAAACTTTAAAAAATATGTTTTTGGAGGCCAGGTGTGGTGGCTCATGCCTGTAATCCCAGCACTTTGGGAGGCTGAGGCAGGCGGATCACCTGACGTCAGGAGTTCGAGACCAGCCTGACCAACAAGAAGGAACTCTGTCTCTACTAAAAATACAAAATTAGCTGGGCATGGTGGTGCGTGCGTGTAATCCCAGCTACTCAGGAGGCTGACGCAGGAGAATCACTTGAACCTGGGAGGTGGAGGTTGCGGCGAGCCGAGATCGCACCATTGCACTCCAGCCTGGGCAACAACAGCAAAACTCCATCTCAAAGGGAGTGAAGATGCAAAGAAGGGAATGGGCAAAAATGTTAGAAGTGGAACAAAAAACAAAGAATAAATGATAAAGAAAGAATAATTGGGCTGAGTGTGGTGGCTCACACCTGTAATCCCAGCACTTTGGGAGGCTGAGGCACGCAGATTACTTGAGCTCAAGAGGTCACGACCAGCCTGGGCAAAAACAGTGAAACCCTGTCCCTGCTAAAAATAAAAAAACTAGCTGGGTATGGTGGCATGTGCCTGTGATCCCAGCTACTGGAGAGGCTGAGGTGGAAGGATCACCTGAGCCTGGGAGGTCAAGACTGCAGTAAGCCGTGATTGTGCCGCTGTACTCCAGCCTGGGCAACAGAGCAAGACTCTGTCTCGTGATGAAGAAAAAAAAAAAAGAAGAAGAATAAAGAATAATCAAGCAGGTGAAATAAAATACAGCCTGAGAGATGTCCACTGGATTTGAGGATTAGAAGGTCACTAGTGACTTTACAGGGGGAAATCTCAGTAAAGCAACAGGGTAGAAGCCACACTACATAAACCGAAAAATGATTTTGAAGATGGAGAAACACAAATTTCCACTAAGAGCTCTACCCAAGGAAATAAGTTCAAGTTGAAATAGCTAGAAGCAAAAATTTACACTGAAGAAATAACCTGAATATGCAATCAGAACTAGTGGCTTACAAAAAAGATAGTTGCCTGTATTGGCCTAGCACTATAATGATCAAATAAATCACATTTTAGGAAGGAAGGAAAAGCAACAGATTTGTTCAAATACATTGTTTAAGCAATAAAAACATTATCAAAAGATTCATTTATATAATAAATATGGTAAAGCACTTACACTTTATCCCCAATTTCCTCTGCCATTCGAAGAATTTCAAAGAGAAGTACCATTTTTCCAGAATGCTCTAAAACCTCAGCATCAGCATCTGTAACAAAATCTTTGTACCAGTCTGGAGCTGGGCTGCTTGGATTAGAAGAGGAAGTAGCTTTACCTAAATAAGACAAATGGAACATAAGTAGGTAAATTAGAAAAGAAATGGGAAGAGAGGCAAGAGAGACAGAAAAAGACCTACCCATGGGGAGAGTAAGAAAGTAAGAAACTGATGGGGACTTGGGAGAGGGGAGGGAAAAAAGACACAGGCAGGCACACACACACATACAGCACAGAAAGACAGAGACTATCCCAGAAGAGTGAGCTCTAGATAGAAAAAGGGAAAGGAAGGAGATGCCAAACAAGAGAACAAGCAAGAGATTGACTCTGAGAGAGTGCAAGTGTAAGAGACAAACCCTCGTGGTAGGAGTAGAGCTCAGAAAGACAGAGACCCAAAGAGATGAGAAACCATCCCGTCCCACCAGGCCCTAAGAGAGTAAAACGCCCCCAAACATACTCCATGAGACAGGAATCAACAGAGATGGAAAGGCTCAGTCATCACGACAGAAAAAGACCTTGGGGGTAGAAACATTTCACTGTGCTACTAGGATCTGGAAACCACCAACAAGAATTGACCCCAGAATCGGCATATCATAGTAAATGATTTTGTTCTTATATATTTTCCTCACAAACTTTGACTATGAAAGGTGGAAGGAGAAAGTAGCATAAAATAATTTATTAAAGATTTAAACATAGTTTGATTCAAAATAAGAAATATGCAGGTTTAGCATGTTTATACACTTTCCCAATTGCTTTTTAATACAAAGTATTTTAAAATATATTTTTGTTACAAAAATTTAAATACTCAGAAAAGTATATAAGAGATAAGAAACAAATGTGCTTCCACATTCCATCTTCATCAAATTTTAACACTGTTAAAACTTCGGATGAAGCTGAAGCCTAATAATCCGAAGCCTAATATAAGATCCTACATGATCCCATTCTCTTTCCTTCCTTCTTTTCCAACAGGTAACTAAACCCCTAAATTATATATTTACCCTTTTTTGCATATGTTTTATGTTTTTTACTGCATGTGTATCACTAAACTGTACAAATGGCTATACTGTTTGTAAAATCCTACAAATTACTTTTTCACTCAAAGCGAGACTTACTCATGCTTGTCATGGAGTTCCCGTTCAATCATTCTAACTACCATGCAGTATTCCACTGCATGAATACACTATCATTTATTAGTTCTCCTCATAGACATCTAGATTATTTCTTGTTTTTGGCTAATAGGAAATGACTGCAATGAATGCTAATTGCTGAGTATATTTTTCTTAAATACGGTGTATTTTAAGTTTTAAATTTTCTGGCATAAAGTTATGATTAGGAATTTTAAAATATCATTTTAGACATATGTATAGTCTTTATCAAATACTTCTATCATCAGAAGTTCTTGAGAATCTAATCATGCCATTTATTTTGTATGCTAACTTTCCTCAGGTTGCCTACTAATACTTTCTGTTCCTAGCTTTTCCTAAGGTTATTTTCTCAGGTGTAGCTACAATCTGTGAAATTTCTAGGTAGCCCTAGTTAACGTCATATTATTCCAGAGTGATTCTACATTTGATTCTACCAGGTCTCTAGGGAATCACCAACTGAGAATTACTTGTGAAGTTAATATTTCAGCTTAGGATTTTTTTAGAATATATGAGTAACATAAATTCAAACCATAAAGTATGTGAGGTAAAGGTCATGACCGTAAATTCAATGAAACTATTTTTCCCAACCAAGAGCCCCGGCTGAAATAGATAAACTTCCTTGTCAACTCCCTGAATTGTCCATGGGATTGTAAACTTTAAAGGGATTCGGCTTTGAGAAGGGGTCAGAGAACTCTCCAACTTATAGAGGGCTTGAAGTCTCAAATTCTGTCCCTGGATAAATGAAAATCAAAGCTGCTAGTCTCAAGACTAGCATCTCCCTAGGATTTCCATAGCATACCTTCTTCAATTACCATTTAGGCTTATCAGTTCCCTCCTTATGTCTGGGCATATAGTAAGCACTTTATAAATATCTGTTGAGTGAATAAATATGGTATATTAGTACTAATATTATGGCTCTACATCATATACAAGGATTCTGTCACAAAAGTTTATATCTATACAATTAATTACACACGTTTTAAAATGCAAATGCTTACCAATGAAGCTTACTCTAAAAATACTTAAGTAATAATAAATCTACACTTTGAAGTAATTTACATAGTCATTTCGTGATCACAAACTCTCCTTCTAATAAACATTTAAAACACAGAAATGGGGATGATGTAAGCTAAACTTAAATGACTCATTCAAGATGCTGCTTCTCAGAAAAATGAGAAAGCTACTACAAAAGGATTAAAGCAAACAGTAACTCTTTGATGTGAAAATAAAATATGTGGCAAAAATCATATTGTAGCACAATTATAGCTAGTTAATTATTTAATATCCATTTCAAATTCCAGGTACAACATTGTCAGCCCCTTAATACTTCCCTCAGATTTTGAGACCGACGTGCTGTCTACTGCGCTAAGGAGGCGGACTAGCCCCTTAATACTTCCCTCAGATTTTGAGACCGACGTGCTGTCTACTGCGCTAAGGAGGCGGACTAGCCCCTTAATACTTCCCTCAGATTTTGAGACCGACGTGCTGTCTACTGCGCTAAGGAGGCGGACTAGCCCCTTAATACTTCTTATTCAGATTTTCTTATATTTACTGTAAGAAAGTAATTTTTTTAAAGTTATACAGTACCAGCTATGTATATCCATACATTATGATCCACTCCGTTTTATATGGAGTTAACTCAGATGCAAAGAAAAAAATAAATTCTTATTATCTATTAGTTCTGGAGAATGCTTCTAATATACTATACAGGTACATAAGCTACAAAAATATATAAAATATATCCATATACAAATGACTTATATTTGATTGCACACAACTGAAATGAAACAAAAATCCTAGACAAGTGGTCAAAATTTGTCTTTTGGAACTGATGGCCTTCCCTGCATGTTTTCGGGCTCATGACACGTAGCCTCCTACATTCTGCCCCCAGTGCTTTCCAACCCATTCACATTATGGCATATGTAAAAACTGTTAATGCTTATATAGTAGACCAGGAAAAATAGAAGAGACTACTCATTTATGGAGGCAAACCAGCTGCCTCACATTCCAATTGTACTCCCAAGTGATGAAGGATCAATATCTCAGTACACTTAAAAAAAAAAAATCTCAGTATACTCTTACATAACCCATTTATAGCACAGGACAATGCACACTGACTGGTCTACTCTTCTGCTCCTCCTAGCCATAAGTTATGAGAAAAAAATTCAACAAGAGTATTTTAAGAAAATAATTTCCAGGAACATGTAAACTTTATATATTTTTAACTAACATATGAGAGACCGAGGAATTTATGTGGAAAAGGCAGATTGGGGCAGCGGGGAAGGAGATACAGGAACTTTTCACTGCCTTAAATTACACTATAATAATGTATTATTCTGATAAAAATATTCTTTATATCTATTCAGAAGATGAACACTGATAGTAAACTGCTTTTATGGTGTAACAGAAGAGAAGAATGAGAAGAGAAATTTTGTAGTTTAATTTTCACTATTCCCCTGATTTCTTAAGAGAAGTCAGAGTCTATTGTTAGACTGCCATCTGTCTATTACATGGAAGTACTGAAGAGAGAAATGTTTATAAAGAAATCAAGTTATAAAGAATTTATGACTAATTCCTCAAAAACAATTGCAACAGAAACAAAAATTGACAACTGGGACCTAATTAAACTAAAGAGCTTCTGCACAGCAAAAACAAAAAACAAACAAAAAAAACACAAAATAACAAAAAAAACTATCAACAGAGTAAACAGAAAACCTACAGAATGAGAGAAAATAGTCACAAACTATGTATCCAACAATGGTCTAATATCCAGAATCCATAAGGAACTTAATTCAACAGCAAAAAAAAACTCCATTAAAAAGTGGGCAAAAGACAAGAAGAGATACTTCTCAAAAGAGAACACACAGGCAGCCAACAAACATGAAAAAATGCTCATCATCATTAATCACAGGAGAAATGCAAATCCAAACCACAATGAGATACGATCTCACACCAGTCAGAATAGCTATTATTAAAAAGTCAAAAAACAGCAGATGCTGGAGAAGGGGCAAAGAAAAGGGAACATTATGTTGCTGGGAATGTAAATTAGTTAACCACCTATGGAAGGCAGTTTAGAGATTTCTCAAAGAACTTAAAGCAGAACTGCAATTTGACCCAGCCGTCTCATTACAAGTATAAAACAAAAGGAAAATAAATCTACCAAAAAGACACATGTACTCATATACAGCACTATTCACAACAGCAAAAACATGGAATCAACCTAGGTGCCCGTCAACAGTGGATTGGATAAAGAAAATGTGGTACATATAAACCATGGAATATACACAGCCACAAAAAAGAACAAAATCATATCCTTTGCAGCAACAAGGATGCAGCTGGAGGCCATTATATACTAAGTGAATTAATACAGAAACAGCCAAATACTGTGTGTTCTCACATATAAGTAAGAGCTAAACACTGGGTACACATGGATATAAAGAGGAGAGCGACAGACATGGAGGACTACTAGAGTGGGGAGAGAGAAAGGGGGCAAAGACTGAAAAACTAACTACTGAGTACTATGTTCAGTACCTGGGGATGGAATCAATCACACCCCAAAGCTAAGCATCATGGAATATACCCATGTTAATCAACTAGCATATGTACCCCCGAATATAAAAGTTGAAATTATAAAAAATAAAATTAAAATAATTAATCACTAAGTTATTTCAGCTGTAGGCCTGAGACCAGCCAAGTTTATTTGATCACAGGATCACTAACCTAGTTGGCCCCCACAACTCTCTTCTCCTTACAGTTAATGACTTTGCTCCACAACTCCCAAATGCCAAATATTTAGAGCCACTACCTTGTTCTCTCTTCATAGTATCTGCTACTTCAAATAGGCAGATATTTGGTCCCAGTTTTTAAGCTCCTAGACATACAGGCTGCACTAGTAGGATACAGTGTCTCAACACTAATCCTTCAACTCATATATAGGTAAAGACAACTTAAACCACTGCAGAATTCAGTCTAAGACTTCACTTTCATGCATAAGAGAGACAGAAAGAAAAACAAGAGGTGATACAAACTGTACATAATATACAGGAAACCTAAAGTAGATAATTGCAGATTATGAAGGATCACAAAGGAAAAAGATTAAATGATTAAAATAGTTTTATTGTATAATACTGACTAAAACTTAACTACAATCACACTTGATCATCTGAAATGTTCCATTTATTCCATACAGTTAAGTGAAAATATTACGGTGGCTTTGAGATTAGACATATCTAGGTCTGAATTCCAGTTCTCCTACTCATTTTTAAAACTATCAACTACATTGCAAGCCTGCTCAAGAATTCAGTTAGCTAACACATGTAGTTAAAATAATAGAGTTTAGGTATATACAAGTAAATAAACATTAGTTTTTCTTTTTACCTTTCCTCCCAAATACCAGAGAGCGCAGAGTAGCTTGCTTATAATTAAAGATTCATAAGATATTTACTGTAATTATGAGTACTTGATTAGACTCATCAATTGAGGAAAGAAATTCCTTTGAGTCAATTAGTCAGGTAAGTGACTGAAAAAGGACTAACGACATGACATTTTGCAAATCACTGTTCCATGATAAAGACAACATTCATTAGACTCACTTTCTTCCAGCTTTAAAGAAACAGAAGGATTGTTTCCTGTTTCATCCACATTTCCTTCACCACCTCCCCGAGATCTTGAATTCCACACCTTAATCACTTCAACATCATTGTCACTGCCACTTCCACTTGAGCTACTATCTTTTTTTCCCTTTTTCCCTTTTTTCTTCTTTCTAAAAAAAAAAAAAAACTTCAGATTGTTAGAAAAGCATAGGAAAGATATAAATGCCAATTATAAGAGGTCAATCAGCAAGTAGGGGTTTTAACTTTGTCAATACAGCAGAGCACGAAAAAGTATTCAATTTACTTTGTATAATCATCGGAGCTTAAACTCATGGAGGTTTCATCAGAATCTGAGGCTATAAATTCATCCATACTGTCTTCGTCAAAATAACCCTAGAGAAAAAAAATGACCACTATTTTAATAGAATATCTCAAATTATATTGGAAATTATAATGATGTTCATTTAAGAATAAGTTAATTGGCATGAGCTAAGGAAGGACTGAGGAACTATTGCAGATTTTAGTAGACAAAGAGACAGGACAGATACGCTTACTAAATGCAACAGGAGGTCCTAGATTGGATCATGGAAAACAAAAAAGACATAAGTAAAAACACTGAAGAAATCCAAATAAAGTCTGCCATTTAGTTAATAGTATTGTACCAAAGTTAATTTCTTAGTTTTGATAACTTTACTAATGCAACATGCTGATATTAGAGGAAACTGGGTCAAAGGTATAGGGGAATTCTCACAACTATTTTTGCAACTTTTCTATAAGTATAAAATTATTTCAAAATAAAAAGTTTTTAAAAATGGGCTCAACAAAATAACATTTAACACTCCTTCTATAATCATAATATATGCAAGACATATAGAAGTTAGAAATAAGACATAGAATAGAACAAAGCAATAGAAAATTTGAATATATAGTCTGTAGGTCAATTTTTCTTCTAAGTTTATTCTGCTTTCAATAGATGCTTTTAAACTAAGTTACCTGACTTACCTTATTTTCTTTGCTAATGTAGTCTAGCTGCAAACACCAAGGATGAGTCCATATTCTACTTAACATCTGAAAATCTTGGAAAAGCTTTGCACCTGCCTTTCCTCTTCCACCTTCACTATTATTGCCCACACCTGATCAAAAGAAATATTGTTAAAGACACAAAAATTGTCTATATCAACCAAGTTTCTAGATTAGGAGTTTTAATCTTGTGACATAAACCCTTTTGGCAGTGTAGAGAAGCTTATAAACTCTCTTTCTTAGAATATCGTTTTGAAACACGTAAAACAAATAGGATTACCAAAGAAACCCATCATATAGAAATTATCAAAATATTAAAGAACAAATTTGTACTACAGAAATACGTGCTTTGTAAAATTAATGCATTAAGTAACAAAATATGCACAGGTTTAATAAATACCTAAAATTCTGAAGTACTGATAAACATAAATGATTTTGAGGTATCAGGAACAACATGTAAAAATAGTTCTGATTTCTATTGGTAACAAAGTCATGGTTATCACTTAACACTACTATAGATTGCTGCCTCTATTCATCACTGGGAAAAATGCTGCTGCTTTAGCTAGAGGTTAAGGGAAATTAATACATAACTTTTTTCTTATCCAGGTACATATAATCACCTAAATTCTATCCATGGACCCTAGATTACAAACGCCTGTTATAAATAAACTTCGCTCCATGCAGATCATCCTTTACTGACTCTCGTCAACCATGCTCACTCAAAAAAAATTACTTCTAGGGCAGTGACAGTAGCTCACACCTGTGATCACAGCACTTTGGGAGGCTGAGGCAGGAGGACCGCTTGAGACCAGGAGTTCAAGACAGGCCTGGACAACACAGCGAGACTCCGTCTCTACCAAAAAAAAAAAACCAAAAACATTAGCCAGGTATGATGGCACACAACTATAGCCCTAGATACCCTATATATTTGGGAGGCTGACGTGGGATAATCACTTGAGCCCAGGAGTTTGAGGTTACAATGAGCTATGATTGCACCACTGCACTCCAGCCTGGGTGACAGAGCAAACCTTGTCTCCTAAAAAAAAGATCTTCCAAAAATTATGCTTTTGATATACATAAAATGTAAATATTAGCGTTGCTCTATCCAGAATAATTTCAACAGAATTATCATTTTCCTACAAAACATAAAGAAAATGAATGCACATTTCATTAATATAATAATATTATCAAGAAAGTAACATGCAAAAGAACAAAACTGATCAAAAGGAAAAAACAGCATTTAAGCAATAACATATTTTCCTATCCACGGTTTTAAACAATGTAAGTTGTTTAAATAATTAGCAAATTTGCCTCCATGAGTGAATGACAGAAAATTTAGTAGTGATATGAAACACTAATAATGCATAAAAATCTGCCGATTATTATTTTGCCTGATAGAGGTATTTCTATTGTGTAACAGAAATCACTGCTATAAAAATGAGGTATATAATTTCTTGGCATACAGCTGTTCACAATATTCACTTATAATTCTTTTTATTTCTGTCAGGTCGGTAGTGATATTCTTTTATTCCTTACTTTAGGTCATTTTTCTTTCTGTTTTTTTTTTTTTTTTGATACAGGGTCTTAACACTGTCACCCAGGCTAGAGTGAAGTGGTGCAATCACAGCTTACTGCAACCTCGAACTCCTGCGGGCTCAAGCCATCTGCCTGCCTTAGCCTCCCAAAAGCTGGTACTACAGGTGCATGCCACCAGGTTTGGCTAATTTTTTATTTATTTTTTATTTTTTGTAGAGACAGGGTCTCACTTTGTTGACCAGGCTGTTCTTAAACTCCTAGCTTTAAAGGATTGTTCTGCCTTGGCCTCCCAAAAGGCTGGGGTTAACAGGCATGATTCACTGTAGCCAGCGCTTATTTTAGCTGTGCCTTTTTTTTTTTTTTCATTACTTTGTAAGTGAAGGAAGGTTTGTCCATTATGTTAATCTTTTCAAAGAACCTACTTTTGGTTTCAATGATTTTCCCTACTGTTTTTCTGTTACCATATTTCTTTATTATTTCCTCCCTCTTGCTTGTTTTCGGTTTAATTTGTTCTTATTTTACTTTCTCAAAGTAGAAGGTTGGATTATAAATTTGAGATCTTTCTTCTTTTTTAATACAGGTATTTACCACCATACATTTCTCTATAAGTATTACTTAAGTTATATCCCATATTCTAGAACCCTGTGTTTTTGTTTTCATTAACCTCTAAGCATTTTTCAATTTCCCTTGTGATTTCTTCTTTGGTCCATTGGTTACTTAGGTATATGTTGTTTAATTTACATGTATTTGTAAATTTTTAAACTTTCCTTCAGTTATTGGTCTCTAATTTCATTTGAATGTGGTTAAAGAAAATACTTTAGTAATAAAAGGAAAATTTTAATGATAAATGCCTACATCAAAAAAAAAAAGATCTCAAATAAGGAATCTATCTTTACACCTCTAGGAGCTAGAAAAAGAATAAGCTAAACTCAAAGCTTGCAGAATGAAAGAAATAATTATCAAAGCATTAGTAAATCAAATAATAGATGATATAGAGAAAAAATCTGGTTTTTTGGAAAAAAAAAAAGGAAAGCCAACAAATCCTTAGCCTATTAAGAAAAAAGTGAGAAGACTCAAATAAATAAAATAGACATGAACACATTACAATCCAATGCCTCAGAAATAAAGAAGGAACATAAAGAACTAGTATGAAAAATTACATACCAAGAAGTTGAATAATCTACAGGAAATAAATCCCTACAAACATACAATATATCAACACTGAATAAAAAAGAAATAGCCTCAACAGACCAATTACAAATAAAGAGACTGAGGCTACTGGGGCTCTTATTTGGTTCCATAAGACTTTTAGGATTGTTTTTTCTAATTATATAAAAAATGACATTGGTATTTTGATAGAAATAGGTTTGAATCTGTAGATTGCTTTGGGTAGTATGGTCATTTTAATAATATTAATTCCTTTTTTTTTTTTTCCCTAGACGGAGTTTCGCTCTTGTTGCCCAGGATGGAGTACAGTGGCGCGATCTCGGCTCACTGCAACCTCAGCCTCCCGGCTTCAAGTCATTCTCCTGCCTCAGGCTCCCAACGTGACTACGGGTGCCTGCCACCATGCTCGGCTAATTTTTTTTTTTTTTTTTTGTATTTTTAGTAGAGACGGGGTTTTGCCACGTTGGCCAGGTTGGTCTCGAACTCCTGGCCTCAAGTGATCTGCCTGCCTCAGCCTCCCAAAGTGCTGGGATTACAGGCGTGAGCCACTATGCCTGGCCAATAATATTAATTCTTGAACAAAGCTGAAGGTACCACATTACTTGACTTCAAATTACCCTACAAGGCTACAGTAAACAAAACAGCATGGTACTGGTACAAAAATGGACACAAAGATCAATGAACAAAATACAGAACACAGAAATAGAGACACATACTGACAGTCAACTGACCTTTGACAAAGTCAACGAAAACATATACTCGGGAAAGGACACTCTTTTCAATAAATGGTTCTAAGAAAATTGGATTCCCACATGCAGAAGAATGAAACTGCACCATTATCTCTAACCACATGCAAAAATCAACACAAGATAGATTAAAGACTTAATGTAAGAGCTGAAACAATAAAAATACTAGAAGTAAACCTAGAGAAACTCATTCTGGACATTGCTCTAGGCAAATAATTCATCACTAAGACCTCAAAAGCAAAGTAACAAAAACAAAAATACACAAATGGGACTTAAATAAAAAGCTTCTGGCCGGGCACGGTGGCTCACGCCTGTAATCCTAGCACTTTGGGAGGCCGAGGCGGGCGGATCACAAGGTCAGGAGATCGAGACCACAGTGAAACCCTGTCTCTACTAAAAATACAAAAAATTAGCTGGGTGCGGTGGTGGGCGCCTGTAGTCCCAGCTACTCAGGAGGCTGAGGCAGGAGAATGGCGTGAACCCGGGAGGCGGAGCTTGCAGTGAGCTGAGATCCGGCCACTGCACTCCAGCCCGGGCAACAGAGTGAGACTCTGTCTCAAAAAAAAAAAAAAAAAAGCTTCTGTACAGCAAAACAAATTATTAACAGAGTGAACAGACAATCTGCAGAATGGGAGGAAATATTTCCAAACTATACACCCAACAGGGGACTGATATCTAGAATTTACAAGGAACTCAAACAACAACAAAAAACAAAACAAATAATTCCATTAAAAAGTGGGCAAAAGTCATAAATAGATATTCTTCAAAAGAAGATATAACAAATGGCCAACAAGCATATGGAAATATTCTCAACATCACTAAATGTTGGAAAAATGCAAATCAAAACCACAATGACGTATCTTCCCCAGTTAGAATGGCTATTATTAAAAAGTCAAAAAATAAATGCTGGCAAAGATGGGGAGGAAAAAGAATATGTTTACACTATTGGTGGGAATGTAAATTAGCACAAACTCCATGAAAAACAGTATGGAGATTACTCAAAGAACTAAAAATAGAACTAACATTTGATCCAGCAATCCCACTACTAGGTATCTACCAAGAGAAAAAGAGATCATTATATCAAAAAGATTTAAAAAAAAGATACCAGCATTTATATGTTTATCGTAGCACTATTCACAATAGCAAAGCTATGGAATCAACCTAAGTGTCTATCAAAAGATCAATAAAGAACATGTAGTATATATACACAGTGGAATACTATTTGGCCATAAAAAAGAACAAAAGCATGCCTTCTGCAGTAACAAGGATGGAACTGGAGGCCATTATCTTAAGTGAAACAACTGAGACACAGAAAGATAAATAGTGTCATGTTCTCCCTTATAAATGGGGCTAAATAATCTGAACACATGGATGTAGAGGGTGTAATGATACACAATGGAGACTTGGAAGGGTGGGGGGAAGGAGAAGAGTGAATGAGAAACTACTTAATGGGTAGAATGTACATTATTCTGTGGGTACACTAAAAGCCCTGACTTCACCACTACATAATATATCCATGTAACAAAATTACATATGTACCCCATAAATTTATATCAACAAAATTAAGATGGCTCATGCCTGTAATCCCAACACTTTGGGAGGCCCAGGTAGGTGGATCACCCAGTGTCAGGAGTTCGAGAACAGCCTGGCCAACATGGCAAAACTCCGTCTCTACTAAAAATACAAAAAATTAGCCAAGCATGGTGGTGGGCACCTGTAATCCCAGCTACTTGGAAGGCTGAGGCAAGAGAACTGCTTGAACCTGGGAGGCGGAGGCTACAGTGAGCTGAGATCACGCCACTGTACTCCAGCCTGGGAGACAGAGCAATACTCTGTCTCAAATAAAATAGAATAAAATAATTAAATTAAAAATAAAATTAAGAAAAAAGAAATAAGTAGTAATAAAAAAAACCTCCCAACAAAAAAAGAGCCCAGAACCAGATAGCTTGAAAACTGAATTCTACCAAACATTCAAAAAACAATGAATACCAATTCTTAAACTCTTCCAGAAAACAGAATTACAGGAAATACTTCCAAACTCTTTTTGCGAGGTAAGCATCACCCTGATACCAAAGGCAGACAAAGACACTGAAAGAAAAGAAAACTATAGGCCAATATCACTGATGAACATAGATATTAAAACCCTCAATAAACTACTAACTAACCCAATTCAACAACACATCAAAAAGTTTATACGCCAGGACCAAGTGGGATTTATTCCTGGGATGCAAGGTTGTTTTAACACATGTAAAGTAGCCAATGTGATACATCACGTTAACAAAATAAAAGATGAAAACGACATAATCATCTCAATAGATGAAGAAAAAGCATTTGGCAAAGTTCAAAATCCTTTCATGATAAAACCTCTCAACAAAATAGTTATACAAGGCTGAGCACAGTGGCTCATGTCTGTAATATCAGCACTTTGGGAGGTCGAGGCGGGTGGATCATGAGGTCAGGAGTTCAAGACCAGCCTGGCCAAGACAGTGAAACTCTGTCTCTACTAAAAAAACAAAAAATTTAGCCGGGCATGGTGGCAGGTGCCTGTAATGACAGCCACTCAGGAGGCTGAGGCAGAAAACTGCTTGAACTCCAGAGGTGGAGGTTGCAGTGAGCCGAGATCACACCACTGCACTCCAGCCTGGGCGACAGCGAGACTGGTCTCAAAAAAAAAAAAAAAAGGAAAAAGAAAAAAATAGCTATAGAAGGAAATTTCCTCGACATAATAAAGGCCATTTATGAAACTCCACAGGTCATATCACACTCCATGGGGAAAAATTAAAAGCTTTACCTCTAAGATCAGGAACAAGATAAGGATGCCCACCTCTCATCATTTCTCTTTAACACAGTACTGGAAGTACTACCAAGAGCAATTAGACAAGAAAAAACAAATAAAAGCCATCTGAATCAGAAATAAAGAATTAAATCATCCTAGTTTGCAGAGGACATGATCCTATATATAGAAATCCCTAAGGACTCCACTAAAAAACTGTTAGAACTAATAAGTTCAGTAACATGGAGGCTACAAAATCAACATACAAAACTCAGTTTCATTTCTTTACACGAAAATAACCAGAAAAAGAAAAGAAAACAATGCCATTTATAGTAGTATGAAAACAAACAAAATGGTTAGGAATAAATTGAACCAATGAAGTGAAAGATCTGTACACTGAAAACTGAAAACACTGACGAAAAGAAATTGAACACAATAGTCTAATTAAATTTTAGCAAAATTAATACTGTTAGAATGTATATACTACCCAAAGTGACATACAGATTCAACACAATCTCCATCAAAATTCCAAAGAAATTCACCTTGAAAAAAGAAAAGCAATCCTAAAATGTGTATGGAACCACAAAACCCCCCAATAGTGAATACAATTGTGACAAAGAAAATAAAGGTGGAGGCATTTCCTAGTTTCGATTATATTACAAAGCAAAGTAATTAAAACATTATGGTCGTCAGGTGCGGTGGCTCATGCCTGTAATCCCAGCACTTTGGCAGGCCAAGGCGCGTGGATCGGTTGAGGTCAGGAGTTCGAGAGCAGCCTGGCCAACATGGTGAAACCCTATCTCTACCAAAAATACAAAAATTAGCACTCCAGCCTGAGTGACATAGCAAGACTCTGTCTCAAAATAATAATAAAATAGGGGCCAGGCGCAGCGGCTCACGTCTGTAATCTCACCACTTTGGGAGGCTGAGGTGGGCCGATGACCTGAGGTCCTGAGTTTGAGACCAGCCTGGCCAACATGGCGAAACCCCATCTCTACTAAAAACACAAAAATTAGCTAGGCATCGTGGAGTGTGCCTGTAATCTCAGCTACATGGGAGGCTGAGGCAGGAGAATAGCTTGAGCCTGAGAGGCAGAGGTTGCAGTGAGCAGAGACTGTGCTATTGCACTCCATCCTGGCCTACAGAAGGAGACTCTGTCTCAATAATAATAATAATAATAATAATAATATTAACAAGAACAAGAACAATAACATTGAATACAAAAGGACTAAATTCTACAATCGAAAAACACAGACTGGCCAAATGGATGTAAAAACAACAGCCATTGGTCAGTTGTCTACCAAGAAATATACTTCTCCTATAAAAACACACAGAGACTAAAGTAAAGGGATGAAAAAAAAATATTCCATGCCAATGGAAACTGAAAAAGAGCCTATAAAAAAGTCACTATACTAGACAAAATAGATTTCAAGATAAAAACAGTAAGAAGAGAAAAAAAAGGTCACTATATACTAATAAAGAGGTAAGTTCAGCAAGATAATATAACTATTTTATTTATTTATTTAAAGACGGAGTCTCCCTCTGTCACCCAGGCTGCAGTGCAGTGGCGGGATCTTGGCTTACTGAAACCTCTGCCTCCCAGATTCAAGCGATTCTCCTGCCTCAGCCTCCAGAGTAGCTGGGATTACAGGGGCCCACCACCAACCCCGGTTAATTTTTGTATTTTTAGTAGAGACAGGGTTTCACCATGTCGGCCAGGCTAGTCTCAAACTTCTGACCCAAACTGATCTGCCCACCTCGGTCTCCCGAAGTGCTGGGATTACAGGCATGAGACACCATGCCCGGCCAGATATAATTATTTTAAATATATATGCACCCAACACTGGAGCAGCCAGATATACGAAGGAAACATTATTAGAGCGAGAGAGAGAGAGATAGGCCCCCAGTACAGTAATAGTGGAGACTTCAACACCACATTTTCAGTGTTGGACAGATAATCCAGACAGAAAATCAACAAAGAAATATCAGACTTAATCTGCACTACAGACCAAATACACAAAATAGATAATTAAAGAATATTTCATTTAATGGCTACATTATACATACTCTTCTCTCCAGCACATGGATCATTCTCAAGGAGACACCGTATGTTAAGCCAAAAATAGTATTTAAAATTCCAACAAATTGAAATCATATCAAGTATCTTCTCTGACCACAATGAATTAAAACTAGAAATCAGTAACAAGAGAAATTTTTGATATTCTAAACACATGAAAGTAAACAATATACTCTTGAATAACCAGTGGGTTAGTGAAGAAATTGAAAAAGAAATTAAAAATTTCTTGAAACAAATAATAATGGAAACACAACGTACCAAAACTGTGGGATACAGTGAAATCAGTACTCAGAGGGAAGTTTCTGTAAGCACCAACATCAAAGAAAGTAGAAAAACTTTGAATAAACAACCTAACGATGCATCTTAAGAAGTAAAAGCAAGAGAAGTAGAAAAGATCAATGAAACAAACACTTGGTTTTTTGAAAAGATAAAGTCCACAAACCTTAGCCAGACTTCTTAAGAAAAAAAAAGAGAGAATACCCAAATAAATGAAATCAAGATGGAAAAGGAGACATTAAAACTGATACCACAGAAATTTCAATGACCATCAGAGGCTACTATGATCAATTATACGCCAATAAACTGGAAAACCTAGAAGAAATGGACAAATTCCTAGACACATGCAATCTACTAAGATTGAATCAGGAAGAAATCCAAAACCCAAACAGACCAATAACAACTAATGAGATCAAAGTAATAATAAAAAGTTTCCAAAGCAAAGAAAACCTAGAGACCCCAATTTACCTAAATAATTTTCATTTTAGGTTCACGGGTACATGTACAGGTAAATTTACCCAATTTATGTGCACGTGTACCCCTGAACCTAAAATGAAAATGTAAAATAAAATAAACATATTATGGCATGTAAAGTCCCAACCCCACCCCCCAAAGAAAAACAAAAAAAATGAAAAGCCAGGTACCTAATACCTTCACTGCTGAATTTTACCAAACATTCCAAGAAGTACTAATTCCAATCCTCCTCAAACTATTCTGAAAAATAGAGAAGGAATACTTCCAAATTCTTTCTGAGACCAGTATTACAATGATACCAAAACCAAAAACACATCAAAAAAGAAATACAGGCTAATTTCCTCATGATCATTCATACAAAAATCCTCAATAAACTAGCAAAACAAATTGAACAACACATTAAAAAGGTCATTCATCATGACCAAGTGGGATTTATTCTAGGAAGGCAACGATGGCTCAGTTTATGGAAATCAGCCGAGTGCGATGGCTCATACCTGTAATCCCAGCACTTCGGGAGGTCGAGGTGGGAGGATCCCTTGAGCCCAGGAGTTCAAGACGAGCCTGGGCAACATAAAGAGACCTCAACTCTACAAAAAAAAAAAAAAAAAAAAAAAACATACATACATACATACCACATACACACATATAAATATATATACACACACATATGGAAATCAATCAATGTGATACATCATATCAACAAAATGAAGGATAAAAACCATATAATTATTTCAATTCATGTTGGAAACGCATGTGATAATATTCAACATCCCTTCATAATAAAAAGCCCTAAAAACCTGGGTATCAGAGGAACATACTTCAACATATTAAAACTATATACGACAGACCCACAGCTACTATCATACTGAATGGGAAAAAAACTGAAAGTCTTTGCTCTAAGATCTTGAACACTACAAGGATGCCCACTTTCACTACTGTTGTTCAACATCATACTGGAAGTCCTACTAAGAGTAATCAAAGAAGATAAAGAAACAAAGCACATACAAATGGGAAAGGAAGAAGTCAATTATCCTTGTTTGCAGATGACATGACCTTATAGTTAGAAAAAAAAAAAAAAAAAAAACTAAAGACTCCACCAAAAAAACTACTCAAACTGATCAATAATTTCAGTTAAGTGGCAAGTAACAAAATCAATACACAAAAATCATTGGCATTTCTATATGCCAACATGAACAATTTGAAGAAATCAAGAAAATAATCTTATTACAATAGCTACAATAAAATAAAATATTCAGAAATTAACTGAATTAAAGAAGTGAGGCAGGGCACAGTGGCTCATGCCTGTAATTCCAGCACTTTGGGAGATCAATGCGGGTGGATCGCTTGAAGCCAGGAATTCAAGACCAGCCTGGCCAACATGGCAAAACCCTGCCTCTACTAAAAATACAAAAATTAAAGGAGTGTGGTGATGCACACCTTTAATCCCAGCTACTCAGGAGGCTGAGGCACGAGAATCACTGAACCCAGAGGCGGAGGTTGCAGTGAGCCAAGATCGCACCACTGCACCCCAGCCTGGGTGACAGAATGAGACTCTGTCTCAAAAAAAAAAAAGAAGAAAGAAAGAAGAAAGAAAAAGAAGAAGAAGGAGGTGGAGGAGGAGAGGGGAGGAGGAAAAGGAGAAGAGGAAGAGGAGGAAGAGGAAGAGGAAGAAGAAGAAGAAGAAGAAGAAGAGAAGAAGAAGAAAAGAGTAGTAGTAGTAGAAGTAGTAGTAGTAGTAGTAGTAAAAGAACTCTACAATGAAAAATTAAACATCGATGGAAGAAATGGAAGAGGACACCAAAAAATTGAAAGACATTCCATGTTCACGGATCAAAAGAATCAATATTGTTAAAATGTCCACACCACCCAAAGCAATCTTCAGATTCAAAGCAATCCCTGTGAAATAAATACCAATGATATTCTTCACAGAAATTGAAAAAACTATCCTGAAATTTATAAGGAACCATGAAAGACCCAGAATAGTGAAAGCTATCCTGAGCTAAATGAACAAAACTGGAGGAATCAGATTACATAACTTCAAAGTACACTACAGAACTACTGTAATCAAAACAGCATGGTACTAGCATAAAAAAGACACATAGGCCAATGAAACAGAATAGTAAACCCAGAAACAAGTTCACACACTTACAGTGAATGCATACTCTACACAGGTGCCATGGACATGCATCGGGGAAAGGATAGTCTCTTCAGTAAGTGGTGCTGGGAAAATTGGATATCCGTATGCAGAAGAATGAATCTGGACACCTATCTATTGTCATATTCAAATGGATTAAAAACTTAAATCTAATACCTCAAACTATGAAAATACTAAGAGAAACCATTGGTGAAACTCTACAGGACATTGGATTGGGCAAAGATTTCTTGAGTAATACCTCAAAAGCAGAAGCAACCAATGCAAAAAAATGGACAAATGGGATCGTATCAAGTTAAAAAGTTTCTGCACAGGAAAGAATACAATCCAACAAAGTGAAGAGATAACCCACAGGATTGGAGAAAGTATCTGCAAACTACCCATCTGACAAGGGATTAATGACCACAATATATAAGGAGCTGAAACAAGTCAAATGGAAAAAAAAAAAAAAACTCTAACAATCTAATTTAAAAATTGGCAAAAGATCTGAGTAGACATTTCTCAAAAGAAGACATGCAAATGGCAAATAGGTATAAGAAAAGATAATAAGAAAAGGTACTCAACATCATTGGTCATCTGAGAAATGCTAATCAAAATTACAATAAGATATCATCTCACCCATTAAAGTGGCTTTTATCCAAAAGACAGACAAATGCTGGCGAGGAGGTGGAGAAAAGGGAACCCACATACACTGCTGGTGGCAATGTAAATTAGTACAACCACTATGGAGAAAAGTTTGGAGGTTCCTCAAAAAAGCAAAAATAGAGCTATCATATGACACAGCAATCCCACAGCTGGGTATATACTCAGAAGAAAGAAAATCAGTATATTGAAGAGATACTGGCACTCCTATGTTTGTTACAGCACTGTTTACAACAGCCAAGATTTGGAAGCAACCCAAAGTTTATCAACAGATGAATGAATAAAGAAAATATGGTAGATGTACACAATGGGGTACTATGCAGCCATAACAGAGAATGAGATCCTGTGATTTGAAACCACATGAAACAGCAAGAAAGACAAATTTCACATATTCTCACTTATTTTGGGGAGCTAAGATTCTTTTTTTTTTTTTTTTTTTTTTTTTTGACGCAGCTCTGTCATAAAGGCTGGAATGTAGTGGCATGATCACAGCTCACTGCAACCTCTGCCTCCCAGATTCAAGCGACTCTCCTGCTTCAGCCTCCTGAGTAGCCAGGATTATAGGCACATGCCACTACGACTTTTGCATTTTTTTGTATAGACAGGGTTTCACCATGTTGGCTAGGCTGGTCTCGAACTCCTGCCCTTAAGCCATCCACCTGCCCGGGCCTCCCAAAGTGCTGGGATAACAGGCCTGGGATTACAGGTGGGAGTCACCATACCCAGCCAGGAGCTAAAATTTAAAACAACTGAACTCACAGAGATAGAAAATAAAACAATAGTTAATAGAGGCTGAGAAGGGCAGTAGGGCAGGGGGAAAGGAGAGATGGTTATTAGGTACAAAAATATAGTTAGGTAGAATGAATAAGAGCTAGTATTTTATAGAACAGGGTGACTACAGGCAACAATAATTTATTGTACACTTTAAAATAAATAAAATATAAATGACTTGTTTGTAACACATTTAAGGATGAATGCTTGAGATGGATACCTCATTTACCCTGATGTGATTATTATGCATTGTACGGCTGCATTAAAATATCTCATGTACCCCATAAATGTATACACCTACTATGTACCCACAAAACTTAAAACAATAATTTTTGTCTCTATATAATATCATGTCACTTGCAAATTGAAATAGTTTTACCCCTTCCATGACACTGTGGAATACTTTTAGTTTTCTGGTATAATTGTCCTGGCCAGAACCTCTAGAAAATGTTAAATATAAGAGGCAAAAGTGACATCTTTGTTTTGTTCCTGACCTTAGGAGAAAGTCATTGAGTTTTACATTTCAATTAAATTCCTCTTAATAGCATAAGACACACATCCAAAGACAAAAACTACTTAGCTGGAAGATATGTCAGAATATACTAACTTAATGCAGCAGAGTTAAAATGATCAGGAATACGGAAGAGATCTTAAGAGACGTGGTTGATGGAGTAAGAAGAGCTGATAAATGTCATATGAAAACAGAGAGAAAGGGATAGAGCCAAATTTGAAGAGGTAATTTAATACATAATACACATTATAGACACAATTCTACTAATTTGAAAATATTAGAGTGAACACTAAAAAGTATTTTGTGGCATTATCTTTTTGATCACTTTGCTATGCATTTTCATACACATCCTTTTTATTTCACAGAAATGGGTACTATTTCATCTTTATTACATAATATACTTATTCTATATATTCCTAATTATTAACACACAATATTCCATGTTATAATATTTATTGTATCTTCCTGCATGGTATTAGATTATCGTGATATACCATAATATAAACTATCCCCAAAAGTTGAAGATTTGAGTTAATTTCCAATTTTTTGTTATTATAAATAATGCCACAACAGGTAACAGTTCACTTTAGGTCACAAGCTGGATAATATAATTCCAGCCATTAAAAAAATATATATATATACACACACACAGTATATAAACACATGTATATGTATTGTGTGGTTATGTAGTGTGTGCTTATGACATTTAAGTGTCACACATACATTTTAAAAACTGGAAAGAAAGATATCAAATATTAAATAAGTAGTGGTTCCAAATTATAGTTTATGAGATTATAGGTAGCTTTTATTGTATCAGTGCCTTTCAATATTTCACATATATTCACAATGAACACACATTGCTATTTCTGCAGCCAGAAAACTAAGCTTAGAAACAAACCCTGAGATTAACATCCTTTAATATAAATCTCTGCATACATTTCTGACCATTTCCTTTGGAAAAAAGCTTACAATTGAATTAATTTTGAGGTCCCTTTCCAAATTACTGTCCAATTTATGCTACCATCAAGAGGGCCCATTTCTCTGTAGCCTCAACAACACTTAGTATCATTTTATCTTTCCCAGTTTAGGAGTGTTCTCCGTTTAATGGTGATTCTGACAGTACAACCACATTTGGAAATTACTATTATACATTATTTTCGCAGCTTGAAGTACACTATTCCAATGTTAGTCATAATATTTTTAAACACTAAATTTAACTTAATTTTTTTTTAAACTTATTGAAATAGCTAGATGAGCCTGAGCACGGTGGCTCACACCTGTAATCCCAGCACTTTGGGAGGCTGAGATGGGATATCACTTGAGCCAGTAGTTCAAGATGAGCCTGGGCAACATAGCAAGACCCATCTCTCTATATAAAAAATGTTTAAATAAATATTTTTAATTAAAAGAAATAAAATTTTAAAAAATAGCTAGAAGAGAGAATTTTGAATGTTCTCATCACAAAGCAATGACAATTAAAAGAAATAAAATTTTAAAACATAGCTAGAAGAGAGAATTTTGAATGTTCTCACCACAAAGCAATGACAAGTGTTTGAAGTGACAGATATACTAAATTACTCTAATTTTATCATTACACAATGTATACACGTATCAAAATATCACTCTGGGCCTATTAATATGTACAATTAATGTGTCAATTAAAAACAAAATGAAACTTTGAAGTATTTTTCTGATTATGGAAGTTTTACATATATGTATATTTCTTGGATTTTGTAATTTTGCAGAAATGTACATAACAAGTAAAATACAAAAGAATTAATATTTCCACCACTTAGAGAAAATCACCAAAGTTAACACTTCAGTGTTAATTTCTCCACGTTCCCCTTGTCTAGTTCACTCATCTCAGGTCTCAGCTCACCCCTTACAAAGAAAAAAATTTGGAGCAATGATTCTTAAGCTGATGGTCCATCAGAATCACCTGTAGGGCTCATAAAAATGCAGATGCATGGGCTCTACTCCAGACCTTTTGAATCAATCTCTAAAGAGTGGCACTTGGGTCCATGTATTTTTAGAGACAAAAGCATATTACTGTGCTCCGTTTGGGGGTACTTCTTAAATTATAGTAAAATATACATTTAAAAAATTTACTGTTTTAAATGAGAACACATGGACACAGGGAGGGGCACATCACATACTGGGGCCTATCGGGGGGTTGGGAGCAAGGGGAGGAAGACCATTAGGAAAAACCTAATGCATGTGGGGCTTAAAACCTACATGACAACTTGATAGGTGCAGCAAACCACCATGGCACATGTATACTTATGTAACAAACCTGCACGTTCTGCACATGTATCCCAGAACTTAAAGTAAAATAAAAATAAAATAAATATTTAATCAGTTTTTAAGTACACAATTCAGTGGCATTAAGTATAATCACAATGTTGTACAAAAATCATCACTCTCTATTTCCAGAACTTTTTCATCATTCCAAACAGACACTTAGTACCCATTAACAGTAACTTCCCACACCCTTTATCCCCCAGAACCTCGTAACCACGACTCTACTTTCTACTCATAGAGTTTGACTACTCTAGGTACCTTTAGCAGAATTATACAGTATTTGCCTTTTTGTGTCTGATTTCTTTCACTTAGCATTAATGTCTTCAAGCTTCATCTATGTGGTAGCAAATGTTGGAATTTCCCTCCTTTATGAGGCTGAGTAATATTCCACTGAAGTATGTCCATACCACATTTTGTTTATCCATTCATCCATCAGTGGACATTTGGGTTGCTTCCACGTTTTTTTTTGCCATTATGAATGATGCAACTATAAACATAAGTGTCTCAGTATCTGTTTGAGTTCCTGCTTTCAATTCTTTTGGGTGTACTTATAAGTGGAACTATTAGATCGAATGGTATATATTTAACTTTCTGAGTTACTACTACAATGTTTTTCCACATCTGACATTCCTACTAGCAATGTACAGGGTTCCACTTTCTCCACATCCTCTTAAGCACTTATTTTCCTTTTTTTTTTTTTTCACAATGGCCACTACAATGGGTGTGAAATGGTATCTCACTGTAGTTTTGATTTGCATTCCTCTAATGAGGAGATATGTTGAGCATTGTATATCTTCTTTAGAGAAATTTCTATTCAAATCTTTTGCTTCTCTTTGAAACAGACTGTTTCTTTGTTGTTGAGTTGCAGGAATTCTTTACATACAGTTGAACCCTGTCCACCAAAGGTTTAAACCACATGGGTCCACTTATACACAGATTTTGTTTCAACCAAATGTTGATTGAAAATACAATATTCACAGAATGTCAAACCCATGTTTGACTTTTCATATATGCAGGTTCTGTGGGATTTGTGTATGAGCAAATTTTGGTATACACAGGCAGGTCCTAGAACCAATCCCCCACATATACCATGGGACAACTATATTCTGCATGTGAATCCCTTATCAGATACATGTTTTGCAATATTTTCTCACATTCCATAGGCTATCTTTTCCTGTGTTCTACTTTTTGCACAGTTGTCAAAATAAGACAGCATGTGGATTTTAAGTTTAAAGCCAGACTAATATTTAGTTATTAAAAAACTAAGTATCCACATGCTTATAAAACCTTAAGTGTTTACTGAATTGCAGAGACTTACGTGTTATTATAAACTTCTGATACCTGACAATAAAAGGCAAACCATAGAATTACACTGAAAAAAAGAGAACTAAGAAAAATTAAGAGGATTTTAGATTTCTTCAATATTCTTTAACAGCCAGTCTCTTAGGACTTTCATTCTGCAAATATTAAACATATTATAAATTATCACTAAAATTAACATGAAACTGCTGCTAATGTTAAAAACAAAATTTGGGTGAACTTCTTAAAAGTAACCACAGTCTAAAAAAGCCTAATGTAGAAACAAAAATTTCTGGAATATTTAACAGATAAAATACCAAACATTTTAAATGCAAGTAAAATAGGCAGGTGATATTTCAAGAGAAATACTGTGAAGATCTGTACTGAGAATCAAGACAAGAGTAGCCATTAATATAACCCACTTGGCCTTTTATGAATGTTTTTCAAAGGGGTTATTGAACTCAGGTTATTCTACTCTACAGGTAATATTGCATTTGGTAAGGGGGAAACCCCACACCTTAAAACTTAAAGATTCACGGTACCAGATGATAATTTAACAATCGCATCTTTCAGATTTTAGCTATGGCAATTAGCACTTTAGATATTTACTCCTATCAATGACAGTCACAAAGAATAAAGCAAAGCCCCCTAAATTCTTAAATAATTGCATTGCTCTCAAAAAGAGTAAGTTTTAAAAATTTTTAAAAATTGATACATAATATTTATACATATTTTGGGAGTACATGTGATATTTTGTTACATCCATAGAATACTCAATGATCAAGTCAGGGTATTCAGGCTATCCATCACCTTGAGTATTTATCACTTTTATATGCTGGGAACATTTCGAGCCCTCTCTTCTAGCTATTTTGAAATATACAATGCATTGTTGCTAACTATAGTCACCCCATTCTGCCATCGAACAGTAGAACTTATTCCTTCTATCTAAATACATGTCTGTACCCATTAACCAACCTCTCTCTATCCCTCCCTCAACATACACATACTTCCCAGACTTGGGTATCTATCATTCTACTATCTACCTCCATGAGGTCAACTCAAAAGGGTAGAGCTTAACATCTATACCTGAGCAGTTAACATTTGTGACTGTTGTTGTTGCTGAGACAAGGTAGTGCTCTGTTGCCCAGGCTGAAATGCAGTGGCACAATCATGGCTCACTGCAGTCTTGACCTCTTAGGCTCAAGCAAACCTCCTGCCTCAGCCTCCCAAGTAGCTGGGACTACAGGTGTGCATTACCATACCTGGCTAATTTTTTTATTTTTTGTGGAGATGAGGTTTCACTATGCTGCCCAGGCTGGTTCTGAACTCCTGAGCTCAAGTCATCCTCCCACCTTGGCCTCCCAAAGTGCTGTGATTACAGGCATGAACCACCATGCCCAGCCTATGATTGGTTATTAAAGACAATTCTATAAAATCTGAAAACACTATTGTGAGCATTTTCCCTAATATAAAACATTTTAAAAGGAAAAAATATTAAATGACTAAATTTATTACTCCTTATCACTCAGAGATTAATGAAAGACAGATCTGAACATCCCTCTTTTAAACTACACAGCAACTCTCTCATTGGGATACTATTTGGTTATTTAATTATGCCTGCAATTTTTATTATTCAAAAAAGAATAGTATAGTAAATCTACCAGCTTCTGATAGATATACAAATGAAAATGTGTGCTTTATTGGAACTGATTTTCTTCCAAAAGTCAGTACAAAAATTGTTTTTATAAGAGCAAAAAAGCAGTTCCATAAAATACTAAGATTCAAATACTGTTTTCCCCAGCAGAATGTTTCTTGAGAACCATCATCATATTACTCTTTAGGATGCACTGCTATTACAAAAAGAGTACTTAGCTATAATTATCATTTTAATATGTGTATACATACTTCCATCCTCCATTTTTTTGATCAATTACTGTATTCACAATGGGCCAAAGAGCACCCTCTAACCTGTATCTCCTAATTAAATATGTAATATCATTTGGGGAAATGTACCAGAATAAGTGACCAACAATAAGAAATCTCACTCCAGTCCAAAGGTTTTGTTGTGTGAAGACAGACATCTTCAGGCACAGAGGGACACAGACACACACACGCAAAAGCTTATTGATGGTAAAACAATAACTACTCATTGTATTTTTTTTAAAGCATAGAAAAATACAAGAAATAAACTAGAAGGTCTTCATAACAAAAACACCCAGAAAACAACTTCTGTTAGCATTTTGGTGTATTTTAGGCATTTGTGTGCATTTTTATAATAACATGGAGTGCATACTACATGCCTTGCCTTCCATGTTACCTTTTCTGCCTTCAATCTTTGTTAATTAAATAACTGAGAAACAAACTCATGAATTTAACTTATATGCCTTTTATTATTAATGTGGGTGAATACTTTTTAAAAAATACTCTGGAATTTTGTATATCTTCTTTTATGGATTTATTCACATTCATAATTTTTCTGAAATAAAAGCTCTTTACAAATTAAGGGCACTATTCATATGTGCTGTATATCTTTTTCATCAGTTTGCTTCTTGATTTTAATTTTGACAGCATCAGTGTTTTTTAATTAGAAATATTTTATGCTTTTAAGCATACCCATTTTATTCAAATGCAAAACTGAAAAAGAACAGACATAGTAAGACAACTGGAATAATCTTTGGAAAAAGAATGTCTTTATAGAGAAGATGAAATCAACAAGGTGTATTGGTTACCTGTTAAGTGATCTAAGTAGTACTGATAGAGCTTGCACTGAATAGGAGTCATTCTCACAGCTAACACATATTCGTGTTTTGGAGGCAAGAATTTTGTTAATGCTGTATAATCTTTCCTCTGTAATTAACAAGAAAGAGAATGAAAATTAATCTAAATATTTAACAGGAATGAACTACAAATTCTCATTGCTTATAACTGAAATATACACATAAATAAATAGGCACTAACCATATAAAAAACATTTTCTTAAATATATTTACCCTTTCTAAACCCATAATTTTCTACACAATGTATTTTATATGACTATACAATATGGTACACTGGTAAAAAAAAAATACTGCCACACACCAGGTAGGTTTTAAATTGAAGCAGTCACATTACCAAGTGAGCAATTTAAGTTTTCGAAATAGTCTTCCCTGTACAGAAACAAAAATAACAAAAGGTGTGGAGAGGATGTAGTAGGTAGTGTTAGCAAAATGACTTGCTTTAATCATATAGTAAAACCTAGGAGGCCGGGCGCGGTGGCTCAAGCCTGTAATCCCAGCACTTTGGGAGGCTGAGACGGGCGGATCACGAGGTCAGGAGATCGAGACCATCCTGGTTAGCATGGTGAGACCCCGTCTCTACTAAAAAAAAAAAAAATACAAAAAACTAGCCGGGCAAGGTGGCGGGCGCCTGTAGTCCCAGCTACTTGGGAGGCTGAGGCAGGAGAATGGCGTAAACTCGGGAGGCGGAGCTTGCAGTGAGCTGAGATCCGGCCACTGCACTCCAGCCTGGGCGACAAACCTAGACTCCGTCTCAAAAAAAAAAAAAAAAAAAAAAGACCTAGGAATCAAAGTCTAATGCAGTCTGAGTTGGCTTCTGAGAAGGATATGCTAATATGTCAAACAATAACATATAATTTTAGAGGGAATATTTGCCCAATTAAGAAAGCAATCCATCTACAAGCACTCTTGAAACCATTTTATTATAAGAATAGAAAAACAGAACACCAGTGTGCTAAATAGAAATTACTACTTAAACCAGAAGGAAAAATGCTGCCTGGGTAGTAGCGGCAATACAGAAACAGAGTACATGTAGCACGTGTAGCCAATCTGACCAAATGGAACAACTACTCCTTATAATGATGGCAAGTACAGTCATCCCTCAGTATCTATGGGAATACTGGTTCCAGAACCCACCCACACCTCCACAGATATCAAAATCCATGAAAGCTCAAGTCACTTATATAAATAATGTAGTGTTTGCATATAACCTATAAACATCCTCCCATATACTTTAAATCATCCCTAGATTACTTATAATGCCCAACACAATACAAATACTATGTAATAGTTGTTATACTCTATTGTTTAAGCAATAATGACAAGAAAAAAGTCTGTACATGTTCAGTACAGACACAGTCATCCATTTTTCTCTTAATTTTATTTTCTTTTTTTTTTTAAGAGACAGGGTCTTACTCTGTCATTGAGGCTGAAGTGCAGTGGCATGATCTTAGCTCATTGCAGTCTTGAATTCCTGGGCTCAAGCAATCCTCCTGCCTCAGCCTCGCAAGTGACTGAGACTATAGGTGCGCACCACCGTGCCTGGTTAATTTTTTAAAACTTTTTTTTAGAGACAGGGTCTTGCTCTGCTATCCAGCCTGGAGTGCAGTGGTATGATCTTAGCTCACTGCAGCCCTGAACTCCTGGGCTCAAGTGATCCTCCCACCTTGGCCTCTTAAAGTGCTGGAATTACAGGTGTGCACCACTGTACCTAGCCTCTGTCCATTTTATCTATTTTTTTAAATATTTTTGATTCATGGTAGGTTGAATCCATGGATACAAAACCCGCAAATATGGAGGGCAAACTATATATCCAACCAAAAGAATAGCCTGTCTCATTTGTTAAAACATCTCTGAGGCTATCATTAGTACCTAACGTTTGCAGAGAAAGTGCATATCTTGAGATCTATTAACTGCCAGCTCAGTCTCTAGATATTTATCCATTCATTAATATAGATTCACTGAAAATCTGTACGTAAACAACACCACTAGTCTATTCAGGTTATTATATATAATTGAAAGTAACAAAACTGTTTCTCCAGGATAAAAATGGCACCTCTCTTATTTCGTACTGGCCTTTCCTATAACCATTTCAAAAATGTGAGATTTATAATACTATACTATAGAATTAGGGTGAGCATAGGAACTTTATCACGATAGTTGTGTTCCTCTTAAGGAACTCCCTATTTTAAGGATGAAAAATCTAAACATTAACATAATAAGATATGAGGCTTTACACTTGGCAAATGAATTAACTATGCTTTAAACTTCTCAGCGGAACTTCTTTTTTAAAAGTTGAATGCAGCAGAAATTTTTGAAGACAATGCAAGGAGATATAACTGTAAAACTACTGAAAGAGTGGGAAAGAAAACACAAAATTATTAAACTTTAAGGTCAGAAAATATGTTGGGATTGTAATATAACAAAGTAAGAATATTTTACTACTATGGAACGTATCTGTACCTGAACACATCCAGCTAACATCTCATAGAGAATGTGAGCACGTTTTTTCATCACTCTGACATCTACCATGGTAGAATCTGCACACTGACCATTTTGAATTGGATTTATAAATCTATTCCTGAACTCCTTAATGGATCCAAGTAAATTTTCCTTGATAAAATTAACCATACAATGATCTAAGAGAGAAGACATTATTCATTAACAACATTAACAATGGTTGAAAAGACTTAGAAAAATTCCCCAATGAAATGTTCACGTCAGAAACACATGCATTAGAATTAAGCCACAAAAAAAGAATATCAAGCTAAGTATAGAATAAACATGGTTATAAGTCTGATCTACAAGTGAATTACTGAAACGAGAGAGAAAACTGAAGTAAAAACCATCCCTAAATACTAGACATGAATGTTTTTAAAAAATACCTAAGGACATTTTATTCAAGCTCACTATTCTTTATAAGAGATATGAAGTATAAAACATTTGTCCATTAATCTAACCATGATTTATGGTCTGTGAGGCTATCTTGTGAAGAAAGGAGATACTAAGTTAAAACAATAAAAGGAGTAATAAGCTACTATGCAAGTTAATTTATATTAACTGATTCATTTCCAGAATAATCAAATAATATTTGAGAGATCAAATAATAACAACTGTTATTCAGTATTCAGTTGGGGCTACACAAATAGTTAAAAATAAACTAATTACTAATGTATTTTGTAAGACTAACCCATTTTGTAAAAATGAATAGAGCTATCACTTGTCCCATACTATATAGGACCACAATATGAAACAGCATTTCTATAAATAGGGTAATAGAACAGAAAAGAGGAAACTGGAACAGATAAAAACAACATAAAGTATAGGCTAAAGTGAATGACTAGTATCACAAACAATAAAATAGCAAAAAGTTACCATAAATATACTAAAGGAATGTAACACAGAGAAAAATAACAAAAAGCCATTACAGTGGGAAAAAAAGTGAGCGATTACAACAGGAAATTTCAATTTGTTACTTGCTGAATAATCTCATGTTGCCTTCTTTAGTGTCACCACAGACATATGAAAATGAGAGAAATTCACAACTCACTTCCCTAGGTTTACATCAACTACCTTTAGCCTTAGCAAACTGTCCTGCCATGGATTCAGCAAACCTCTCCTTCTCCCATTTCCACTTTACTGAAATGTTCACGGTTCCCATTTCTTCTTGATTTCTTAACAGTACATGCCCCAAAACTGGAAAATCTCCTTACAATTATCTGGAGTAATCATATATGCTTATGTACTTTTTAAAGCAATCATTAAGACTTCTGATACTCTTGTAATAAATCACATTCCATATTTATATATGAGCATTCACAATGGCGTATCTCTTGACTGTCTTTTACCACTCATATTTATAAAGCATCTCATTTGAAAAGTATGTTATTCTTTCACAGCAGACTAAGATGAACGTATGTAGATCATGGTCTAGGATTATACTAGAGTAAGTAGAAGAAAGGCCAAATGGTAAAGTTACAAACATATTATCTGAGGAAATACCGATATTATACTGCATAATCAGAGATATTAACTCACACTCAATTAGGTTATTTTGAAGTGGTGTTCCTGTTAAAATAATCCTCCTCCTTGATCGTATAGAATTCATAGCTTTAGAAACAGCAGATGCTTCATTTTTTAGAATGTGGCCTTCATCACAAACAACAAAATCAGGGCCTACAAAAATATATAGAAAAATAACACAATTAATATACAATAAAACTGAAAATGTGATCCATTTAAGTAAATAAAGTCAATCCTTTAAAGTGCTGATCTTAAAGGAGATAAAATGACATCACTGTAAGTATAAACATATTTTATCTGCTCCTGTATTTGGTTAATACAACACTAATCATACTAATTATATCCAAATGGTACAGTATTGAAGTACTACTATAAATGGTATTCAAAGTCCTCTGAGTATACAAAAATAAGCAAAAATAAAAACAACAAGAGGGAAAAAGGTCCCCCTAACAGATATAGCTTATTTTTTAAAATGTCTTTTAAAATTGAAAAGTCTTTAAAGCTATTTCAGCATTAGTACATCAACTTAAACTATCAGCAAAGACTAAGAGCAATGTACACATACTTGAAAAGAAAATTTCAAAACTTACACTTTAAGAATAATATATGTCACAATAGACCATATAATATTTCCCACTTAGCTCAATAACATTCATTGCTGGGGAAAAATTTTAACTGATAAAAGAAAGTGAAACTGGTTGTTACATGGGTTTGGAGGGTAGGGAGAACAGCTTTCTAGCTATAAAAGATCTGAAAAGCTTAAACTCAGAAAATATTTGGGATTGCAATATAAAAAAGCAACAATATTTTATTACTATGGAATGCATTTGTAAATGAACAAATACGTTCCACAGCATTTGTGGACTCTTTTAGAAAGGCTTATTTGTTAAAATAACAGATATATATATTTTTTCCTTTTTTATTTTTTATTTTTTTAATTTGAGATGGTGTCTCGCTCTGTCGCCCAGGCTGTAGTACAGTGGCGCAATCTTGGGTCACTGCAACCTCCACCCCCCGGTTCAGGTAATTCTCCTGTCTTAGCCTATCGAGTAGCTGGGATTACAGGTGCCTGCCACCACGCCTGGCTAATTTTTTGGTCTTTTTAGTAAAGATGAGGTTTCACCATGTTGGTCAGGCTGGTGGTCTTGAACTCCTGACTCAAGTGATCTGCCTCCCAAGTGCTGGGATTACAGGCATAAGCCATCAGGTCCAGCTGATATATATTTTTTCTAGGGTATAATACATACTCAATTTGCTTGCTGGTTAACATATACACACATATTACTTAATTGCTGATTTCAACAAAGCAGCTGTCAAACTATCCCCCATCTGGTAAGCATTAGAGAAAATGCAACTTTTACATGACTTCAAAAGTAACTGCTTCAGTACGACAGACCAAATAATAACAACTGTTATTCAGTATTCAGTTGGGGCTACACAAATAGTAAAAAAAAAAAAACTACTAATATCTTGTAAAACTAAAATCTCTAGCTTTGTATTTAAAAATTATGCATGCCTTACTTTAAATCTGAAAACATTTTCTACAGAGAAAATAATGCCTTTTACAGAAGTGATTTAAATGGTTTTACCACTTAATATTCCATATCCATGAGGATGCGTTGAAATGGGTACTCTCATACACTCTGTGGGTGTCTAAATTAGTATCAAACATTTTGGAAGTCAATTTTACAATAACTATCAAAATGCAAAATGTATAAACCCTTTGACCCTTATTTCAATTTCTAGGCATTGGTCCCAAAGATATTCTTCCACAGGCACCCAAAGATACACAAAAAGAATGTTCTCTGCAGCACGGTTTGTTATGGAGGAAAATTGAAAACAATCTAAAAATTTGTCAGAGGGGATCTGGTAAATGGGGCTTAAACCATGGGATAATGGAATAAGTCACAGAGTTAAAATTAATGATGAAGACACACCCCCACTGGAGAAGCTGAAGGTTTGTTTGCAGGAGAAATTCCCGACTTTACCTGGATTTGAGTCAAGTTAGAGAGCCAAGCCAAGCGAAATACAGGGGTAGAGGAAGTAGCAGAAAGGCACTGGGAGATCGCTGGATCCCCAAGCAGCCCATTCCTGCCTGGCAACACAGGGATCCATCAGGAGGGTGGCCATCAGAGCAGGAGGTAAAACTCCACAGGAAGAAAGACTTCTGTAGCTGAACTTCTTAACAATTTGAATGGGGCGAGAAGCCTCCGGGCCAGAACTCCGGGTGAGGGGGCAAATCCAGATTGCAGATTTCACAGGTGGGGGATGAACTAAAGTCCTTTCTTTTGCAGCTTGGAGGTGGAAAACCTCTGGCAAGTTTTCAAGGCAGACTCGCCCTCCCCCAGGAAACACACTCTGGCAAGTTTTCAAGGCAGACTCGCCCTCCCCCAGGAAACACACTCTGGGCTGTTTGGGGGGCGGGATGGGGCGGGGCGGGGGGGCGGTGCATGGTGGGAGTGAGACTAGACCAGCCTTCCAGCCTTTCAGTTGGCGTGGGAGGTGGGTGAGGCCTGTGACTGCTGGCTTTCCCTCCACTTCCCTGACAAACTGCATGACTCAGCAGAGGCAACCATAGTCCTTCTAGGTACACAACTCCAGTGACCTGGGAATCTCACCCCATCCCCCACAGCAGCCACAGCAAGACCCACCCAAGAAGAGGCTGAGCTCAGACACGCCTATCCCCGACCCCACCTGATGGTCCTTCCCTAATCACCCTTATAGCAGAAAACAAAGAACAAATACTCTTTGGAGTTCTAGGGCCCCGCCCACCACCCACACTACTACAGCTGATGCATTCTGGAAAGCGCCACCTCCTGGCCGGAGGCCAACCAGCACAAAAACAGAGCATTAAACCAGCAAAGCCAAGGACCGGCATGGAGTCCATTGCATCCTGCGCCACCTCCACCAGTTCAGGCGCTAGTATCCATGCCTGACAGACCCATATACGGTTCACATTACAGGACTCTGTGCGGACAAACCCCAGTACCAGCCTGGAGCTGGGTGGACTCGATGGGTGGCTAGACCCAGAAGAGAGACAACAATCACTGGAAGCCACATCCACAGGAAAAGGGGGAAAGTACTACATCTAGGGAATACCCTGTAGGACAAAACAATCTGAACAACAGGCTTCAGCCCTAGACCTTCCCTCTGACAGAGCCTACCCAAATGGGAAGGAAGCAGAAAACCAACCCTAGTCATATGACAAAACAAGGCCCGTCAACACCCCCCTAAAATCACAGTAGTTCACCAGCAATGGATCCAAACCAAGAAGAAATCCCTGATTTACCTGAAAAAGAATTCAGGACATTAGTTATTAAGCTAATCAGGGAGGGACCAGAGAAAGGCAAAACCCAATGCAAGGAAATTCAAAACATGATACAAGAAGTGAAGGGAGAAATATTCAAGGAAACAGATAGCATAAAGAAAAAACAATCAAAAATTCAGGAAACATTGGACACACTTTTAGAAATGCAAAATGCTCTGGAAAATCTCAGCAATAGAATGGATCAAGTAGAAGAAAGAAATTCAGAGCTAGAAGACAAGATCTTCAAATTAACCCAATCCAACAAAGACAAAGAAAAAAGAATAAGAAAATACAAACAAAGCCTCTAAGAAGTCTGGGATTATGTTAAATGACCAAACCTAAGAATAATCAGTGTTCCTGAGAAAGAAGACAATTCTAAAAACTTGGAAAATATATTTGGGGGAATAATCAAGGAAAACTTCCCTGGCCTTGCTAGATACCTAGATATGCATATACAAGAAGCGCAAAGAACACGTGAGAATTCATCGCAAAAATATCTTCGCCTAGGCACACTGTCATCAGGTTATCCAAAGTTAAGGCGAAGGAAGAATCTTAAGAGCTGTGAGACAGAAGCACCAGGTAACCTATAAAGGAAAACCTATCAGATTAATAGCATATTTCTCAGCAGAAACCCCTGCAAGCTAGAAGGGATTGGGGTCCTATTTTCATTCACTTCAAACAAAACAATTATCAGCTGAGAATTTTGTATCCAGCGAAACTAAGCATCACATATGAAGGAAAGATACAGTCATTTTCAGACAAACAAATGAGAGAATTTGCCATTACCAAGCCACCACTACAAGAACTGCTAAAAGGAGCTCAAAATCCTGGAACAAATGCTAGAAACACATCAAAACAGAACCTCTTTAAAGCATAAATCACACAGGACCTATAAAACAAAAATACAAGTTAAAAAACCAAAACAAAAAACAAAATGAAAAACCCAAAGTATGCAGGCAACAAGGCGCATAATGAATGCAATGGTAGCTCACATTTCCATACTAACATGGAATGTAAATAGCCTAAATGCTCCACCTAAAAGATTCAGAACCTCCAGGTGCGGTGGCTCATGCCTGTAATCCCAGCACTTTGGGCGGCAGATCACGAGGTCAAGAGATCGAGACCATCCTGGCCAACATGGTGAAACTCTGTCTCCACTAAAAATACAAAAATTAGCTGGGCGTGGTGGCACGCACCTGTAATCCCAGCTACTCGGGAGGCTGAGGCAAGAGAATCGCCTGACCCGGGAGTCGGAGGTTGCAGTGAACCAAGATCGCCACTGCACTCCAGCCTGGCTACAGAACAAGACTCTGTCTCAAAAAATAATAATAAATAAATAAATAAATAAAAGATCCAAAATGCATAAGAACTCACCAAACAACTATCTGCTGTCTTCAGGAGACTCACCTAACACATAAGGACTCACATAAACTTAAAGTAAAGGGGTGGGAAAAGACATTTAATGAAAATGGACACCAAAAGCGAGCAGGGGTAGTTATTCTTATATCAGATGAAACAAACTTAAAAGCAACAGTGATTAAAAGAGACAAAGAGGGATATTATATAATGGTAAAAGGCCTGGTTCAACAGGAAAAGATCACAATCCTAAACATATATGCAACTAACACTGGACCTCCCAAATTTACAAAACAATTACTAATAGGCCTAAGAAATCAGATAAAAAGCAACACAATAATGGGGGGTTGTGGTTTCAGTACTCCACTGACAGCACTAGACAGGTCATCAAGACTGAAAGTCAACAAAGAAACAAAGGATTTAAACTATACCCTGGAACAAATGGACTTAACAGATATATACTGAACATTTCATCCAACAACCGCAGAATACACAGTCTATCCAGGAGCCCATGGAAATTTCTCCAAGACAGACCATATGATAGGCCATAAAACGAGCCTCAATAAATTTAAGAAAACTGAAATTATATCAAACATTCTCTCAGGTCACAGTGGAATAAAACTGGAAATAAACTCCAAAAGGAACCTTCAAAACCACGCAAACACATGGAAAATAACCTGCTCTGGAATGAGCAGTGGGTCAAAAACAAAATCAAGATGGAAATTAAAAAATTCTTCGACCTGAATACAATAATGACACAACCTATCAAAACCTCTGGGATACAGCTAAGGCACTGCTAAGAGGAAAGTTCATAGCCCTGAATGCCTACCTCAAAAAGTACGAAAGAGCACAAACAGACCATGTAAGGTCACTAGGAACTAGAGAAACAAAAACAAACCAAACCCAAATTCAGCAGAAGAAAGGAAATAACCAAGACCAGAGCAGTACTAAATGAAATGGAAACAAAACAAAACAAAAAAATACAAAAAATAAATGAAACAAAAAGCTAGTTCCTTGAAAAGATAAATAAAATTGATATACTATTAGCAAGATTAACCAAGAAAAGAAGACAAAATCCAAATAAAGTCACTGAGAAACGAAACAGGAGATATTACAACTGACACCACTGAAATATAAAAGATCATTCAAGGCTATTATGAACACCTTTACGCACATAAACTAGAAAACCTACAAGAGATGGATAAATTCCGGGACAAAATACAACCCTCCTAGCTTAAATCAGGAAGAATTAGATACCCTGAAGAGACCAGTAACAAGCAGAGAGATTGAAATGGCAATTTAAAAATTACCAACAAAAAAAAGTCCAGGTCGGGCGTGGTGGCTCCGGCCCGTAATCCCAGCACTTTGGGAGACTGAGGTGGGTGGATCATCTGAGGTCGGGAGTTCGAGACCAGCCTGACCAACATGGAGAAACCCGGTCTCTACTAAAAATACAAAATTAGCTGGGCGTGGTGGTGCATGCCTGTAATCCCAGCTACTCGGGAGGCTGAGGCAAGAGAAGCGCTTGAACCCAGGAGGTGGAGGTTGCAGTGAGCCGAGATCGTGCCATTGCACTCCAGTCTGGGCAACAAGAGTGAACTCCATCTCAAAAAAAAAAGTCCAGGACAAGACCAAGTCACAGTAGAATTCTACCAGACAGTCAAAGCATTGGTACCAATCCTTTTGACACTATCTCACAAGATAGAGAAAGAAGTAACCCTCCCTAATTCATTCTATGAAGCCAGTATCACCCTAATAGCAAACCAGGAAAGATCACAATGAAAAAAGAAAACTACAGACCAAAATCCTCGATGAACATAGATGCTAAAATCCTTAAGAAAAATATTAGCTAGCTGAATCCAACAACATACCAAAAAGATAATCCACCATGATCAAGTGGGTTTCGTATCAGGGATGCAGGGATGGTTTAACATATCCAAGTAAATAAATGTGATACACCACATAAACAGAATTAAAAACAAAAAATCACATGATCATCTCAATAGATGCAGAAAAAGCACTCGACAAAATCCAGCATCCCTATATGATTAAAACCCTCAGCAAAATCGACATACAAGGGACACACCTTAATGTAATAAAAGCCATCTATGACAAACCCACAGCCAACATAATACTAAATGGGGGAAAGCTGAAAGCATTCCCTCTGAGAACAGAAACAAGACAAGGATGCCTGCCCTCACCACTCCTCTTCAAGATAGTATGGAAGTCCCAGCCAGAGCAATAAACAGAATCCAAATCAGTAAAGAGGAAGTCAAACCGTCACTGTTCGTTGATGATATAATCATTTACCTTGAAAACCCTAAAGACTCCTCCACAAAGCTCTTAGAACTGATAAAGGAATTCGGCAAAGTTTCCAGATACAAGATTAACGTACACATATCAGTAGCTCTTCTATACACCAACAGCAACCAACTAGAGAATCAAATTAAGAACTCAACCCCTTTTACAATAGCTGCATACATACATACATACATACATACATATATACATAAATAAATAAGATAGGAATATACCTAACAAAGGATCCAAAAGACCTCTACAAGGAAAACTACAAAACACTGCTGAAAGCAATCACAGATGACACAAACAAATGGAAACACGTCCCATGCTCATGAATGGGTAGAATCAATACTGTGAAAATGACCATATTGCCAAAAGCAATCTACAAATTCAATGCAATCACCATCAAAATACCACCATCATTCTTCACAGAGTTAGAAAAAAACAATTCTAAAATTCATACAGAACCAAAAAAGAACCCACATAGCCAAAGCAAGACTAAGCAAAAAAAAAAAAAAAAAAACCAATCTGGAGGCGTCACACTACCTGATTTCAAACTATTCTGAAAGGCCACAGTCACCAAAATAGCTTGGTACTGGTATAAAAATAGGCACACAGGCCAATGGAATAGAATAGAGAACCTAGAAATAAACCCAAATACTTACAGCCAACTAATCTTCGACAAAGCAAAGAAAAACATAAAGTGGGGGAAAAGCTACCCTTTTCAACAAATGGTGCTGGGATAATTGCCTACCCACATGTAGGAGAATTAAACTGCATCCTCATCTCTCACCTTATACAAAAATCAACTCATGATGGATTAAGGACTTAAACCTAAGACCTGAAACTATAAAAATTCTAGAAGATAGCATTAGAAAAACCCTTCTAGACATTGGCTTAGGCAAGGATTTCCTGATCAAGAACCCAAAAGCAAATGCAATAAAAACAAACATAAATAGCTGGGACCTAATTAAACTAAAGAGCTTTTGCATAGCAAAAGGAACAGTCAGCAGAGTAAACAGACAACCCACCGAGTGGGAGAAAATCTTCACCATCTATACATCTGCGAACTCAAACAAATCAGTAAGAAAAAAACAAACAATCCCATCACAAAGTGGGCTAAGAACATGAATAGACAATTCTCAAAAGATATACAAATAGCCAACAAACATATGAAAAAATGTTCAACATTACTAATGATCAGGGAAATGCAAATCAAAACCACAGTGTGATACCACCTTACTCCTGCAAGCATGGCCATAATCGAAAAACAGTAGATGTTGTTGTGGATGCAGCAATCAGGAACACTTATACACTGCTGGTAGGAATGTAAACTAGTACAGCCACTATGGAAAACAGTGTGGAGATTCCTTAAAGAACTAAAAGTAGAACTACCATTTGATCCAGCAATCCCACTACTGGGTATCTACCCAGAGGAAAATAAGTCATTATTCGAAAAAGATACTTGCACATGCCTGTTTATAGCAGCACAATTCACAACTGCAAAATTGTGGAACCAGCCCAAATGCCCATCAATCAATGAGTGGATAAAGAAATTGTGGCATATATATACGATGGAATACTACTCAGCCATAAAAAGGAATGAATTAACAGCATTTGCAATTACCTGGATGAGACTTGGGACTTTTATTCTAAGTGAAGTAACTCAGGAACGGAAAAGCAAACATCAAATGTTCTCACTGATATGTGGGAGCTAGGCTATGAGGACACAAAGGCATAAGAATGACACAATGGACTTTGGGGACTTGGGGGTAAGATTGGGAGGAGGGCGAGGGATAAAAGACAACATATATGGTGTAGTATATACTGCTCAGGTGATAGATGCACCAATCACCGCTAAAGAACCTACTCATGTAACCAAATACCACCTGTTCCCCAATAACTTATAGAAAAACAAAATAAATAATAATCTGAAAAAAAGATGTATATCTCTATGTGCAAACCTTGAAAGATATGACAAATATATTATTAAATAAAAAGGAGTATGTTACAGAATAGTTGTCTATATTATGATCCTATTTGTATATTTTTGCCATAATAAACCATAACCATGAGTCTAATGGATTTTCTGAGTTCTGTGAGTCCTTCTTATGAGTTACTAAGCCTGAGGGTGGCTTTGAGGACCACCTAAATGTTGCAATACCAAGTACATGCTTCTGTAAGCACAAAAAATTCCTATAAGGATATAAATGAAACAATAATGGGACTAGGAGGTAGGGAACTTTTACTTTTCAATATACAACATTTTCTTCTGTTTTTCTTTTGCTTAAGGATATATATTACTTTTATAATTTCTTTAACTTAAAAGAACTATTTGTTAGCATGGCAATGGAAGGAGAGTGGTAGCCCTATCGTTAGTAAGGATATCTGAAGAACTAGAAGAATTAAGAATAAAAGTAGGCCGGGTGCGGTGGCTCACACCTGTAATCCCAGCACTTTGGGAGGCCGAGACGGGCGGATCATGAGGTCAGGAGATTGAGACCATCCTGGCTAACACAGTGAAACCCCGTCTCTACTAAAAATTTTTTAAAAATTAGCTGGGTGTGGTGGCGGGCGACTGTAGTCCCAGCTACTCAGGAGGCTGAGGCAGGAGAATGACGTGAACCCGGGAGGCGGAGCTTGCAGTGAGCCAAGATCGCGCTACTGAACTCCAGCCTGGGCGACACAGCGAGACTCTGCCTCAAATAAATAAATAAATAAATAAATAAATAAATAAATAAAATGTAAATGCACTCATTAATAACCCTCGGTCACTGAAAAAGTTAAATTGTTATTCATATATCAAACATGTTATTCATCATATTAATAGAATATGAATTATTATAAGATAGGAATGTATATAACATTTACTAACATAAAAAATTACGAATAAGTATTTTTAATGTTTGAAAAGAGTAAGTTTTAGCTGGCCGTAGTGGTTCACACCTGTAATGCCAGCTACTACTCAGGAGGATGAGGCAGAAGGATTGCTTGAGGCCAGGAGACCAAGATCAAACTGAGCAACATAACAAGACCCTCATCTCCAAAAAATTAGTTGTGTGTCAGCAGTTCGAGACCAGCCTGGGTAACACAGTGAGATCCTCATCTCCAAATAATTATCTGGGTGTTGTCAGAAGTTCAAGACCAGCCTGGACAACACAGTAAGACACTGTCTCTACCAAAAAAAAAAATTTTTTAGTTGGGCATGGCGGCACACTCCTGTAGTCTTAGCTCCTCAGAAGACTGAACTGGGAGGATCACTTGGGCCCAGGATTTGAAGCTACAGTGAGCTATAATCATGCTACTGCACTCCAGCCTGGGTAACAGAATGAGATCCCCATCTCCCTGCCCCCTAAATACATACATACATACATACATACATACATAAAATGAAATGTTTTAGTTACCTTTTATACTTTCTAGAAAACTTCATTCCCAAACAATGACATATATACATCAGATAGGAGGGTTTCAAAATACCTACACTTAGAAATATTTATACAGAAACTACAGGGGGAATGGCAGTCATGAGGCTCCGGGGAGCAGAAGAACAGGAATTTAGAGAAAGACTTGAAGAGAATTTCTTCTGTTCAAAAATTCAAGTGTGACTAAAAGACTATGTTAACTTAAGATGCTTCAATACCCTATGGAAACCTGTCATTATTTTATAAAATTACATAGATCTATCTTATTGCTTAAAGCAAAGAGTACCTTGAATTAATATTGTGCATATGCACATTCACACATACACATAAAAATTATGTCCTCTCAAACTACAAAATGTGGAACATTCTTCCAAAAACAGTAATGTGAATTAGAAAACTCCACCAGATCAGTTTAAGTACATTAAGTAGAAAAATATGCCTCAAAACAAATGGTAAATTAGGGAAGAAAGGTCAAATAATGGTTTTGTCACATACTATTATAGTGAAATGTAAATTCTTTTTCAGTGTTACATTGCCACCTATTGGTGAATTTTTTCCATAAAAAACCATAAAGAGAAAAGTTGATAAAATGTTTAGAACTGTCCAAGTAAACCTCTATTAAATCCCTGATCCAGTAGAAATAGGAAAGGTAACAAAATGTTGTCACTTTCTTGTTCAAGAAACTGGGTCTCACACGCCGTGATGATTACGATCTCGGTGATCATAGTTCACTGCTTCCTTGAACTCCTGGACTCAAGCAATCACCCCATGTCAGTTTCCTGAATAGCTGAGACTACAGGTGTGTGCCACCACACCTGGTTAATTCTTTTATTTTTTTTTTGTAGCTATGGGGTCTCACTATGTTGCCCAGGCTGGCCTCAAACTCCCAGCCTCAAGCAATCCTCCTGCCTTGGCCTCCCAAAGTATTGGTATTACAGGTGTGAGCCATTGCACCAAGCTGATTCTTGTCACTTTAAGCTACTAAGGCTTGGGATAATTGTTATGCAGCAATAGATAACCAGAGCAGCTAAGTTCAAAGATGAACACTACTCTCTTAACTCTGGTCAGCTCTAAATACTGTTTCCAATCCTAATACATACTCCCAATTTTCCAGGCTTCTGATCTAATAGCCTACCTTTTAAGTTTACGACTTCAGCTCATCCTTAAGAATCTCATACTCAAAACTGTCTGGTTCTGACATTTTGCTTCCATCTTGAACTTCAATTTAGACTTTTCTTTGACATTACACCCAAACTTCAGTCTTCACATACTCTGCTTCATTTATATGATTCTTCACTACCACTAATTTGTTCCAAATCAGAGAAAATAAATTGGGCAGAAAATGGAAAACATGTACTGGAAAATTAAGTGTTATACTTAACAGATCCCTTCTAATAAATTTAGAAGTACTTAACAGATCCTGACACTTTAGACTTCAGTGGCAAAGAAAATTATATCTAAATACTACCACTAAACCTTAAAACCTACTACAGTTTTATATATTCCATGTTATACATGATGGATATTAGAAGATTCTTGTTGGAGATGGTTACCCAGTTACGGCAGAGGAACTATCTCTAATACTCATATATACTCTGGAAAGGAAAATAAAAGTAGAGCTTCAGTTTCCTGAAGAACTTCCAATAAAATCTAATGGAGAAACCAGCCCCGCTTAAGTTTTAACAACGGTAATCTAGATATTTATTTTTTTAATTATCAAAACAAACAAAAAATATAACTTACTCAACCTGATAAAAGACACCTATTAAAAATCCACAGCTAATGTCATACTTAATGGTGGAGAACTGAAAGCTTTCCCTGAGATAAAAAACATGACAACCAACTGCTCTCACCACTTACGTTCAACATTGTATGGAAATTTCTAAGAAGGGCAATTATGCAAGAAAAAGAAGTTAAACATATTCATATTGGAAAGGAAAAAGTAAAACTATTTCTACTCATCGATTGTATGATTTTCTTAATAGAAAACCCTAAATCGCGTGCGCGCACACACACACACACACACAACTATTAGAACTTCTAAATGACTCAGTTAAATTGCAGGATACAGAATCAGTATACAAAAATCTGTTGTATTGCTATATACTAACAAAGAACTATCTGAAAATAAAATTAAAACAATTTCATTTCCAATAGGCTCAAAAAGAATAAAATATTGGGGGCGGAGCAAGATGGCCGAATAGGAACAGCTCCAGCCTCCAACTCCCAGCGCGAGCGACACAGAAGACCGGTGATTTCTGGATTTTCAACTGAGGTACTGGGGTCATCTCTCTAGGGAGTGCCGGACAATCGGTGCTGGTCAGCTGCTGCAGCCTGACCAGCGAGAGCTGAAGCAGGGCGAGGCATCGCCTCACCTGGAAGCGCAAGGGGGAAGGAATCCCTTTTCCTAGCCACGGGAACTGAGACACACAACACCTGGAAAATCGGGTAACTCCCACCCCAATACTGCGCTTTAAGGAAACAGGCACACCAGGAGAATATATCCCACACCTGGCCGGGAGGGTCCCACGCCCACGGAGCCTCCCTCACTGCTAACACAGCAGTCTGCCGTGATCTATCCGCAAGGCAGCAGCGAGGCTGGGGGAGGGGCGCCCGCCATTGCTGAGACTTAAGTAGGTAAACAAAGCCGCTGGGAAGCTCGAACTGGGTGGAGCTCACAGCAGCTCAAGGAAGCCTGCCTGTCTCTGTAGACTCTACCTCTGCGGACAGCGCACAGCTGCAGTCCAATAGGGGAAAGAGCGGGGGCCGGTGCAGACGCGAACGACTCTCTCTGACAGCTTTGGGGAGAGCCGTGGATCTCCTAACGTGGAGGTTGAGATCTGAGAACGGACAGACTGCCTGCTCAGGTGGGTCCCTGACCCCTGAGTAGCCTAGCTGGGAGACATCCCCCACTAGGGGCAGTCTGACACCCCACACCTCACAGGGTGGAGTCACCCCTGAGAGGAAACTTCCAAAGAAAGAATCAGACAGGTACACTCGCTGTTCAGCAATATTCTATCTTCGGCAACCTCTGCTGCTGATACCCAGGCAAACAGGGTCTGGAGTGGACCTCAAGCAATCTCCAACAGACCAACAGACAGTCCTTCTGACTGTCAGATGGAAAACTATCAAACAGGAAGGACACCTATACCAAAACCCCATCAGTACGTCACCATCATCAAAGACCAGAGACAGATAAAACCACAAAGATGGGGAAGAAGCAGGGCACAAAAGCTGGAAATTCAAAAAATAAGAGCGCATCTCCCCTGCAAAGGAGCACAGCCCATCGCCAGCAACGGATCAAAGCTGGTCAGAGAATGACTTTGACGAGATGAGAGAAGAAGGCTTCAGTCCATCAAACCTCTCAGAGCTAAAGGAGGAATTACGTACCCAGCGCAAAGAAACTACAAGTCTTGAAAAAAAAGTGAAGAATTGACAGCTAGACTAATTAATGCAGAGAAGATCATAAACGAAATGACAGAGATGAAAACCATGACACGAGAAATACGTGACAAATCCACAAGCTTCAGTAACCGACTCGATCAACTGGAAGAAAGAGTATCAGCGATTGAGGATCAAATGAATGAAATGAAGCGAGAAGAGAAACCAAAAGAAAAAAGAAGAAAAAGAAATGAACAAAGCCTGCAAGAAGTATGGGATTATGTAAAAAGACCAAATCTACGTCTGATTGGGGTGCCTGAAAGTGAGGGGAAAATGGAACCAAGTTGGAAAACACTCTTCAGGATATCATCCCGGAGAACTTCCCCAACCTAGTAGGGCAGGCCAACATTCAAATTCAGGAAATACAGAGAACGCCACAAAGATACTCCTCCAGAAGAGCAACGCAAAGACACATAATTGCCACATTCACCAAAGTTGAAATGAAGGAAAAAATCTTAAGGGCAGCCAGAGAGAAAGGTCGGGTTACCCACAAAGGGAAGCCCATCAGAATAACAGCAGACCTCTCGTCAGAAACTCTACAAGCCAGAAGAGAGTGGGGGCCAATATTCAACATTCTTAAAGAAAAGAATTTTAAACCCAGAATTTCATATCCAGCCAAACTAAATTTCATAAGTGAAGGAGAAATAAAATCCTTTACAGATAAGCAAATGCTTAGAGATTTTGTCACCACCAGGCCTGCCTTACAAGAGACCCTGAAGGAAGCCCTAAACATGGAAAGGAACAACCGGTACCAGCCATTGCAAAAACATGCCAAAATGTAAAGACCATCGAGGCTAGGAAGAAACTGCATCAACTAACGAGCAAAATAACCAGTTAATATCATAATGACAGGATCAAGTTCACACATAACAATATTAACCTTAAATGTAATGGACTAAATGCTCCAATTAAAAGACACAGACTGGCAAACTGGATCAAGAGTCAAGACCCATCAGTCTGCTGTATTCAGGAGACCATCTCACATGCACAGACATACATAGGCTCAAAATAAAGGGATGGAGGAAGATCTACCAAGCAAATGGAGAACAAAAAAAAGCAGGGGTTGCAATCCTAGTCTCTGATAAAATAGACTTTAAACCATCAAAGATCAAAAGAGACAAAGAAGGCCATTACATAATGGTAAAGGGATCAATTCAACAGGAAGAGCTAACGATCCTAAATATATATGCACCCAATACAGGAGCACCCAGATTCATAAAGCAAGTCCTTAGAGACCTACAAAGAGACTTAGACTCCCATACAATAATAATGGGAGACTTCAACACTCCACTGTCAACATTAGACAGATCAACGAGACAGAAAGTTAACAAGGATATCCAGGAATTGAACTCATCTCTGCACCAAGCGGACCTAATAGACATCTATAGAACTCTCCACCCCAAATCAACAGAATATACATTCTTCTCAGCACCACATCGCACTTATTCCAAAATTGACCACATAATTGGAAGTAAAGCACTCCTCAGCAAATGTAAAAGAGCAGAAATTATAACAAACTGTCTCTCAGACCACAGTGCAATCAAACTAGAACTCAGGACTAAGAAACTCAATCAAAACCGCTCAACTACATGGAAACTGAACAATCTGCTCCTGAATGACTACTGGGTACATAACGAAATGAAAGCTGAAATAAAGATGTTCTTTGAAACCAATGAGAACAAAGATACAACATACCAGAATCTCTGGGACACATTTAAGCAGTGTGTAGAGGGAAATTTATAGCACTAAATGCCCACAAGAGAAAGCAGGAAAGATCTAAAATTGACACTCTAACATCACAATTAAAAGAACTAGAGAGGCAAGAGCAAACACATTCAAAAGCTAGCAGAAGGCAAGAAATAACTAAGATCAGAGCAGAACTGAAGGAGATAGAGACACAAAAAACCCTCCAAAAAATCAATGAATCCAGGAGTTGGTTTTTTGAAAAGATCAACAAAATTGACAGACCGCTAGCTAGACTAATAAAGAAGAAAAGAGAGAGGAATCAAATAGACGCAATAAAAAATGATAAAGGGGATATCACCACCGACCCCACAGAAATACAAACACCATCAGAGAATACTATAAATGCCTCTACACAAATCAACTAGAAAATCTAGAAGAAATGGATAATTTCCTGGACACTTACACTCTCCCAAGACTAAACCAGGAAGAAGTTGAATCCCTGAATAGACCAATAGCAGGCTCTGAAATTGAGGCAACAATTAATAGCCTACCCACCAAAAAAAGTCCAGGACCAGATGGATTCACAGCTGAATTCTACCAGAGGTACAAGGAGGAGCTGGTACCATTCCTTCTGAAACTATTCCAATCAATAGAAAAAGAGGGAATCCTCCCTAACTCATTTTATGAGGCCAACATCATCCTGATACCAAAGCCTGGCAGAGACACAACAAAAAAGAGAATTTTAGACCAATATCCCTGATGAACATCGATGCAAAAATCCTCAATAAAATACTGGCAAACCGGATTCAGCAGCACATCAAAAAGCTTATCCACCATGATCAAGTGGGCTTCATCCCTGGGATGCAAGGCTGGTTCAACATTCGCAAATCAATAAACGTAATCCAGCATATAAACAAACCAAAGACAAGAACCACATGATTATCTCAATAGATGCAGAAAAGGCTTTTGACAAAATTCAACAGCCCTTTATGCTAAAAACGCTCAATAAATTCGGTATTGATGGAACGTACCTCAAAATAATAAGAGCTATTTATGACAAACCCACAGCTCATATCATACTGAATGGGCAAAAACTGGAAAAATTCCCTTTGAAAACTGGCACAAGACAGGATGCCCTCTCTCACCACTCCTATTCAACATAGTGTTGGAAGTTCTGGCTAGGGCAATCAGGCAAGAGAAAGAAATCAAGGGTATCCAGTTAGGAAAAGAAGAAGTCAAATTGTCCCTGTTTGCAGATGACATGATGGTATATTTAGAAAACCCCATCTCTCAGCCCAAAATCTCCTTAAGCTGATAAGCAACTTCAGCAAAGTCTCAGGATACAAAATTAATGTGCAAAAATCACAAGCATTCTTATACACCAGTAACAGACAAGCAGAGAGCCAAATCAGGAATGAACTTCCATTCACAATTGCTTCAAAGAGAATAAAATACCTAGGAATCCAGCTTACAAGGGATGTAAAGGACCTCTTCAAGGAGAACTACAAACCACTGCTCAGTGAAATCAAAGAGGACACAAACAAATGGAAGAACATACCATGCTCATGGATAGGAAGAATCAATATCGTGAAAATGGCCATACTGCCCAAGTTATTTATAGATTCAATGCCATCCCCATCAAGCTACCAATGACTTTCTTCACAGAATTGGAAAAAACGGCTTTAAAGTTCATATGGAACCAAAAAAGAGCCCGCATTGCCAAGACAATCCTAAGTCAAAAGGACAAAGCTGGAGGCGTCACGCTACCTGACTTCAAACTATACTACAAGGCTACAGTAACCAAAACAGCATGGTACTGGTACCACAACAGAGATATAGACCAATGGAACAGAACAGAGTCCTCAGAAATAATACCACACATCTACAGCCATCTGATCTTTGACAAACCTGAGAGAAACAAGAAATGGGGAAAGGATTCCCTATTTAATAAATGGTGCTGGGAAAATTGGCTAGCCATAAGTAGAAAGCTGAAACTGGATCCTTTCCTTACCCCTTATACGAAAATTAATTCAAGATGGATTAGAGACTTAAATGTTAGACCTAATACCATAAAAACCCTAGAAGAAAATCTAGGTAGTACCATTCAGGACATAGGCATGGGCAAGGACTTCATGTCTAAAACACCAAAAGCAACGGCAGCAAAAGCAAAAATTGACACATGGAATCTAATTAAACTAAAGAGCTTTTGCACAGCAAAAGAAACTACCATCAGAGTGAACAGGCAACCTACAGAATGGGAGAAAATTTTTGCAACCTACTCATCTGACAAAGGGCTAATATCCAGAATCTACAAAGAACTCAAACAAATATACAAGAAAAAAACAAACAACCCCATCAAAAAGTGGGCAAAGGATATGAACAGACATTTCTCAAAGAAGACATTCATACAGCCAACAGACACATGAAAAAATGCTCATCATCACTCGCCATCAGAGAAATGCAAATCAAAACCACAATGAGATACCATCTCACACCAGTTAGAATGGCAATCATTAAAAAGTCAGGAAACAACAGGTGTTGGAGAGGATGTGGAGAAATAGGAACACTTTTACACTGTTGGTGGGATTGTAAACTAGTTCAACCATTATGGAAAACAGTATGGCGATTCCTCAAGGATCTAGAACTAGATGTACCATATGACCCAGCCATCCCACTACTGGGTATATACCCAAAGGATTATAAATTACTCTACTACAAAGACACATGCACACGTATGTTTATTGCGGCACTATTCACAATAGCAAAGACTTGGAATCAACCCAAATGTCCATCTGTGACAGACTGGATTAAGAAAATGTGGCACATATACACCATGGAATACTATGCAGCCATAAAAAAGGATGAGTTTGCGTCCTTTGTAGGGACATGGATGCAGCTGGAAACCATCATTCTTAGCAAACTATCACAAGACAGAAAACCAAACACCGCATGTTCTCACTCATAGGTGGGAACTGAACAATGAGATCACTTGGACTCGGGAAGGGGAACATCACACACTGGGGCCTATCATGGGGAGGGGGGAGGAGGGAGGGATTGCTTTGGGAGTTATACATGATATAAACGTCATGCACATGTACCCTAGAACTTAAAAGTATAATAAAAATAAATTAATTAATTAAAAAAAAAGAATAAAATATTTAGGAACAAATTTAAGAAAGTAAGTCCAAGACTTGTACACTAAAGAAATTAAAAGACCTAAATAAAATTTCATTACTAAAAGAAATTAAAGATCTAAACAAATGGAAAGAAATTAGATGTTCATGGAGGGGAAGATTTAATATTGTTAAGATGGCAATATTCCTCAAATTAATCTACAGATTCAATGTAATATCTAACAGAATCCCAGCTAGCTTCTTTGAGGAAATTAAAAGCCAATCATCAAATTCATATGAAATTTCAAGGAACCTCAAATAGCAAAACAACCTTGAGACAGAAAAATAAAGCTGTAGGACTTCTTCCTGATTGCAAAGCTTACCACAAAGCTACAGTAATTAAAACAATGTCACACTGGCATGAAGACAGACACATAGATCAATAAAATAGTATTGACAGCCTAGAAATAGACACATACATCTATGGTCAATTGATTTTCAATAATGGTGTCAAGACTCTTCAATGAAGAAAGAATAGTGTTTTCAACAAATGGTGTTAGAACAACTGGATATCAAAATGCAAAAAATGAAGTTGGACTCCTACCTCATACCATATACAAAAATAAACTGAAAATAGATTATAAGCATAAATACAAGAGCTAGAATTATAAAATAAGAAAACATAGGTGAAAAAATTCATGACCTTTGATTAAGCAATGAATACGTGGATATGCATTAATGCAAAAGCAACAAAAGAAAAAATAGGTAAATTAAATGTAATCAAAATTTTAAAGATTAGTACTAAAAAGATTATATAAAAAAGTAAAAAGACAACTCACAGAATGGAAGGATATATTTGCAAATTATATGGGTGTGTTTACATTTGTAAATGTCAATTTTCAATAAAAGGAACCATGATGTCTTCAAAAAATGGCTGACTCTGGGGCCGGGACAATATAACATGAACCTGGAGCATCCTGTAATGCCAGAAAGTAATAAAGTGCTCAAAGCCAAAAGGATAGGGACATATCAAAGGGTAGAGGACCTAACCTTAAAAAAAGCTCCCAATGGCCAAAGTAAAATAATTTGAGCAAAAAAAAATGTAGTAATGGTTTATAGTCCAATGCACAAACTAAAAATAGATGAGTATATAATTATATAAATCAAAGGCTAAAATAAATGGGTGAGAACAGATAAATTTTTCTTTAAAAAATCCAAATTTGATGTGTAGATACTACCCACTATAGGAGATGGAGCTTAATTTCTGCCATCCTCGCATTCAGGTGGGCTAGACTGAGTGATTGGATTCCAATGAACAGATGAGGGACAGGTAAAAGTAGCAGCTCTACAGGAGAGAAACTTGACATGACAAACTCTACCCTAACCAAGTGATGAAAATTAACATCATCAGTGACAGCATGTGCTTATCATGTACCCCCGATATGAGATAGGATGTGACAAAAGGGTATGTCACCTCTGGTATATTCTTTCAAAACCTCAGTCTAATCTCAGTCTAATCACAAGAAAAACTATAAATTCAGATTAGTAAACACTCTACAGGATATCTACCTGGACGGTCCTCCTTAAGGCTGATAAGATAATGAAAAAATAAAGATTGAGAAACTCTCATAGACCAGAAGACTGTTAGAGACACGATAGCTAAATACAATGTAGTACCCCGGATAGAAAAACTGGTGCAATACAAATGCAGTTCAAATTATTAATAATAATGTGTCAATAATGTGTCAATTTCTTAGTTTTGAAAAATCTACCATGGCAATGTAAGATGTTAACAATGGAGGAACCAGATGTAGGGTATATGGGAACTCTCTGCACTACCTTTTCAACTTTCATGTAAACAGAAAATTATTCCAAAATAAAAAGTTTTTTTTCTTTTTTTTTTTTTTTTTTAAGATGGAGTCTTGCTCTGTCACCCAGGTGGGAGAGCAGTGGCACGATCTTGGCTCACTGGAACCTCCAGCTCCCAGGTTTGAGCGATTCTCCTGCCTCCACCTCCCGAGTACATGGAACTACAGGCGTGCACCACTATGCCCAGCCAAAATTTTTTTTAAATGTCACTAAATGATAAAATATGGCAATGACAAATGTTACCCTTCGTGTTAGAAGCTTTAATTTCTTTTTTTTTTTCATTTTTTCATGAACAAATAAGTACACTAAGCACCTGAAATTGTTGTATTAAACAATTTCAAGGAAATCTTGTGGAAAAAATCTGCTACAATGATACTAGACACTAGCTTATAATTTTTCAACAATAACCCAGCCACAGGATTTTTAGACACCTATTTTAATCGTGGGAAAAAGATAAACTTATTATTAGGCCTTAGATTTGTGATGGCAGTTATTTTGCTATGTATTAACTACCTTATTATCTTTAAAAAAGAGGCAAAGCCATGGATTCTAAAGATTACTATCACTTTGACAATGACAATTACCCAAACTTTCTCAACAAAAATAAAACCTTAATAGTGTCTTACAGTAATATGACAAGATAAACATATGAAGAAAAAATTGCACAAATAATTGTAGATTAAAATTATTTTAGTTTTGCAGACAGTACAATGTGTTGCTTTTCCAAGTGTCAAATATATCAACATCCGGCTCTCACATCAGATTACTATCACATAAGGATAGACAGTATTGCAAATACTAACCTTTCATACCGATGGCCCCTTAAAAGGAGATAAGCAAGCAGCAATTCTTCTAATGATATGAAGTTTGGAAAGACACAAACTGTTTTCAGGATATGGAGAGAGCTTTTGTTATCACCCAGTATTTGGATAGCTGGATGAATCTTTGATTGCAACACAGGCATCTGATGCATTTTTAAGTGTTTACAAGGTATCCCCTAAAACCCTAAACACTTTCAGACTCAGCAAATAAATTCTTAACAGCTGGCGACATTAAGGGTGATTTTATCTTATTGAAATACTAAGAATTTTTTAAAAGGCAAAAACCTGATAACCAAAACAAAGACCAGATACTTAGTAGTGGTGCAATTAGTATTTGTTAAATAAAATATAAACACATCTTTGATTCAACTTGCTTCTTTATGTCACTCTCTATTAATACCTTACCTGGATCAACCAAAGCTTTGTTAAATATTTCTTTAAGTTTCCGACTCTTCACATTCCTTCCTTGAGCAAGATTTCTATACATCTCATAGCCTATGATCATAACACCACCATCTTCTTGCCACCTCTGCAGCATGTAGCTTCTCTCCTGAGGACGTTTCACAGTTGCTAATTCAGAAACCTTTCATGGGGAAATAAAGATTTTTTTAAGTAGCTACTAAAACATGTGAATACTAAATATTCCCATTGAAATATGCATCACTGGTAATTAAAAACAGTTTACGATATGAATTTCATGTGACTATTTTAATAATAGAAAACATTTAAAATAAGTTACCTCAAGCTTCTCATCATCTTTTAATCCCTCTTGCCACTTCTCAAATTCATTCATCCAATTCAAGCAGTATTAAGAGGACAAACCACTAACGCCGTGCTGAAATCCAGTTTGTCACACAAAAGAACTGTATGAAGAAAACTTACCACCTATAAGAAAACAGATTGTCACTTTCGTAAATATCCACAAAAAAAGTATAAATTAAGCAATCTTACAATGTTATAGCTTTGTTTTGCTTTAAACAATAAAGCAACCACCAAACTGCCAGAATTTCCAAACCAGGCAAGGCAGAAGGAAAGAGATAGTAAAATGCAGAAGTTCAATAGATGATGTATCAGGCTCTTCCAACTCTAAAGCTCCATGATTCTATGAGCAATGTGAATAGTATAAAATGATCCCATACCAATACTAAGTCCTAGGTCTCCACAGAATGTCCCTATAGTCTTTGAGAAAATACCATGGCTCATTTAGAAGAAATCATGTTACGTAATATTTTTCCACTTTAATGTGTTCTGACCCATTAAATCTATAATTACTTTATAGTTTAAAAGTACAAATACATTCACCAATTTTACATCTCTGTTACAACTCCTGCCATTTGGAAATGCAGTAATTTTAATAGTAAAAGATACTTTACATCATACTTTACTTTTCTCATTACTTTAACATCATAAACCGTTAAAAGTTGCAAAAAAAAAAAAAAAGTTAATTTCTACCTTAGAATCTTTGCAGTTGTTGGTCATACCTGAAACCCCACAGCCTCACTTCATTAGGACCTCTGCTCAAACATTACCTCCTAAAAGATGCCTTTCCTAACTCAATATCCTCCCTTAACATTCATTTTCTGAAAGTACATATTTCTTATTTGATTAGCAGCTCTCTCCTCCGCTAGAATATAAGCTCCTTGGAGACAGATCTTGTTATTCTTGTTCACTGCTTTATCTTCAGCCCCTACGACTGTGCCTGAAACATAATAGAATCCAATATATATTAATGAATCCACAAAAACAGGATACCTTCATATTCTTCAGCTCTTACCTGTAAAGTCTTACCAAGGCCCATACAGTGGGCAAGAATGCATCCTGAACCTGGAGATTTCTTTGTTTTTTTCACAGACTCACAGCAGCAATCCCACATAAACTGAACACCTAAAAATAACAGCTTCATTAAGTTAAATTTAAAGTCCAAGTTAAAAACTTCCTTTATATAAACACATCAAAAACATAACCAAAACTTCTAAAAACAACATTAAAAAACCCCTTAGCTAAAGAATTTCTTAGACGTAAATGGGATTTTTTCCCACCAAGTAAACCAGAAACAGTTAACACAAATATAGGACAGGGGGACTTTCCTTCATCCTCTCTAAGCTATCCACAGCAGATGTTCTCTATTCCCTGAGATGGCTCAAAGAAACATAAGAATATTCTAAAAGAGAAACGTGGCTGGGCACAGTAGCTCATGCCTATAATCCAAGCACTTTGGGAGGCCGAGGCAGGTAGATCACTTGAGGTCAGGAGATCGAGACCAGCCTGGCCAACAAGGTGAAACCCTCTCTCTACTAAATTAGCTAGGTGCGGTGCTGGTGTGCACCTGCAGTCCCAGCTACTCAGGAGGCTGAGCTGGGAGAATCACTTGAGGCCAGGAGGCAGAGATTGCAGTGAGCTGTTATAGTACCACTGTACTCTAGCCTGAGTGACAGAGTGAGACTCCATCTCAAAAAATAATAATAATAATTTTTGTAAAAACAGAACAACTTTATCCAAAGAGAGAATGGCTTCCTATCAAAAATACTTTTGAGTTTATTGAGTTAATCAGGAAAAAAAAAAACCCAGGAGATAATTTCACCATCTTTTCCTTTATTCAATAGTAAACATTGAGAAAGAAAGGGGACTAGCAACTCAAAAAGTAGGAACTACAGAACCTCCCTTACTAATTAATTCACATAAACACTCAAAACTGACTTACTGATTCAACTCTAATAAAGCAGAGGGTAGGAACAGTTTGGTATTGTTCTAATACAAATGTAGGAATATTATTTTAAAAATACCTGAAAACGGCTGAAATAGCATTTCTAAAACAGGCTTTTAGCTAGCTACAGCTCTTCCTAACCCCTAGCTGCCCTTAGGCCAATCTTTGCTAACTAGGTGAAACCCACTTGGCTGTATCTACCCATTTTTAAGTAGCACTTCTCTCCCTTTTTATAACACTCATTGTGTTTGCAATCCCCAATTTTTTTCTTCCTCATTTGTTTATGAGCTCCATAAAGGCAGGGGGATGGTGGATTACCCGCCCCAATCAACCATTTACCTCCAGCACTTAGCAGGATGTAAGGCAGCTGCCTCACATCCAAATATTGGTAAATTTTACTAAAAATTATGGAATCATCTAATAGTTTCTTACCATCTACTTGATGGGGTTTCAATTTGATAACCATATTTCTATGAACCTGTACTAAAGTTCTTTGGTTTCTTCATCTTCATCTAAAACCAACTTGGTTGTTATTGGACACTTGGTGGGTGAAGCATCTTCAATTTCTATCACCTACAAGAAAAGGAGTTGTTGATAGTTAAGCTCAAAGAAATCATTCAAGCAATGGTCATTCTTACTAAGGGAGATTTTCCAAAATATAGACACATTTACTCCCATACCACAAATCCAATTGGTATGATTTGGATATGTGTTCCCCCCAAATCTCATGTCAATTGTAATCTCCAGTGTTGTAGGTGGAGCCTGGTGGTCGAATCATGAAGGTGGATTTCTCACGAATGGTTTAACACCATCCCCTTTGGTGCTGTTCTCGTGACACTGAACGAGTTCTCACAAGATCCAGTTGTTTAAAAATGTGCAGCACCTCTCCCTCACTCTCTTGCTCCTGCTCCCACCATGTGAGGTGCTGCACTCCCTCTTTGCTTTCTGCCATGATTGGAAGCTTTCCGAGGCCTCCGCAGAAGCAGAAGCCACTATGTTTCCTGCACAGCCTGCAGAACCGTGAGTCAATGAAAACTCTTTTCTTTATAAATTACCCAACCTCAGGACTAATACACCACTATTTTGCTTCAATAAAGCCAGGACAGAGCCCAGGGTTTTATGTCTTCTAAAATCAAAACTCTCCAAAAAATTTTAAATCACTCTGATAATGTCAGTAATTTAGCTCAACAGATCTCACCCTGGATATTTCACACACATTTATTACGCAGAGTTGTGAAAAAGCAGTGTTCCCTATTGTTGGTTGCTATGCCAAAAAAAAAAAAAAACAAGAAGAAGAAGAAGAAATAAGAAAAAGAAGAAGAAGAAGAAAAGAGGGAGGAGTGGGGAGGAGGAGGAGAACTCCAAACTAATCTATGGTAGTACCATTACAATTTGATGAACATGTGGCTCCCAACAAAAGATAGTTCTATTCTTCTAGAGGATATTTGAAAATGTGCAATCGTATTTATGGTTGTCATAATTATTGGTCAGAGCTGATATTTAATGTAGGAGGAAGGGAAGGCAAATACAACCATTCTATAATGTGAAAGACAGTCCCAAACAAGAACTGTACGACTCAGGATGTCAACATGACTACCACTGAAAAACACTATGAATACATGGTGTGAAAAGAAAAAACATTTAGAAACACTGGTTTCGGAACCACAGGCTCAAAAATCATGATAGGAACATATAATACCTTCTAATTACAAAAAGGAAACAATTATCACAAGTTCCTTATTTAAAATAAAACTTAAGTAGATATAATATTGCACACAGGTACAAGTTGTGTTTGCATATATTTTTTGCTGTCTTATCCTAATCTCTATCCATTACATAGTATATTCAGTAACTATATAAGATAGGTACAAGTATTACCATTTGAAAGATGAAAGAACTGAGGGACAGAGAAGTTAAGTAACCTGCACAAGGTCATACAACTTTTGAGTATCATGACACTGAGATTTACCCAGAGGATTGATCCCCGAGTCCATGCTCTTAAACATTACAAAATATAGAAATGCTTGTATAAACAGTTTATGGTTCCACTGAAAAAAAAAATAGAAACTCGTGATTTTTAAAATCATAAAACATTACGCAGTTGGGTGCGGTAGCTCACTCCTATAACCCTAACACTTTGGTAGGCTAAGAGGGGGTGGATCGCCTGAGGTCAAGAGTTCAAGACCAGCCTGGCCAACATGGTGAAACTCTGTCTCTACAAAATATACAAAAATTAGTCAGGCTGGTGGTGGCTGCCTGTATTCCCAGCTACTCCAGAGGCTGAGGCCGGAGAATCAATTGAACCTGGTGGCAGAGGTTGCAATGTGCCGAGATAGTGCCACTTCACTCCAGCCTGGGTGAAAAAGCAAAAGCTCCATCTCCAAAAAAAAAAAAAAACTTAAAAAAATTTTAAAAACAAAAACATTACAATGGTGAAGAAATAAAATTTTAGGTACTTTTTTTCTTATTTACAATTGAAACTAGAAACAAATGAATTTGTTAAATGTTCAATATAGAAATTTTCAAACATACACAAAAGTAGATGGAAGAGAATAATAAATCCTATTACCCATCACTCAGCTTCAAAAATTATCAACTTAAGGCCAGGCGCGGTGGCTCACGCCTGTAATCCCACCACTTTAGGAGGCCGAGGTGGCCGGATCATGAGGTCAGGAGTTTGAGACCAGCCTGGCCAATATGGTGAAACCTGTCTCTACTAAAAATACACAATAACAAAAAAAATTAGCCACAGTGGCAGCGAGTGGTCCAGCTGTAGTCCCAGGCTACTCAGATGCAGGGCAGAGAATTGCTTGAACCTGGGAGGTGGAGGTTGCAGCGAGCCATGATTGCACCACTGCACTCTAGCCTGAGTGACAGAGTGAGACTCCGTCTCAAAAGAAAAAAAAAATTATCAACTTAAGGCCAGTTTTGTTTCACTGATAGCATCTTATCCATTGTCCAACTCCCCAGATCCCACAAATCATTTTGAAGCAAACACAAGAAAGTATGCAATATCATCTATAAAATGTTTGTAAATGTCTCTTTAAAAGGATACTTCCTCTTTGTAAAACCATAAGATCATTGTCACATCCAAAAAACTACAAATAAGTCACAGATTTGCAGTAAATTATCTGAATAGATATTGTACTTACATAAAATTGTGATATCCAAAACCAAGATTAACACTGAGAAATAGTGTGGTGAAGCAAAAATAGCATAGGCCATTTAGACCCAAATTCCATTTCATCAAGCTATCTAAACCCTCTTAGCTTCTGTGTCCGAATCTGTAAACTGGGAATGATTATCAAGTTTCCACAAGGTTGTTCTGGAGACTGAATAAGGCAATGTATGCAAAGTATCTGATAGGCTAAGTATTCACTAATTATTACTGGTCCTACCTGGATGTGTAGTAGTTTCATATCACTGGGGTAAAGCCTTATATAAAAATGGAAGATTCCCTAAATGTCTTATCCTGTTTACAAGGTGTGGTACACAGAATCCTGAAGTGGCCCCAGAATTACCGACATCTGATATAAACACCCTGCATAATCCCCTCACCTTCTGAGTATGGTTGAGACCTGTAAATATGATTGGGCTATCATTTGCATAATTGGCCCACTAATAAGCTGACTCTGATTTAATCAAAAGGGAGATATTCTAGGTGGGCCTGACCTAATCAAAGTGAGCCCTTTAAAAGATTGAAATGCTTTCCTATTGATCTCAAAGATGATGCAATCTGCCATGTTGTGGAGCGAGAACTCTAGTAGCTAGGACCTAAGTGTAAGAACTGAGGAACTAAATTCTGCCAACAAGTGAGCTGGAAAAGGATACAAAGTCTTACATGAAAGAAAAACTCGAGTTAACATCTTAATTTCAGCTTGGTGGGACACTAAGCAGAAAACCCAGTAGAGCCATGCTCAGCTAAGCCATTCCCAACTTCCTGACCTGTGAGACAAATCAATAAATTTGTCTTAAGAGGTTAAGTGTGTGGTACATTTTAATGCCGCAATAAAAAACTAATATACAAGGCTTTAATTAAGATTTCTGAACCATATATTAATCAGTGACTTGATGATACTTTTTTTTATTAAGTGCTGTCTTCAGGATTGAGGATTAGTGTATCTTCATCCTAAATGTAGGAGGAGATAAGTTATAAAGAAATCATCTACCTATTAGTGACTAAGTATATCTGTTTGCACTCAAGCTACATACAAGGAAACTTTATTTAACTAATAATACTGGGTATACACCCAAAGGAAAATAAATCATTCTTCCAAAAAGACACAAGTACTTTTAGGTTCATGCCATGCTATTCACATAGCAAAGACACGTAATCAGCCTAGGTGACCATCAATGGTGGATTAGATAAACAAAATGTGGTACATACACACCACAGAATATTATGCAGCCATAAAGAAGAAAATGATGTCCTCTACAGCAACTTGGATGCAGCTAGAGGCTATAAATCTAAGCAAATTCACATAAGAACAGAAAACCAAATACCACATGTTCTCACAAGTGGGAACTAAACACTGAGCACGCATGGACATCAACATGGGAACAACAGTGTGGACTACTGGAGGGGGAGGGAAGGAAGAGGGCATAAGCTGAACAACTATTGGGTACTATGTTTACTACCAAGGTGATGGGATCTACACCCCAAACCTGAGCATCACACAATATACCCAGTAACAAACCTGTACATGCACCTCCCACCCCGTATCTAAACTAGAAGCTGAAAGTTAAAAAATAATAAATAAACAGCAATGAAATAGGAGAAAAACTTAGGACAAATAATCACTTAAGGTGTAGTAAAAATAAATACAGACATGAAATGTCTCCCATATCTGAATTGAAGGGAAAATAAACGAAAAAAATCATCTGACCAAAATATTAAAAGGTTGAGCCAAACTTCTGCTTCCAGTCATGATAGTTTATTAGAAACCAGGTTTACCTTCCTGCTGTAATCAAGTAGAAAAGTGGGCAAAACATACGAAAAAAAGTTTTTTCAGACATTGAATAAAGACACCACAGGACCCTGATCCCTGAAAGTAGGAAAACCAACAAGAAGACCCCTATATTCCCCTTGAATTGGTGCCTAAAGGATCAGGGAAAAACGATTCCCAAGGAGAGCACTGGAGATATATTAAGTTGAAGAAACAAAGATCGCTGAGATGACTGAACTGCTGGGCAGACTACAAAGAAAAAAGAGCTACACAAAAACGAACTCAAAATCGAGACAGGATTCACTGAGTCATGGCTGAACATAAAGCACACATGAGGAGTGAAACTTTGTGAAGCCAGGCAGAGCAAGACCAAGAAGCTGTGAGCTAAATAGCTCCAGCGATCACATGGTACTGGGAGGCATTTGATTTCAGAGGAGGCACAGTAGCCTCTTCACGGACAACCCAGGGCATTCAGTAGAGACCACAAAGGGACCAAACCTTAGCAGTGGGTCAAAGCAATTTGTAAATTAAAGAGTACTGAAGAAACGCATTAACCAGGCTTTTTTAAAAGCTTCAAAATTAAACTGAACTTTTAAATACAACATTACTAGGTTTGTCAAGAAGAAAAAAAATATGAAGAATAACCAGGGAAAAAAAGAGTCAACAAAAATGGGCCAAGAAGTAACAGAAATAATGAAATAGGCAGACAAGTAAAGTGAGACAGCTGATTAAAAATGCCCAAATAGACTGGGTGTGGTGGCTCACGCCTGTAATCCCAAAACTTTGGGAGGCAGAGGTAGGTGAATAGCTTGAGCTCAAGAGTTTGAGACCAGCCTGGGCAACATGGCGAAACCCCACCTCTACTAAAAATATATTAAAAATTAGCTGGGCATGGCGGCACACGCCTGTAGTCCCAGCTACTCGGGAGGCTGAGGCAGGAGAATCGCTTGAACCCAGGAGGCGGAGGTTGCAGTGAGCCAAGATCACACCACTGCACTCCAGCCTGGGTGACAGAGCGAGCTTCCGTCTCGGAAAACAAAAAAAAGTCCAAACACTGAAAATATGAACACAATGAAAACAAAAATAGAAGATATTTTTAAAAACTAAATGGAATTCCTAGTGATGAAAATTATGGTACACTGTAATTCACTAAGTGGATTAATATCATAATAGTGCAGAAGAAAAGATCAACAAAACTGAAGACAAAGCAAGAAAAACTATCCAAAATGAAATAGACGGGGGAAAATAAGAAACCTGTGGAACAATATTGAAGAGCATAATAAGTAAGTCCCAAAGAAAAACAGAACAGGAAAAAATTATTTGAAAAAAATAATGATGTGAACTTTCCAAAAAATTTGATGGAAGCTGGATGTGGTAGCTCACACCTATAATCCAAGATCTTTGGGAGGCCAAGGTGTGAGGATCACTTGAGGTCACAAGTTTGAGGCCAGCCTGGGCAACATAGCAAGACCTTGTTTCTACGAAAAACTTTTAAAATTAGCAATAGGGCATGTCTCTAGTCCTAGCCACTCGGGACGCTGAGGCAGGAGTTCTCTTGAGCCCAGGAGTTTGAGGTTACAATGACCAATGATCATACCATTGCACTCCAGCCTGGGCAACAGAGTAAGACCCTGTCTCTAAAATGAATGAACAAAAGTTTGATGAAACTTAAATTCACAGATCCAACAAGTTCAAGGAACCCAGAGCAGGATAAACAAAGAAAATAAAAATCTTCAATTTCTGAAAGCCAGGCATTAAAAGAAAATCTTAAAATCACTGAAAAATCTTTTAAAACTGTCTTTTCAAGAAATAAAAGGTGCATGCAGAGGAGCAAAGATGAAGGAAAAAGGGGAAAGATACAACAAAATGTCACAAAAAAGTAACATCTTTAAAGAGATTTT